>NW_024527822.1:3676188-3951820 GCF_017590135.1 Pyrgilauda ruficollis | reverse complement strand
AAAGAGGGAAAAAATGAATCAAAAAAAAAAAAAAAAAAAAAAAAAAAAAAAAAAAAAAAAAGAAAAGGTTAGCTATATAATTTTAAAATTTAAAAAACTCTCTGTCTGTTATATGTCTCTTCCGACAGCTCTTCACTAATTGTTTCCTGTTACAGCCCAATATTTTACTGTGATGTGGCTAGGTCTGTGGCACAGGTGGGAGCTGAAGGAGAGGTCCCCTGAAATAGGATGGGTCCTGCTCACGGTAACCTCCCCAAAGGCTGCCATGGGCTTTTCCTGATCACCTTGGAGCATGAGGGACTCCCTGAGCCTTGGCAGCCAGGCCTGACCTCCAGGAGGAGCAAGGATGCTCTGAGCACCTTTAATGTGGCTCTAAAAGGAGATATCAAGCATCAGATACTGGAGACCAGTGATGGACTGATCTGCCATTCCCATCCTCCAACATTTTGGTGACTCTTTCCCTGATGTGACCAAGCCCCACTGGTGTAGCACTTCCCTGCCATTTGCACAGGACAGGGCTCAGGTACAAACTGCCCTCCAGCACCTCACCAGTGCTATGGATCTCATTATATGGAATTGCTGCTAGGACAGTTGGGAGAGCCCAAACAGACCATTATATCAATCATTGCTCACAGCTCCTGCCGTGTGGGTGGCACTCAGTTCATACCTGCTCACCAGGATTAGGAACTGAGGTAGAATCACCTTTTGTTTTTTTTATTTATAGCCACTATTTCAGGACCTAGCTGTAACCAACTGCACTGTAGAACCTGTAGGACCATGAAATTCATGACCCACAGCCTAAAAACTTCTCAGTGCCCCATCCCATAGCTATTAAGGAAGATTTCTGACCCAGGAATTCCACACGTTGTACTACATACCCAGCATGAGCACAATCATTTCACAGTGTGCAGTCACTGAGGTGAGTTTTGGGAAGTGCTGATGTGCAGAGAAATATCCATTCTTTTTTAACATCCACCTTGAATGCTGACAGCAACAATCAGCAGCATAACTCATGTGCTGCCCCTTCTGAAGAATATGTACAAATGGACCCAGAATAGAAAGTGCACTTGTAGACTCTATGGACAATGTTTGTTAAATATGGTGAGGGCATAAAAAGAGTTGTCTCTGTCCCTTCACCACTCTTTACTCTGCATTTTGCAGTCTGAGAAGAGAAATTATGTCATCTGTTAATAAAGATAATTCCACCACTAAGGAATTGCCTTAAGGCACTAGGTCAGCTTCTGTAGTATTTCATCTCTGGGAAAAATACCAGTGTAAATGGATGTGGAAGTGGTGTTATACTTCTCAGGAAGAGAAGGAAAAAATTAAACCTGAGCAGAATATATGTGGGGTTTTTTTCTGGCTTTAGCTTCTAGAGTAGCATGAGTGAATTTTAGACATTTCAAATTGGTGTATCCAAACTTACTGCAAGTTTATTGGAATTACTGAAGTCTGAAGTGAGCTATGGATCAGGGTCAATTTGGCAGCCAATACACTGAAACTGGAACAATTTATCTTGGCTCTCATTAGAGGAAAGTGTGAACTCAGAGATCCATAGAAGTGATGGCTCTTTCATGCTGTGTTAATTGCAAAACACCTAATAGTTCACCACTGGAAATCCATAACACATTGTAGGAGTGAATGTTTCTACAGAGGGGTTTTGCTTTGCCACTCACAGTAAAAAATGAAGTCAAGGAGTTAAGGGGGAAGAAAATCCCTCTGTATTTGCATTCAGAACTTCTCTTTATGTTTTCATAAAGACAACTGGTTTTCAAGACAACACCACTGCATTTTTAATAGAAAAAAATGCCAAATTTTATGACAGTAGCAGAGAAAGGATATAAATTTGTTTGTATTTTGTGTCTGATGCTGTCATATCAACGTTGGGTCCTGTCCTAGGCTATTCTCCAGTGCCTTCCACTCTCCCTGGGCATGACCAATTCTCTCTCTGACCCATGGGACTGAGCCTGCTTGGCCTTTCATAGTCAAGACTTTTCTACCAAGCCTGTCAGGATTTTTTCAGTAGTCAGCAGAGATGGACACCCCTCTTGAAGGCAACTCATGCCTGTGTAAAACTGATGACTAGATGACAGAATATTAATTCATTTTTGGATGTATTTCTCCCACTCTGTACTCAATATAGAGAGCCAAGAGGATGGCTTTAATTTAGTCACCTGAATTCCAAGGAGATGAAGTTAGATTAGGTGAATCCCATGTTTAATCTTTGTCAGGCTTTTCATTTCCTGCAGATAGTTCCATTATCTGTCAGATAATGGAGGCTGAATCTAGAGATGAAAGTTTTCTTTCAGTGGGACTTGTAGGAGTGAGCTTTTCACAATTGTTTTAGCCAGAACTATTTTTCCCCTTTGTTTATGTGTTCTAGAAAAAAAAAAAAATAGGTCTCACAATAGAAGATCTACACCATTTCCATGCATTTCTTTTAGCTCATTATTTCAGCCTTTTTCTTTTTAACACAATACTCTTTAGCTTTTTTCTGTAAAGAAATCCTTATTAGCCAAGAGGTAATCAAAAGCTTGGAGATATGGCTTAGACAATGAGCTATATAGCATCTGAAAAATGCACCACAAAAACTATCTTTGACAACTATCAAATAACTTCTCTGTCCATAGTCCTCAGTGGGAGGCAGTTTTAAGGAGAAACTTTCTGAGGGTGCTTTTAGTCATAAAAGAGCTATGGTTGTAAAGCTAAATAAGCCTAAATTTTCCTGAAATTACAGTAAGCCTCTGCACTCAAGTTTAATCACAGAAAACAAGATTTTTGACAAAGTTTTAAGCCACCTTGTCACATTTCTTTTTTGTTACTTGGAAAACAAAAAAAGCAATATGGCATTTTTGTTCATCACTGAAGTGCGTCACCAAGGTCAAGGAAAATAGTTCCTTTCTGGTGAGAGACAGCTGGTGTGCAGGCTGGAGCTGGGAGGGTAATGGATCAAGAGCAGGAAAAACTGGCAGTCAGCATGGACTGCAGGGCTATGGGATGCTGGGAGCCACCTCTTCCCACCACCAGACCACTCTGTAGCAGTCAGCTGGGGAAGGATGATGGGCTGGTGCTGCGTCTTTTGGGTCCTGCCTGCTCCTTTGTCCAATAAATGTCTCTCAAATCCATGTGTCTGAGAAAATTAGAGCAAAATTTCATTCATTCATTCAAATTCATAGACACTGATGTCTCAGGGAAAACACTCAGTGTGAGAATGGGTGCAGCCAGCAAAACAAAGTTTCCAGAGGTGAGAAAGAGGAGATTTAGAGCACAATATAATCTTGGGTCTAGGAGACATCATAGTTGCTTGTTTTCTGTGATGCCAGTGCTGCAAAGAGGGAGAGGGAAGAAATTGCAGTAGAGTTGTTTGCTTTTTTGCCCTCCTCACACTTGGAGAGGGATTTGGGATTGCTGAAGATACAATTTCTCTTTCAACTTTTGCTGTTTCCAAATAATGGGTGTAGCTCTTCTGTGCTGTGTTTAGAGTATACTGTTCACAGGATACTTCTTGTCAGTGTATGTATGGAAAGAAAAGATAATTTTGGAGGTAATCAATCTTCTTTTTCTAGAATTTGTTTTCTTCCAAAAACTAGTCTGAGCAACAAAGCACTTGTTCTGGCAGGGTACTGCCAGTTCTTTAATTTTCTGTGCATTTCTGTGTTGATAGAGAAAAGATTACTCCTTGTGCTTAACCTGGTGCTGGGATTGGGGATTATGTAGATATTTTAACCCTTGTTCCTTAACAGTCTAATTCCAAACAATGTACAATGAGATATATTCCTTCATTACTTTATAAATCTATTACAATGTTGACTGTCTTCAGGTAATATCCATATACATGTGCACATGCTTATTTACACATGTGTAAAACCTGCAGAGTCAGACTCAAAAGCAGTCAGGTTTGATAGCATTGCTCATTCTTGGGCTGCGCCACAGACCTAAACTTGTTGCTGTGTTTTCACTCTCTGGGATTTGACATGAGAGAGCCACTGTTTGTAGGGGTGAGAAACAAAATGTCCTCCTCGTCCAACTTTGTTTTTCTTGTGTTCCTTATTCCTCACCCTCACCCTGTCCTGGCACAGGACAGAAGCAGCTACCCAGGCTCTCTTTCCAGCTGCTGTGTTGTGTGCAGTGATTACAGAGTCGGTAACTAAGCTTCAGGAGTGGAATCCACGTGGGTGTCAAGAAGGCCAGAAAGAGGAGGATGGGTTTGCATTATTGAACTTTAACCTTTTTTCTCACAAATATTGGGATGCTATCTTCCTTATAATAGAAGAATGAGAAGGAAAACTTCTCAAAAGCATGCAAACAGCTTTTGCTGTTTTTTCCAACCTGATAGCTTTACAGGTGCCTCAGGTAGAAGTGAAACACACAACAGAGGAGTTGCAGGATTTTTATTTTAAACCTTGTGCAGACTTCTCTTACATGTCTCCTTCTTTCCAAGAAGAGATCCTAACTTATTCTGAGCTTACCTGCTCATGCACAAATAAATGTATGACATGAGAAAGACTGAGGGTGGATTTGAATGACTAATGCTTTGGGAAGTGTGAACACTGCTTCTCACAGACACTAGAAAGCTGGCACTCTGCGTCTTCCTAACATGACTCACGGTGGAGTGTGAAAAGAAAGGTTATATACAGGTTCACCCGTTAGAATCAAGGTGTTCAAGCAGTAAATTAGCTGCTGCACACACCATTTCCTGATGGAACTAAGGAGCTGACATCCCTCTGCTAGCAGATACCCTGTCATGCTCTTCCAGTAGCTGCTGAACCACAGAGGGTAAGTGGCTGCTCTCAGAGGCAAAACTCATGCTGGGAGTAATCCTGCCCCTCTTGCAATACATGATAATAAAAAGGTGAGAGCAAAATTGTAGAGGGTGAAACTCTGCTGCCAACTCAAGTCTGCATCAAAAAGCCATTTGGCCCCTTTGAGTGTGTTCAAAGAGTTGTCAAGGCCCACAAAAAGGTTTTTTGTTTCCACACTCAGTCTAGCATTTATCTTGCCAAGCAATACATCAAGGCATGGACCTTTAACACACAATGTCTGTGGTCAGTGGCTAATCTTCTCTTGCTGATAACTGAGGTGAGCATCAAATTCAGCAGAGATGCCCAAGCTGGGCAGTGAAATAACATTGACTACTGCAAAGGCAGGTCATTGGTGAGATAAGACAACATAATTAATGCATTGTGAATTAACCTGACAGGCATGAATAGGAAAACTGTAATCATTAAGGAATTAGACTGGACTCAATATGCGTCAGTACACAGGAATTTGTAAAAAAAATTCGTTACAGACAAACCTTCAATAATAAATATTCTGACTAAAATTTAGAAATCTGGAAATGAAATGAAAAACCAGCTTACTAGGTCCACTAGAAATCTCTCTGTTTTGAGCTATTTATCTATCTCATGCTGGGTGTTTTGGTGTAAGTCAGAAAGGATGAACTTTCTTCTCTCTCTTCAGCCTCCAAGTGCACTCTCCTGAGACCTCCCCAGACCACTCACACCTGATTCTGTCTCTGCAGAAGGTCTCAGAAGTAGCTATTTGTGTGAGACTTCCTACTGCAATCCAAATGGATGGGGCAGCGAAGCAGTGATAAACAAGATTATCTCCACCATATGGCATCAGACACATAACTCCTCTAAACCACATTAATACGCTGACTGTGAGACTCTTGCAGTCATAACTCCATCTCTGGAATGCTTCTGTGTTTGTGGACAGCTCAGCACTACGGCAGCTGGTTGAGTTGGCTGACTCCATCATGCTCTCTATGCTGTCAGTGCACACTGTCCTTGCAAAGCATTCAGATATCTGTCTCCAACCTAAGAGTTTTGTTGGCAAGAAGGATGCCCAGGAAAACTGAATAATTAATAAGAAAAGCATCCACAAATATGCTGGCTGGGTATCAGAAATGGGTCTACCCCCAAAATTCACACCATTTTCCTCAAGTGAAAAAAAAAAAAAAGGTTTTGTCAGAAATATTCCAGCAGTGCCTTTTGGGAAGTGACTCCATCACTCCTCTTGGTACATTTCTCCTCTGCAAAAAAACTCTTTAGAGCAAACTGACTCCTGTGAGGGATCATAAACCCATTCCCTTGAGGACTGTGCATCATGGGAGCTGAGGTCAGCAATGCAGTCATCTGAACGTAAAGAAGACATAGAGAAGAAGGGTACCTGCATTCAGACACCATCAATCACAACTGCCATAAAGAATTTTTACATTCAAGATATTTGGGGTTGATGGGGAATTTGTTTTGGAGGTGATATCAAAGTTACTTATCTAGAGTAGATGTGTATTGTAAAGAGCTTCTCTTAAAAATTCAGTTTTGCAAGGAGAAAAAGTTGCGCTGGGGATTTTCTGGGCTGAAAGAAAATGAATTGTCACCAAAGGTAGTCTTAAGCTGTCCAAGTGTTTGACATGAAAAAAAAACATTCTGAGACTGCTCAGAATAACATGAATCTAATACATGAGATGCTAAATTAGTCTGCTAAAAAGCTGCTTAATTCTATTGGAGTACAGGTGGTATTCTAGTCCAAGGATAGATTCACAAGCATTTGATAAAAAATGTTGGTAGAGATAGATAAGAGACTCAAAGGAGATCCACCACCATGGTAAAACTCAGCTTCTTAGGCCCTGGGAGAGAGGGAAGCCAGAGCCACTTAACACAGGTACTGCTCCAATATTCAACAATTCATAATTTTGAAAAGCCAGTACATGGCCTCCTATTCACCCAGAAAACCTGTAGAGGCATCAGGATGGAGCTAGAAGCTGTGTGAGCTGCACAGGGAGAATTTTAAGGGCACAGACACCAAACAAATCAGTCTTCATACTCCCTGCTATGTTGGGGGTGGCCCATTCTTCCTCTATCACGTGTCCAGCTGGTGTCAGTGTCCTGGGCATTGTGCTGGGGTGAAGGGTTCATAATCACTAAACATTCCTCAATAGGGTGGTTAACATAAGCAGTTGGATCACGTGGGTTTTTATACCAGAAGTATTAGACATATTGCAGAGCAGGAAAAGGAATAAATTATAACTTTTCTGAAGTTTCTGAGACGTGAAATCATGCATTATGAATTCTCCATAGATATGTCACTACTAGCCATCTTCTGTTTTATTTCTAGCTGCAACACTTAGTTTCTGTGAGAAATGAATGAATATGTTAGCCAAGAATTTCCAAAGCAATGAGTCAGTTAAGACTGGCAAAGGAGAGAGGATGGGGAGCAATAGCTCCTTCCCCATTAGTATCACCTGGCTCAGAGTGCCTACCCCAAGCTGCATGATTGGTTAGAAATGTCAGCACACACATTGCTCTCCACCTTCCTTTCCTCCTGATCTATGGTCCAGACACATCCATCTGACAGGTTTCCATTTTTACGTTCCCCAGTCAATTAACTGGCACATTCCTTTAGACCTCTCAGCTCTGGCATGCAAAGATGACTGTTATTTTTAGAAAACTGAACTGCTGTTTTTCATGAGTAGAAAATTCACATTTTAAGAAGAAACTGTCACAGTTGTTTTGTCTTCAAAGGAAATACACCACCATGCACCATGCAGTGGATACACAAAGCTAAAAACTGTTTCTGCAGTTTTGTGTATCCACTGCATGGGTTAGCTGCAGAGTGGTTGGAGGCTGTGACATTTGATAGGAAATCGGTAGACATATTCAAAACAAGATGAGAGATCAGGACACTCCCTTATCAGCCTGGCAGAGAGGCCTTTCCTGGTGATATGCTCAGAATTATCAGGCATGTCCGTATTTCTTTATCTCCTTCCTCTCTGATTTTGAGTTCCATCTCAGGGAAAATAATTAATATTTACCAACAACATCTTTTAGCGATTTTCTTCTTAGGATTAAGGAGATTTGCTAACCCAAAACCTCTGATGTACTCAGACACCTACTGTGCATAAAAAGAGTTATTCATTCCCCAAGCATGTCAGTCTGGCACCTTTCACCAGTGCTACACACACAGAGAAGAGAAACGTGGAATTACACAAGACAAAGGGTCAAATAGAAATTGCCCTCTCTTTCTCAAAATATTGTCTAAGCTGTTATTATTCCTAGCTTAATGAACAGAGAAAGGCAACAGATGAGGCTTTTGAAAGCTTGAAAAAGGAGTGAAAAGTGTGGGTCACTTATTGCTTCTTTGAGTTTGTATCTAACCATAACTCCAGTAGAGAAGCTGAACTCCTAACTGAACCGTCCCAAACTGAGCTCAACTGGAGTAAAACCAGATGCAGCCTGATCTCTACAGCTTCCCACTCTATCTGCAGCTCTGCTACCAAATTGGATGCTGAGTACAGCCCTGAAGGAAGCCTACAGGTATTCCTCAAGTTATAAGATAGATAGAAAGGATTTATGGAGGGATCTTCCCACAGCTTCTGCTGGGAATCATTTACTCAAAGCAACCTTTTCTCTAAATATGTTTAAATTATGCTTCATTTAAGTTAGTTCTGCAACATCAACAGAGCAGTGTAGGACATAGTTGGGGTTTATGACTCCCATTTTAACAGCATGGCATGGCAAGAGCTAAAAAGTGTTTCATCTCACATCTAGTCCTGTCAAAAATTCCCTGCTGATGGAGTGAGGTATTGCAGGGAAGGTTTGGTCCTGACTGAGAGCCCCTGATCTGGAAATCAGCAGGAAAGCAGGAAGCTACAGAACATGGAATCTGCATGAGTATTTCTACATCAATTTTCTCTCAGGCAAGAAATTACAATTTTAGAAGCGCCCAGTTTCATACCTATGTGCCATAAAGCCATGCAGCATGAAGATACCTGAGCAAGTGCTGAACAAACAAGCTGTATTGTGGAACTCCACTGTGACTAATTAACATCTAGAAGTTGCTATATTAGTCCGGGCAAACTGCCATGCAAACCCACTATACTGCTTTTTGCATCCGAGCAAATTACATTAGAGCTACCTAAGGCAGCTGGAATGCAATACACTTTCAGAGATGGAGGAGCCTTACTCCCACAAATTATTAGAGATGCAAGGCTCCCAAAAGCCTAAGTCAAACCTGAATTCTATTTTAAAGCAGGAATAAGCCTAAGGGAGCAAGGCACTTCAGGAAATTGGTCTCTACATAATCTCGATTTACTAAATTTTCACTGTACTATCCATTAGAATTATTTTAACATCTTGTCTGATTTAGATAAATATTGTTTGTGCTTAAGTAGTGTGAAAAAAAGAACCCATAAGAAATCCAGAGAAAGGTGATTCCTTCATTTTAAAGGTTACTTGTATCATTAGTAACTGATTAATATTTTTTCATCTAACATTCCTTCCAGTAATGAACACGGTTTTAAACACACTCCTCAGCCAAGGTCCTACGGTGCTACCCTAGTTTTCTGACATTGTTTTTAAGTTATTACTCCTAATTTGTATCTGAACAGGTAGCAACGAAATTACCCCCTGTAATGGACTGAAGAAGGTGATATTTATTGGTTTTAAAACTTCACAATTACAGGTTTCATGAGCACTCCTGAAGAAATGTTTATCCTTAAAATAGCTGAGACAATGCAAGTTGTTCAATGGATCCTTGTGTGGGAGTATGTTAAGAGGAATTGTTCATTGAAGCTTACAAATATGATGAGCTGTTTTAATAAAACAGGAGAAACAAGAACTAATGGAGGAGAAGGGATCTGCCTGTCTCCTCTCTGCCAAGATCCTGCCAACCAAAATTAACAACTCCTCTTTCAAATCCCAGTGTTTCAATGAAAGGATTAATCCATACCCATGCCCAGCTGCGTGAGACTGTTTTAATCTATAGGACTGATCAGAGCCTGGGAGCAATTCCCAGCATCCATCCAGGACATGAGGACTCTGCTGGAACAGCCAGCAAAGGTGCTGCAGGTAACCAGCTGCTGGTTTCTGAGAAATGAAGCTGTAGCTGCTGGGAGCTGATCCAAACCCTTCACTTAATTTGATAAAAGCTCTCCAGCATTATTGCTATCGCTTACGGTTTCTGTTAATATTATGTTGCTTTCAAGTGCCTGACTTAAATGTCCCAGTATTTTTCAAAGAATAGTGATGGATGTATTTATTCATTTATTTGATAAATAAATCTCTTGTTTGCTGGAGCTGACATATGTTGCTCTGTATGTAATAAATTACAAAAAGACACAGCAGATATCAGTGGCATCTAGGTAAGACACATTTTAAATGTCTTTTTCATACTCAGAAGAGAAGAGAAAAAAAAAGTTTTGAGTGTGATTTGTCTTGCCTACTGTAAATCTGTCTTAGAATGAGTTGAATCCTACTCCCAGCATAAACAATCTACCTATCTTGGGTACCATGGCTATTTTTCTGCTTCAGACTTTCCAGCAAAGTAAGTCATTGAAACCACCACAGTGCCTTTAAAACCAGTGTTAGGGCTTTTTCCTAAGTCATTGAGGTAGGAAACATAGTCATGGACCCCGATTTCACCATGATAAGTGCTGTATGTAGGTACTTACAAGCATACAGGATAAAATGTAGGGCAGGAATCAGTAGATGGGCAGGAGAATGCAGAGTAGCAAGGGATTCTGTTAATTAATGATGGAATTTTATCACAGCACATAAAAAAGTGTAACTACAGCCAGCCTACGTGTGCATCATGACAGAATGTGGTTTTAGGAAGGATCAGAAAATGGCATAGCAGATATTCAAATACTGCACTCTTCCAAGCATGAAGGGGTTCAACCTACCCACCCTGCTCCCTCAGGTCTCTGAGAGCACCAATGTGAAAGGAGAAACCCCAATCACTTTTTCTGGAATGTGCCATGGAAGGAGACTTCATTCAGCTGCACTGCACAAAGCTGCCCAGCTGGGAATGGGTGCAAATCTGCAAATCCTCTGGCATCCTCTGGGTGCACACATGAGTTCAAGGTAAGACCCAGCCTCAAAAAGCCCTTTTGGAGGGACGTTTTGCTTGCCCTCAGCGTTTTTGTGCCTTTCAAAGCAATATATGCAACAACAGCACCACATCAGTTTGGAAAAAAAGTAGACAAGCTTCTAGACAAGCAATGTTTCTGTGCCCCACAGAAGATCTCATTTTTCAATTAGATCAGTCTAATAAAACTCTCTAAACATTATTTCTTTGGCATGCATAGTCTAGATTAGTTACAGCACCACTGGTATTACTTAACATTAGGTATTACTAAACTGCTGTTCATAAAAGAGGTTTCTGAGCCCTGAAACAAATCATCTGAGTGTTTTTAAGGAAATATTTTATTTTTCTATTTACTCCAAAGAGCAGATTGATACAGAAGTTGATTTATATTGATTTATATGATTTCACTTCTGATAAATAAAGTATTATTTGTGCTCTAAATTACTTCATTTGTCATTTACTATGGCTATTTTCCAAGCATTTTATTTTATGGCTCATGTAAGCAGTAAAAGAAACACCAGTGCCTCTTTTTTTCTATATTTGTTTGACTTAAAGAATAGTAGGGGACCTCTAATATTTTTAAGATGTAATATTTTCACTACTGCTATTTGTTACCACTTCTAATTAATTTCTCCTGAGGTTTATAATTTGGTAGTGTTATGGGGGTTTGGAGGTTTTGTTTGCTTTAAGAAACTTGCTTGCAAGGTATAATATTTTTACCTATAAACTGCGATTGCAACCAAATCTTCAAGATTACACCTATTTATTTATCTTAAGTAAAAAGAAACATTGAGACAATGCCTAACAGCAGCAGGACACAGCTGAAGTAGAGTATCATGATAAATACCTGGCTGAGTAGCAGCAAATCTAGTGCTGTGCTTTCTCCTAGCAAACAATATAGAGAAACTGATGCCTATCCTAAAAGACCATGGTCCAAGATTTCAGGTGGTGGAAAGAGACATGGTCATAAAGTTCAGCGGAATGGTCTAAGAAGCCAACATTTTAACATTGGGCATTTTTTTCTATCCTTAGGTTTCATGCCCTAAGAGGTCATTTCCTGGTAACACCTTAGCAAATGTCATACTCTGGAGTATTCACCTGAGGATGTGCCTCAGCTGCAGTGTTTGTTCCTGGGGCACAGGCTGGTGTGCAACAAGCAGGGTGTTCTGTAACAGGGAATACAGCCCTTACCTGCTGCCAGATGAATCAACAGAGCCCCTTTCCTGCTGCCTGGGTTTGAACAGGAGTTTACAGATCCATGGGCATCATAATCATGGCTTAAATGTCTGTGAATAACAGCATTCCTTTCCTGGAGTGTAGAGGGAAAGCAGGTTCTTTTTTCTGTAATCCACAGTAATCTATAATAAGATTTAATGTTTAAAACAACAGGTTTCCAGCTCTTATATAATTGGAAAATGAATGTAATTTCTGTGAATAAGAGTTCTGCTTATAAACAACTGTTTTATTACACACCTGGTTATCATCACAATATCACTGGCTTTCCATGGCTGGTGATTTGTGTTTCCATACCATACACCAAACCTAAATGCAGCTTTTAGGGCTGAATGTGAAATTACAGCCATTTTGAATATGTTTTGAATTATCCTGGATAATTGTTAGGTCAGTAGGATAATTGTTAGGTCTAATGCTCAAAAACCTAAATCACGACAAATTTTCTTCCAGTGCAACTTCTCTGAGTTCTGCTGCAAAGAACTCCCCAAAGTGTCACATTGTTGGTAATATGAGGAAATAAATTGTTTCTGAATCAAAAATGTTTTCAGCAGTCATTGGATTAGGCACTAATTGGAGCTCCAGCAGATAATAAAATGTCTGTAAACAATTGCTTCAGCTTTATCTTTCAAAAAATCAAAGTCAAAATGCAGTTCCTTCTAAACAAATACAGAAAGTATTTATAGCAAAATATACTCCCTAATGAATAAAATGTACAGTCAGCCACAACTCCAAACATGTGCCAGACTCCATTCATTTTTTCAAGGAAATCCATGGGTTGCTTATAAACATGCTGAACCAAAATATTTAGGTTATCACTTGAAAGGGTCTCTCCGCTGAGATTAGGCCAGGAAAGTTTAAAGCCTAGAGGTTGTTCTACAAATATCTCTGTATGTGTCTATAAATATTCCAGCATTTCCTGTAATTAGTGATGCTTGATACTCCCTCTTTCAGGATCTTTTATTAGTGTCTCATAACTTTGCTAAACATCTTGATTAAGGGTTTTTCCCTACTAGGGCTATCCAGGCAGAGTCAGAACTAATTTGTTTAAATCAAAACAGCTAAGCCTGTACTGAGAATACTCTTGTTCAATATGAGGTGAAAAAAAAACAAAAAAAAAACAAAAAAAAAAAAAAAAAAAAAAAAAAAAAAAACCAAAAACAAAAAACAAAACATGAAGAACATATTTTTATATTTTTAAGAAAGATTAGATAGTTCTAGAATATTTTGTGGAGGGTTTTGAAATTTGGTTTCTTCTACTTAATGTATATAGGAAAATCTACAAGGGAATGGGCAAATTGCAAGTCTCAGGGAAAAAAACAAAAGTTCATGGATGATTAAGAGAGATTATTCTGAGCCTAGCAACTGAAATTAGCAGCAGATCTCTCTCCTGAGCATACTTCAGTCCCAGCAAGGATAATTTGTGCTTTAGTGTCCCACCCATCATTTCCCACACAGCAAACAAGTATGACCCAAACACTTCCTATCTCTCTGGCCAATCAATTTAGCCTTTACTCTTCCTTGAGACTTCCCTCTTTTTTACATTCTCCCATATCTGAACCCAACTGAAGGCTGTTATTGGACCACAGACCCATCCAGTACTGACCAACCCCCACACTTCCTTCCCCTTCCTGGTCTTTTGGGCCAATCTTTTTTCCTGAACTCCTGCTATGATTGTCTTTTTTCCTACTGCCCTAAGAGCTTTCTTTTTTGGGCTTTTATGTTAGATCTTCTTCCATTTTATCTGCAGCCCTAAACAATCCTATCTATCCATACTCCAGATTCCAGATTCTCATGCTAACCCCATGTACACCAACAAATGTACTTGCAACAGTTTTCCAAACTGTGCAACATCCAAAACCTGAACCACCATCCCTTCATGGTACTTTGTTCATTTTACACGACTTTCCAGTCCCAGCATCCACTTAGAGACAATCTGTTCCAGTCTCTCCTCCACATGCCCAGACACACCAGAATTTTTTACCTAATACGTGCATCTGGATTTTGTTTTGTTTTGTTTGTAATTTTCCTCCTTTATTCTGCCTGAGTCCAAAAAGGATTATTGATGATGTGGAGGACTTATTTAGCAAGACTGTAGGCAACTGCTCTTATCAGCAGAGATGATGGGTGAATTTAACACCAGCTGGTGTTACCAGGCCCACCACACTCACAGAATTGTGCGCGCGTACGTGTAAACACCCATGCACGTACACATGCAAACAAACACCCTGCTGTGTGCATGCAAATGTTTCCTTCACACTACTTGCAGCAGAAGAAGCTTTATCTGTCTAGAAGGATGCAGCTGCCACTTGCCCTGGATTTGTTGATACACCAGAACTCTTTGGCCTTGCTCCACTGACGCAGTGAATCACAAATGCTGGCTGTACCACTTTACAGCTGCTTTCCGTCATCTGAGATGCACCACACAGAAAGCTCTTACCAGTAGATCTAGATCTGGTCTTATCTTTATTTTCAGACACTTACAATCCTGATCAGTCTGTCCTTTCCCCGATTATCCTTATGTAAATGGTCTTTAAATTTTAGATGATGAAACAGATTTGCACTGCGATTCTTCACTTTAAAAAGTGAAACTCGTCCAAGAAAAGTTTCCTTGGAACCTGCCCAGGTGAAGTTATCTTACCCTAAAAAATATTATGAAACATTTTCAGATCAGTATTTTGTTATTAAGAAAAGGCCTTTTCTTCTGAATACTTGTAGGAGGAATTAACAGCAAATTCAGAAGAGCTGGATATGAAAACCAAGGCCCAGGACAGTATTAACTAAGTTTGGGGGCTGAATGATGGCCCTCAGGTCAATTTACACTTACCTTATAAAAAAATGTGGGATTTATAATAGATATCTAAATGGAATCTGTACAGATATTTACTTTGATACCAAGAGACTCATGTTGAACATGGTGCCCACCAGGACTTCCAAGTCCTTTTCTGCCAAGCTTCTTTCCACTGAAGAGGCCACCATCATACAGTGGTGCATGGGGGTGCTCCTCCCTAGGGGCAGGACTTCACAATTCCCTTAGTTGAACTTCATGACATTCCTGTTAACCCATTTCTCCAGCCTATTGAGGTCATCCTGGATGGCAGCATGACCCTCTTGTGTAACAGCCACTGCTCTCAGTTTGGTGTCACCAGCAAACCAGCTGAGGCTACCCTCTGCCCCATCATCCAGAGTTTAACCATCCTGTACCCAGTAGTGGTCACTGGGGAACTCTGTTAGCCACTGTCTCCAGCTAGATTTGTGGATCACCACTCTCTAGACCCCCCTCTCTGTGAGAGTCTAAATGGAGACATCATCAAAGGTCTCACTGAAGCCCAGGCAGACAATACCCTCTGCCTTCCTCTCATCCAAGAGGTTGGTCACTTCACCACGGATGTTGGACAAACATGACTTCCACTCGGTAATACCTTGCTGACTACTCCCAATGATTTTGTCATTGTCACTGTTCTTGGAAATGATTTCCAGGATTAGCTGGGATCCTAAAATCTAAATTCAGAGAAGATCTCAGGAAGATAAAAGCTGTGCAAATTAACTTTGAGCAAAAATGTATGTGCACGGTTCTGTCCACATTCTTATTAATTCATAACAGTTCAGAGATGTACATGCTGTGTAATTTGAGCAGACATCCAATTCAAATATCTACAGGAAAATGTAATTTCAAAACATCCTGCAGGTAAAAATATGGGAATTTTTGGAGCTAATTAGCACTAAGCATAAGTTACAAAGGTAACTGAAAGGGGATAGGTCAACTTAATGTTTACAATCTTTTCATCCCACATTGTAAGTATTTCAACCTTTTTCCATTGGAATAAGAGCTGTGAAAGCATGTAATGTTTCACAATGGAAGACATCAAGCAGCATTATAAAGGTGTCTGTAACTTAGTTAGCTGCAGTCCAATTTTACTATAAAATGTTTGGCCTGGTGTTTAAAGGGGTTTTTAGTACTTACTGAGCTTCAGAAATTTTGCCCGAATATCCTGTTCTAAGGAGAAAACCTCTAGAGCTGAATGTAGTAGTCTTCCAAGGCCTTGTGAGTTTCTAAACAGCCAGCTTCAAAACATCCAGGTGGATTATGCTGTTTAGTTGTGGCTTGAAGCCATGAGACAGGCTCCCAGCATCTGAGAGTCTGGAGCGGTCAGCAAAAAAGGCACTTCAGGTTTCAGTGGGTTTGCAGCAACTGAGGCTTTCTGCAATTCAGTCTAAAAGCCTAGCTCCATTCAAGTATCTTCAGGGCTTCCAGGGTCCTTGAAAGCCTTTTCAAGAGCTGTGAGCTTCAGTAGTCTTTGCAGACACTGTGAGAAATTTGACGTGTTTGATCATTTTACAGCTCTTACTGCAGCTGTGGAACTGACAAAAACATCCAGCAGACAGCTTGCAGGCTTAGTCCCGACCTGCACCAAGCTAAGCCCTAAACAAGAAAGAAAAAAAGAAGTGAAAGAAAGAAAAAAGTTACTTCTGAAGGAGAATTTCCCTGGCTGCAGCACTTACTGGGTTCTGGAACCCGATGAAGGTGGTCTTTAACCCAGCAGCCTGGAAACCACCAGTGGAGATAGGAGAGACACCTCAAAACAGGCTCCATTTCTTTGTGAATAGACATTGGTCCCCACCCCCAAGGCAAGCTTTGGGATAATGGTTCTGTTGAGTTCTGCTTTAGCTACCTGAGTTAAAGGCTTCTCCCAGCTTTTTATTTCCATCTCAGACATCTCTTAGTGCTCCCATTTGCAGGAGGAGTTCAGAGATTCCTTTCCTGATGGCACTGAAAATTCCTCACACATGACAGCTCTAAGGTCCTCTCTCTCAGCAAATGGGGGCATTTGAGCCTGAACAGACTTTGTACCTCATCTGAACACAATCAAATTCTTGGGAAACCAGAAACACTCTTTTCTTGCTCCTTATCCCTATATGTGGGTATGTGAGAACTGCTGCTACGCTGGGCTGGGTTAGACACGTGTGCTCTGCTTGTTACCCCAGGTGATGTGCAGCCACAAGATTCAGGGATCTTCCCAGCACTGTCAGTGTTTCACTGGTTTTTCATACACTGAATACCACAAATATATGGACTTGACAGGCTCTTGCAGTAGGAAGTTGAGTTATCAATGTCTTCAATCATCTACTAGTTTAAGAACATGGGCTCTTAAGTTTAATATCTTCATCATATGTATCAGAGCACTGGATAGTTTTACATCCAGGCACATGTGACATTTTGGAAATTAACTTGTGGATGGTCTAAATCTCACTGGAAGTCTTTGGGATTTGTTTTCCCAAATGTTTCAGTTGTATTTAAATATACTCTAGACTTCTAAATCGCGTTGGCATGTCTAAAAATTTTGCTGAGAAGATCTGTGAAATGTATGATGTGTATTTAAAAATGGCAATGTGAAAGTTTGCTGAAGCTATAAATCTGTCCAAGTTTCAGAAGCTAAGAACATTGTTATTGACTAGCTAGGCAGAATAAGATCTAAATGCCAACTTTTCTCCAAAAAAAAAACAAACAAGACACCTTCAAATCCAGATATTTACAATTAATTCCACAAGAATTCTGTTAAGAATAAAGCTGGAAGGAAGACAAATCCTATATATGGGTCACTGTTTGCTTGCAGCTGTTTTCAAAATGAGCATACTGGTTTTCACATGCAGCATTAAACGTGAACAAATATATTGATCATAGGACTGCAGCATATCCAGAAGAATATGCTGATTTCCCCTGTGGAGAGGAGTTAGCTACTACTGCAGAATTCCTCCTCTTAGCCTAAAGATATGACAAATCTCTTCTTGGCAGCAGTACTGTTAACCATCAAATGAATCCATTGCTCAAGGAGATTACTTGGATTCAGAGAAGTCCCAGAAGGAGGCATGCAGCTTGAAGGCAGATGCTTGCAGCTTCACAGCTAAGAGAGAAAAGCTGATATTGGTCAGTCCCCACAAACAGGGTGTACAGTATTTATTTATGGAACAGCAGATATTTCTGTACCCCCGACATTACAACTAACAGATTCGACCCATATAGGCATGAATGGTCTAAGAAAACACTTCATGGTGCATGGAGAATTGAGCACAGTTATCTTAGAGATCTCAGAAGGTCATAAATACAAACCAGGGTTCATAAAACAGAATTTAAATCCTCCAAGCAATAATAGCATTTCTTTTTCACTATCATAATAATAATTTCCTTGGCTGAGCATTTTACTTCTCTTTGTTTTGTACCCTAGGATTTTCATTTTCTAACCCCACCCTTCTTATTCTTCTCCCCTGGTGTGTAATGCTCTACATTCAATCTGGTTTAGTTCCTTTTAACTATGTGGGAAGCCTGTAGAATTCCTTAATTTAATTGCTTTGCTGATGCAGCAGTCCAGGAATAATGGACCTTTACTTACTTGAGCTGAGAGGTACTGTCTAGTTCCATCAGTCAGTCAGTTCCCATTCTCCTCCTGCCTGTATCAGGCACTTGTCAGCATAATCTCATTGCTCTGACTTTTTTTTTTCTGCTTTACACAGATGCAAATTACTATTACTCAAGGGGAAAAAAAAAGAAGGGGAAAAAAAAACCCCACAATCCTAGCAAATTACTTATTTGTCCTACATGAAAGAGGTTTTCAGGGAAACAAACCATCACTGTTACAATGTTTCTGTATGGCAAAACCCCAAACAAACAGAAACAAAAAACTTTTTAGATCACTGAAATATTTTGTTTTGACATTTCCACAATAACACGTTATTTTCTGGGAGACAACATGTAAAGAAATAGATGCTATTAAAAAACCCAAAACAGGTTTTCCCAGTTTTTGCATGCATCTCAGACACTGGAGGTGTATGCATTGTCTGGGAGGTCCACATCCAAACTCCTTCTTACCTGACTTGGAGCACAGATAGGACTTCTCTGAATCTCTGCTTACACCACTCAAGCCTGAAAGTCATTTGAGTCTTTGCTACTTAGATAAACATATTCTCAGTTGCAAGCCAAGATAAGACCTCTTTGGCACAAAATGGCATCTCAGTTCCTTCATTCAATCTAAGATTTTTTAATATTTCTTTAATCTTATTTTTTAAAGGAATGACTTACCCAGCCAACTCGTTGCACAGTTCTAATTAGGACTAGCTACAGGGAAGCCAGAGGGCAGAAAGAAGTGTGCTAAGTAAATTCAGTGAAGATATCCCTGATTGACACTGACATAAGTGAGAAGAAACTCAGACACACTGAACTTAACACTTCTGTCACTTGCAAATACATATTAAAAAATAAACTGCAAATAGGTAGTTCCCCTGTTTTTGTAACTCAGCAAATCACTGAGCTTTGCAAATTTGCACAACCTGTGGTTCTGTCCCAGCTCTGCTGCAGTTAGGACCATGCTATTTGGGATTGTTTTTCCATGGCCTTAACTTTTGATTGATTCCTTCTAGGAGGTGACATGCTACACGTGTGCACAGAGAGCATCCTCTAGCAATTGCCCTGCTTCTGGCTGAATCACCATCATGTTTCACCTCATCCTTCTATTAAACCTAATAAATGTTAAATCCTGATGAGTTTGAAGCCCTGGATAAAATATCAAGTGCAACAATGTTTGCTTGAACTTTGTAGCTTATTCTAAAAAGCATTAGTGTTATTTTGTCTCTTTCCTACATTATTTCAATTGTTTTTAAATAAATTAGTAGGTATAAGGGTGTAAAATATGCACACAGAGCTTTCCTAAATGAAACTTTCATGGTAGCCTTAAAGCATCTGTTTCTCTGCAGAACCCATCATGTACACAGATGATTTATAGGACATTCATGACTTTATAAAGATTTATATGTGAACTATATGTGAACTATCTTCTTAAAAACAATGCAAGAAAAAGTATTATAAATCAAATTCTCAAATAAAGTAGTCATTCTTTGCAATTCACTTCCGCTGCCCTGGCTTGGTAATCTCAAAACAGATTCTTCCCTGTACCCAGTTCCTGCTCAGTGCAGGAAAAGAGAGAAGTCACAGCCCTCTGCCTGGACTGATTGCTCAGCATGAACTAACACCAACAGACTCTTAAACCAGCTAAAAGCATGGCAAAGACCAGCCTTGTGCCCATCTCTTGCCACCACCTCTCCCAGCAAATTGTGAGCACAGGAAGAACCTGGCATATCTGTGCCAGAAAAGTGGCCACGATGTGAGAATTCCTTGGAGATCAGCAAGAATCCAAATCCATCTGGGCCCCTGCATTTGAGCAAGGAAATGTCTGCAGAGCTTTATGAGTCAGTGTGTTCACTTCAGCACTCGTGTTTGTTGTAACCTCTCCCCTCTGGGCAGCAACCTGTTCCACAAGGGATGTCAGTCCCCTTTAAACCACATGAAGTTTAACAAGGGTTAGTGCTGGATTCTTCACCTGGGACAGGGAAACCCTGGCTGTTTGCACAGACTGGGGAATCAGTAGGGCAAGGGAGGGGAATGTCCCACTCTGCTCTGCACTGCAGTGGCCTCACCTCAAGGCCAGTGTGCAGTTTTGAGTACCACAACAGAAAAAATACACTGAGCTATTAAAGAGTGCCCAAAGGAGGGCCACCAAGATGGTGAAGGGTTGGAAAGGGAATCTTTATGAGGAGTGGCTTAGATCTGCCAGGTTAATTTCACAGGCCTTTACTTCTTCTTCTTTCTTCTTCAAGTAATTCCCTTGTAGATTCTTTGCACTCATCTGCATAACAGTTTGCAAGCTTTGGCTAGAATAATAATAATTAATGGATATTAAAAAAAACCCCAGACATAGTTCGCTTGTAGTTCAAAAATATAACCAATAGGTAATTAAGTGCAGAGTTGTGGTTTAACCCTAATTACAAGTACCATGCAGCCACCCACCCTGCTCTCCACTGGCTCCCCAGTGGGACAGGGAGGAAAAATTAAAAAAAAAAAATGTAAAGTAAATGAGTTGAGATAAAAAATATTTACAAATTGAAACAAAGTCAAATCTAGTAGTTATAATAATGATAATGACACTTGTAATGTAGAAAAGAAGTGATCCACTATACAATTACTTACCATGATCCAATCAATGCTCAGCCCACCCAGGAGCAGCAATTGTCATTCCCTGGCTAACCCCCAGTTTCTGTACTGAGCATGTTGTATGGTATGGAGCATCCCCCTGGCCAGTTCCAGCCTCCTGCCCTGCTCATGCTTCTCCCCTGTTTCTTATACATCTGCTCACTGGCAGGGCATGGCAAAATGAAAAGCCCTGGGTTTAGCTCAATTGAGCAACAACTAAAACATCAGTGTGTGATCACCATCATTTTCACACTACATCCAAAACACTGCACTGGACCAGCTACTAAGAAAAAAATTAATTGTTCCCCAGATGAAACCAGGACAGGTAAAGTCACTGCATCAAAACACAGCACTGGAAAGTGAAGCAGTCCAGCCCTCCCAAGAACCATGTGGATGTGCACACCATCCAAATGTGTGTTACAAAGGTAGCAAAGTCAGATTTCAGGAAGGAGGGGGATGAATACATTTACTTTGTTCTTATCTGTTATGGTTTGTTCTGCATCAACAATAATCCCTTATTGCCTTTTTATTCCAGAGGCAATAAACTTTTTTTCATATGAGAGATTAGTACCTCAACTTTGCTTCTGCATTTCATCAGCCAGAGCAGCTGTTCATTATTTTGTGTATTTCAAAGCAGCAGAGATTATCACTAAAACAGACATCAAAACTTGCGGTGGGGTGAGTAATCATTCCAGCTGTGGGAAAACAGATTCATTTGCTCTCTTAAAATATTGTAAAATGTTCAAATATTTCTTTGACAAATGTGCTGTTTTGATTGTGTTCTCTGTCACTTCAGTTTAGTGCACAGGCAGTAGTTGCTACCCTCCTGCTGGTCTGGGAGGAGTTAGAGGCTTGCAGAAAAACCAAGGTGTTGGCTTGAAGAGAAGTCAGGGCTCCTGCTGTTGAGAACACTGTACTAGGATCCCAAAATCCAGATTTTATTCCTGTCTTCATGTGTTCCTTTGCATGAGTCACACAGATCCAGCTACTTGAGACTCAGTGATCTGAGGTCTTTTACAACCTATATGATTATATGGCTTAAATATACTGAGGAATTAAAGGAATTTGAGTGAATCTAAAGTTTGTTCCATATGTCTCCAAAACAAGATAACAGATTTATTTAAGAGTTAGCTGCAAACTTTCACTTGAAAATCAGCATCTTTTACTTGTTGAAATACCACAGCCTCTCATATAAGAAAGCTAATTAGATGAGTATGAGGAAAACTGGGTTTGAAATCTGTTCATCCATTCATTTCCAGGGAAGTGTTTATATACTGAGACAGTTATTTGCCTTCCTGCCCACAATATTAAAGAACATAAATTAATAAAAATGCAATTTGCCATCAGATGTGGCCAGAGAGTGAAAACAAAGCCCTACTCCACAAATGTTTTTAAAAGTTTTTTAAGTGTCTGGTGTGCATTTGTTTCAGTATTCACTGAGGTCACAGATCCCCAAAGGAGAGGGGTCTCTTCATTTCCAATTCAAGAAATCTGAAAGTGCAGTTGAAAATACTTGCTTAGAAATTGTATTGATTGGGGAGAATCTTCTTGCTTTCAAACCTTATGATCATCCAATTAAGTGTAAGAGCTGTGTTCACTGTTACAACAGAAGTCCTGTTGCCTGCTCATGCTGTGCTGCCTGCATATGTGTATAAAAAGAGAAAGATCATTTCTATCCTGCTCATTTTCTAAAGACTAAGATCAGCTAAAAACAGCTGTTATAGTCAGAAAATAAGGGCAAAGCAGACTGATAAAGATAGACACCTTGTGAGATGTTCAATTGTGCTTATATATATGGGCGCCTAAAGTACATAAGCCTGAATAAAATCAAGGATGTAAAAGTACTTCAAGCTGGAAGACTTGAAAATTTTGGTGGCACGTGCACTTAGGGGTCTAAACCTTTATGAAGATCTGGTCCAAGACCAGGTTTGGGACAGAGCAAAGGTTGTGTCATCCATATCACATCAAGCATTTTACCCACAGGATTATCAAGCATAATATTTTGTTAAAGGGTATTATGAAAATGTCATGGACAAATGGGAAAAATAAATTCTTGCTACAATGAAAATCCTCACTGATCACTTTCCTGAGTCAAAAAGTCTTAAAGAATATATTCACAAAACTTGGCAACATTCACATGAGCTTTCCTAGCTCTCAGAAGCTTGGGATCAGAAGAACTCTGGTAGGTTTCCACCTCTCAGCTTCCTTGTCCCTGTCCCTAATCTGCCAGCAGAGGGACAGGGACAACACCCCCGAGCAACCAGCCCTTCTGGCAGCATGGTGTAATGAGCTGAAATCAACTGAGTTGAACACCCATCTCTCTATTTTTCTTCTCCTGGTTATAGAGTGAGGCAGCTGAGCTTGCAGGTGTCCCCCTTGCAGGCCAGCATATGGAAGAACATCCCTGCTGGACTTTTGTTCCAGCATAACTGACCTTCAAAGGATAGGGAATCTCATCATATGGAGCTCTACAAATCAGATTAGTGAAGGTATCACCTGGACAAAATAGCCTTGGGGGCTGCCTATCTTTCTGTCTTTTCATTCTTTGTGGTCATAAATCAAATTCAGACTTCTGCACTTGTCTCTGAATATATATTAGGACTGGTTTTAAAACATATTAAGCATTTTTATTCATGAGGGAGGTGAAATCTGGCCAATGTAAATTATGAAATCTCCAAGAATATTATTTCCTCTCTCAACTCATTCCTTTATCTCTGAGCAGATTTCATGGCACAGTTCTTTTCAGAGTTCTTTAATTTACATTCCATGAGAAGAATGCATCCTTCCATTCAGTGCATCCTCTGGATTCAGTGTACCTTGAAAAGTCCAGTCTGTCCAAGCACACAATTTACTTCTCACCATGGTAAGGTATTCGTTTATTTAAATGCAATTTTAATTTCTGTCTCCTTTTGGAGTCACCAGATTAGCTTCATCTGAAAAAATTGTGAGCTTGCAATGAAGTATTAGTAGCTATCCTGTAGTTAATATAATTTTGTCAATGCAGAAACTGACAGGAATGCTTCACTTCCAATAAGAAATAATTCTTATTTCCTCTTTTTTTAATTTGTTATTTAAAAATCATGAATTCAGAAACTCATATCTGAATAATCCCTGGTGCATAGGATGCTAATTCAAAAATACGACAAATTGAACTTCTTTTGACCATTTATTGGTTGGCTTGTTGCACAACAAGAAAAGTGATAAGTTTAATTACTTTTATGAAAATGAAAGGGAGCTCTTATAATTTTGCTAAAGTGTTAATAGTAGTACCACTTTAAACTAAGCAAAAGCATGCCACAGGCTAAGTGACATGCTTGGTAGGAAACATATCAAGCTTCGGAAGAAAATTCATATTTATTAGGACAACATTAGCATTTTATGGTACAGAGATTGATTACCCCACCCTCATTTGTTTGTTTCTCACCTGCCATGCAGTTCTCCTTTAGGCTATTGCATAATTCCCTATTTCCCAACAGCAATAGTAATTATTTGATTCAATGATAGATTATGTAGTCTGTATGTAATCAAGTGCTGGTAGCAATTAAATTCAAATTTAAAGACTTTAAAAAGAATGTTTACATGGTATATTGACAATTACATGGATTAAATGTCATGGGTCTCATCCCTGAGGGCAGAGAGAGGGATTTTTGTTTGTGTTTTAATTCTGTAAGGAATTCACTATCATTCATATCATGCACATTTTATAGATGAGTTATTAATCAAGTTTCTCCCTTGTTAGTACCACAAATTTCTTTTGCCCTCATTAACACTGCTGTCCAGGTGCAATTTCAGAAGTAATTTTGCATAGGATATACTCCCACAGAAATGTAGCTTACTTGTGTCATTCAATTAATTGGCTAAGGGTTACTTCTGATGTCACACCATTAGAAGCTGGAGGGAAATTCACCCCAGAGACTTCTCTGGGAACATCATCTGCCACCAAAATCTCCACTGCTCCTCCACCACAGGTCTAACTTACACAACAGATCGAGGGAAGGGGGAATCAAAAGCATCATATTGCACCCTAAAATTAATTTGAAGGCCATTTTGAATTTGGGTCATGGGTAACAGTTGGGCTTTTAACTGTCTCTGAGCATTTTTAATGGTGCAACTATTCTTAGTCGCTGCATGATTTAATTTAGTTTGTGGAACTTAAGGTTGAAAGATACAGATGCAGCCTTTTTCTTCTTGTTATATTTGAATTAAATGATCTAGTTAAGCTTTGGGCATATTCCCATCAAGACAACTGGCATGACTTCATTGATTCTGACCAAAGGCATAACAGTTTACATAGCTGAGGATGAAGCCAAGAGTTAGGCCTTAGACAGAAAGAGATAGGTAAGATCTTTTCTCCTTTGCTTGCCTGAGATTTTTTTTGAAAAACATCCCAAAACCAAAGAAAAAGCATCTACTCATTCCATCACCAAGAGAACAACAGAAGCTGATTTTTGTATTTATATAATGGTTCTAACTTGTAGAGAGTGGCACAAGGATTCCTCTTCACTATGCTCAAGGTGAGTCATATCTGCAGGGTAAGGTGAAAATCAACTGTCTGAACAAAAAATTCTGTAGTATTCTGACTGGCTTCTAGCTGCAGCTCCAGAGAGCTGTGGGCCTCTGAAAATTCCTATGCATTGCAGATGCCTGTCTGGTGGTTCGGATGCTCTGGGGCATTTGAAAGGTCACTCCATGCCTGTATTTAGGTGACTGAAACCCCAGGTGCCTAAATTCAGAATATTTATCTAATCTCCCCGCCCAATTAAAGGAGGTCAAATCAAAATAGCTCATAAAGTCTAGGAAATGAGTCCTCCCATCACTGGGTTCTGCAAACGGTCAGAAAAACACCACTTAGGAGCTCATCTCCTCCCTATAAACAATCTACACACTCAGGTGTAGCCATCCATGCTGGAAGCACTGAAAGCTCCCACTCTTCCAGCCTGGGATGCTGCTGACTGCAAGTACAGCAAAAACAGCCTCTGGTAGTACAGTTCATCTCAAGAGTGAAGGACCTGATGCAGGCTCACTCTGATGAGTGCTTAGAAAAATGACACTTCAGGCTTTGGAATAAAACTCAGGAAATAAGGGTTTAGGCACTGTCTTTTTCAGACTCTTCCTCTGAAACCCTTTATACAGAATAGGGGATTATTCACACACAAAACTTTAAAGTCAAAAGTGTCAAGAAATAATTTTGCAGATTAAGTGGTGTGCTGGTTTTTGAACACAGTTGTTTTTCTGTTGAGGCCCATGAGGAACAGCTGCCGTTAACCATAAATGAAGCAGGGGAAAGGACAAAGTAGAAATATGTTGCAATCTGAACTAACACAGTTTGTAATCCCAGACTAAGTCAAATTGGTGTGGCCTCTCCATTCCAGCAGTAGGATCTAAAAAAGGTCTTAAGTGAAGGAGTACAGTAGCCTCCTCCTTATCTTCTTTGTTGATAAGATATAATTATTAAGTTGCCTGATTTGATTTAAACACAATAGTTCCTGTCTGCAGGCAGAAATAGGAACCAAAAAACTTCTGAGGTCACTTTGGAGCTTATTGTCTGCGAGACGTTTCATGGCTGTATTTCCACTTGCCTTTCATACTAGAAATATTTGGCTAATTTAGTCTCCTTGGAATGCCATCTTGTCCAACTTACCACCACACACAGTTGTGACTGTGTTGATGAGTTGAAATTTTCTTGCATGTGAAAACTAAAAACAGGCTGCTTCAGTGCAGCAGCACATAAAGACTATTTACTTACAAAATACCTAAATGTTATATATCCTTTGAAAGTCTGTTTAGCCTCTGGGCCAGATCTAGGAAAATATTTACCTGCTTGCATTCTCTCTGAGAGGAATAGAAATCAGGCATGCAAATACTTTGATGTATCCATTGCTGTGTGTGATCCACTAGTTTAAATAAAAGAGCCATTTTTTTACAGTTCTTCCACCTTCTGTGCTCCTTACAGGGAAGCCCGAAAAGCTGTGTTTTCAGGTAATCCAAGGGGATTTGAACAACAAGCATCCAAGGTTTAAGTGTAAAGTGCCAGACCTTGAAGGCAAGCCCGGAAATTCTAGGTCAAATTGGATCATCTTGGGACAGACAAGGGAGGAAAGAGGACACGAACGTCCAAGACATCTAATCAGGCACTGAAATATAGTGGCATCTGAAAATTCAGCAGCTGCTCTGGGTGGCTAAGACGTCTGTGCAGTTCTCAGAGTAAGGAGGGAGATTCTGAAGAAATTGGAAATACCAGATGGAATCCTGGAATGGTTTGGACTGGAAGGGGCCTTAAAGATCCTCTGTTTCCAAGCCCTGGCTGTGAGCAGGGACACTTTCCACAGGGCCAGGTTCCTCAGAGCCCCATCCCGCCTGGCCTTGAACACTTGGCCTTGAACACTTCCAGGCTTGGGGCTTCCACAGCTTCCCTGGGCAATGCTGAACACAGCAGAAACAAACCCATTTCTAGAGAGGGGGGCAGATCTGCCTGCCTGCCTTTGCAGGAAGCACTGATGCACGAGTAACCCTGAAAATGTGAGCAGCCCCACAGAGTGACTAACTGGTTGCCTGAGGCTGCCTTTGGAAGAAGAAGTGGAGAGGAAAGAACACCTTCAGAAGCCTCTTCACCTCATCCTTTGGTAGACATACAGAAAGGAAGATTCAGGTGAGCAGCTCACAAATATGCCTCCATTACAAATATCTGTCTTTAATCAGATGAATCCTACTCTCACAGTGTCCTCAAGCAGAAGCTCAAAACCCAGGGACCCAAGGGAAATCAGGCTTTGCCCCTCTCAAAGTGTGGGAGCTGCCATCCCACTGTTTGCAGGATTTGCAGGTGCGGAGTGAACGAGCCACAAGCTCCCTGCAGCATCCATCAGGTGTAAAAAGCCCAGGAGAAATGGATTTGTGAAAGGTCACAGGCAAAGCAGATTTGGATGAGGCTTCACAGCTAAGGCAGGAAATGTTTAGCAAGCAGATAATTATTTCATTGGTGCTTCCCCAGGAGGTGGAGCCTGGCTTATTCCACGCTGTGCAGCAGCAGGTTCCACACACATCCAAAATGAGGTGCAGTGAGATGAGATTTTATGAATACCAGAGGAATTTGCATTAGATAACATTTGTATATCTTCAAAGCCTTAATATCTGCTTGCAAATCTCATCCCCAAATCCCCAAAACACACAAAATTAATTTCATTTGAATAAGTCAAGGCCTTAAAAACTTAAATACTTAGAAGTTCCTGCACTAAAATAACAGGCTGCCCAAACCAGTGATGCAGTCACCGACTCTGGAGGCATTTAAAAGATGTGCAGGTGTGGCATTTGGGGACATGGCTTAGTGGAGGACTTGGCATTGCTGGGTTAATGGTTGGACTTTATAATCTTAGAGGGTTTTTTCAACCTAAACAATTCTATGGAATAGTAAATTTTATCACAACATCATACCATTTTACCATGTTTCCCATGGTAGCAACTTCTACATTAAAAACAGACAATAAGTATGAAACTGGGAGGATTTGTGTAGGGGAGCATGTGTAAATAAACAGAAATAGAGTAAAATGGGGTCGTGCTGGATCTCGCTTTTTTTACGTTTGAGAAAAGTGTAATTCTGGGGGCAGAGAAATAAGTGAAGAATGCTTATTAAATAGAAAGTCACTTATTTTTGAGATGAGTTCAGTTTTGTTTTGCTGTGTTTGCTGTATAAGGAGCATCTCAGAGGTTTACAGTACTGGTGTCTGAGAGAAACTTATTAAGAAACAGTGCAAGTGAAAGGCTGCAAGTTCATTTGCCATGCAGTCACCTGCATCTTATCCCACTCATCTTTTATCACAGATATGTATTTAACATAATTATTTGACAGAGTTTTAGCAGTGTAAGAAATAACATAAACAGAATTTATTCACAAAAATATGTTTTTGCTGAGAGAATGGCTGTTAGCAACATTAAAATTTGAACATGTACGTGTCAGGCAGAGCAAAACAGTGTACAAAAATATTTTCCACTATTTCTCTAACACTAATAAAGAAAAAAAAAACTCGAAAAAACATTCTATCTGTAGCTTTTATTTCCCATTTCACTGTTATTTCTCACGCTTCCTATAGGAATATGTACTGTCACATGGAAATAGATTTTAGATTTTACAAATCCTAACCAGACTTTTTTTTTGCACCTCCTTTTTTTTTCTTTTTTTTTATTAGACTTATAAGTATAAAATTCAACTTTACAGTGTAGACTTTTCAACTTCCAGCTGGCACAAAAAGATTAAATACATGAGAACAACTAGGATGCCACTCTATAAATCAAGGTGATCCTGGCGTGTCCATTCCTGCAGTCCTCTGCTGCCCCGAGGCAAAAAGCAGCAGGGATTTTCTTTATTCTTTCCTAATCCTCTCAGTTTCAGTGACTGACAGTGCTGGCAGCACTGCAGAGGAGAGGAAGGTTCAGTGGCTGTGCTGTGGGAGCTGCAGGGCTGGGAAACATGGGGCTGCTGAGGTGACACGGAGGGAGGATGGGCATTGCCACAGGGAGCCCTCTGACCCCTTCACCAGGGGCATTTGGGGCTCAGACACTTTTGGGGCTCAGCCATTGCCAATTACAACATCTACAGAGGTGTTCATCTGGCCAAATGTCTGGGGTGCAACCAAGACTCATTTCACAATTAGAACAGGGAGACAGGCAGTTTAAGGATGTGAGTCATTTAACACCCTACTTATAAAAAGAGTCGTCAAAAATGGGTAAGAGCAATTATGCATTTTAAATTAAAACAAAGAAGAAAAAAAAAATGTTGCTTCTCTCCATTGAGTATAGCCAATGATCTGAAAGAGGCCAATCCACTTTACTTATTTATGCCACAGATATTTCACACTCTTGAGGTCTTATTTTTTGTGCCACAACTCACAGCTGATGTGTCAACTGGTTTCCAGACCATTTTCATTCTGTCTCAGTTGCTTGGATCATAATCTACCCCAAGTCAAATCTTTCCTTTGCCTGTCTCATCTGCTTCATCAGTAGCAGGTGTTTATCTAGACTAGCAAATTCAGAAAGTTAAAGTTATTCTGACAGCCACCCTCTGAGCGTGGGCTTGTCTCAAGTACTTAGCAATATGTGTTTACAGGCTGGATACAGGTAGTTGGTGTTTGTAATAAATCTGCCAGGCCTTTTGCAAGCACTTGGTGCCAATTTTCTTCTTTCTCTCGTTGAAATATGTCAGCAAGTCCCATTGAGTTGAAACCAGAGGGAAGTGTCTTTCCTTTGTAGATGTCCTCAAGCCTTTTTACACTTTAGTATGCACAGATTTCCTTTGAGTCTGCCTAGACTGAAGTAAAGAAACTGTAAGCTGAGAAACCACCTAAGCCAACTTCATCTTTCTACTGTAGTGCAAAAAAAGACATATATTGATCAGTCAGGTGTAATAGGTTAGACATTTACCCATTATACTGTTTTGCTCCCATAAAAGCAATTCAGGAAATATGAAACAGAGAGAGAAGAAAAAAAGGGGGGTTTTACTGCTAGGGTAATATCTCTGACTCTTTTAATGTTTAGAAGTATGACCAGAAAGGTGAGGAAGTCAGAAATGAAATTGCCAGTCCAAGAAATGAGAGTTCTTTTGAGCAGTGTCAGCAAAGTATTTCCCATTTACTTCTCCACAAGACTTTCCACAGCAAGCCTTGACAGCCACGTAAGAATTGATGAAGTAAAACCTGTGTGGCTGGGCTGATGGAAGAGGTGGCTGCAAGGGTACTTTGATATTCCACTAAACTAAATTTATGAGTCCTGGTATCTACCTCACACTTATACAAGTCACTTCAGATGCCATTCAAATGGCCACAAATATCCATGTCTTCACAAACAGCTGGGAAGTTCATCTTCAGTATAGCTCATTTACATTATTCCCTCTTCTGCAGTCAATTGCCTATTGGTCTTAGAGATAGGATTTAGGCAATTGCTTTATGATCTATAAAAGCCTGAGTGTCAAACATCAAACAGGAAGTAGTTTTGAGGTGAAATATGTGGAAAAAAAGCACTACTATCAATGGCTCTTTTTTTTTTTTTTTTTTTTTTTTTTTTACTACCTCAGAAGAAAGCTGGCAGAGTTGGAGGAGCAATAAATAGCCCAGGTATAGAAGTAGCACTGAAGGTTGTTAAGGCTATAACAGAAAACACAAATTATTTTTTTGCATCACTGTTTACCATAGCCTTTCTTTAGAGGTGATCTGTCTCAAATCTAGCTGTCAAGAGCAAGAATATATAAAAAAAGTGATAAAATGAACAATAAAAACTTTGAGTCCCAAGCGATAAAGGGATTCAGGTACAAAACTGCTGATCTGTGATCTGTAGCCTCTTTCTTAATTCAGCCCTGTTACCAGAGGAGTAGAATAAGTCAGCTGTTGTTTAATAGTATTTTGGGGTGATCTGGAGAAAAAGAGATGAATAAGTCTGTCTGCCATACCAGAAAATTGCTGAGAAAGCTAGCAAGGAATGGCCTTTAGTAATGCATGGAAAAATCTTTGGGTTGGAAATCGTTGGGAATAGGTTCTCCATATGGGGAAAGCTCTGCTGCACATGGCTGCAGGAGGACTTTGGGTCCTATAAGGTACAGGTGACTTGTATTTGATCTTTGCAACATTTCAGACAAATATCCTCATAAAAGAGTCTCAAGGAAACTTAGCAAAGACAACAGCAGGTAGAAGGTGCCTGAAAAATGAGGAAGCAAAGGGAAGGGATTCATGTTCCATTTTCATTATGAAGGAAGACTCCTTCCCCAGTGAGTTCCCCAATTGTTCTGGGAGTAATATTGATTAACATAGTCTGGAAAGATCTGAAAATTGGTTGACTAATGAGACACGAGACTTACTTATATAGAGAGATATTCAGAATAGTAAAAAAGCCAAACTAGCAGCTACAAGGCACAAAAGGATCTCACAATATTGACTGACCAGACAATAAAATGGCAGATGAAAATCACTGTCAGTGAATGTGAAAAATGGCAGATAAGACAAAAAATAACTCTAGCTCTGCATGTGATACAATGGACTCTAAATTAACTACTACTCCTTATGACAGTTCCTCTGAAAATGCCAGCTCGGTTTTCCTTTGTTAAAATGACAAAGAAAATGTTAGAACTTTTTAGGAAGGAAAAGGAAAAAAAAAAAAAAAAAAAAAAAAGAAAACCAATATCATCATTATGAAACTGTAATAATAGGTATTTCTCCCACACCTGGAGGTCTCCAAATGGTGGTGTGCTGATCTCAGTAAAACGGAATGTAAAGTTCAAAAAGAATAGAGAAGGGCAAAAACGTGGACAGAAGAAAATCACGAGAAAGGAAAACTGAATAGACTGGGATTTTTCATCTTTTATGCAGGGGAAGTGTATGAAAAATGTCTAAAGCCATGAATAGATTGAAGAGAATGAAGAAGAGAAAAGTATTTGTGGTTTCCCAGAACACAGTAGATCAGGGTTCTTGCTGAGGCAGGAATTTTAAAATTAAAAAAAAAAAATGGAAGTTTTCACACACTGACTATTTTGGTGAGGGAAATCCCCACAGCAGGGTTTTGTAAAGGCAAACAGAATAATGAGACCAAAAGAAGATTAAAGTCCCTAAAGCATAGGTTGCTGGAAGCCATAAGTGGTATATCAAGAGAAAAATGTTCTGTTTTGTCCAGTCCTCAAGTTTTTCTAAGTACATGCTACTGACCAGGATTAGACAGAAAATACTCTCCTTGATGGACATTTGGTGTGATCACAAAAATACTGTGCTTAGGAAGCTGCTTCTATTCCATGGCCAGGATCTGATAGCTGTCACCACATCAGGTGCTCCTTCTACACCATAAGAGAGCTACTAGGCCAAAATCCATCGAGAATCTCTACTTTGGGGACCTTCTCTTTTTCTCTTTTTTTTTTTTTCCCTTTTTTTTGGTCTCTTCTCTTCTCTTCTCTTCTCTTCTCTTCTCTTCTCTCTTCTTTTTGTTAGATCTCCAGAATTAATACCAAGCAGTAGTCTAAATACTGATCATTTCCCATGATGAAGCTCAGCTTACAACAGTTTACACCTTTAAAAAAATTTTGTTGTCTAGATGGACTTTCCAATGTTGATTCTCTGCCTCTCTGCATAATTTCATACAAAAAGATTTAGTCACTTATGAGAATGAGTCTAAGAAAACCATAATGTTCTCCTAGTCAAACTCTAGAACCAGAAAAAAAAAAAAAACAACAGCTGGGAACACAAACTTAATATAAGGTGAGCAACAGCCATTGCTTTAAGGCATCATGTAAGCTATTCTGAAAGTCTAGAGCTCCTAAGTGTGAAAAATCAGGTCCTAAGAAGTCACTAACACTTTTGGGTTTTAATGCATATGCCTTATGACAGAAATTTAATGTATATGTCTTAAACAGAAAACCAATATACCAGCCCTACCTCAGGAGTGGAGTAAAAACTAAATGAAACAAAAAGAGTTTCAAAATACTTGAATGTTTTTCTGAAAAGGACCATTCTCCCTGTGATGCAGAGGAAGATGAGTGCACAGTATACAAAGGGCAAGGCAGAGTCACTGAGCAGTGCAGGGAAACCAAATTATTGACAAAACCCTATTTCTTTAGGGTGCTGAATGTGTCAGGATTTTCTGAAAGAGAAAAAAAAGACAGTGTTAAACCAATTGAAGAGTGTATCCACATGCACGAGGAAGCTGAATTAAAATTCCACTGTCAATGTTTGTTCTCATTGCTTTGCAACTTTAAGTTATTCTCTTAGCCACATTTAATGCTGTGCAATTTAAATAGAACAAGTTGAATAAAAACATACAGATCTCACAATTTGCCTGCATTTCTTGTATTTTTTTTTAAATTAGTGAGGACAACAACATTCTGGAGGGGAAAGAAAAAAAAAAAAAAGAGGCATTCAATAAAAGGCTTTTAAACAGCTCAAGTACTATTTTTGTTACCATCTGCTCAATTATATTTTACGATACTTGCAGTTTTCCAAGGCCAGGTATGCCTTTACTGTTGGAAAATGGTTTGTCTTTGTTAAGGAAAAGTCAAGATCCTTAGCTTGTGACTGATTTGGATTTCTTGGTTTTTTTGTTCCAGTCTCATTTCCAGGAACTTCATTCCTTTTATTTCAGCTTTCTAATTCTGGAAACACTGTTCCTTCCAGGGGTGCTAGCAAAATTAAATGGTTGGGAAAAAGAAAAAAAAAAAAACATAATAAAAACCAAAATGCCACTAACAAAAATCTAAGCCAAGATAAACTCCAGAATATCTTTCAGCTGAAAAATACAATAAACTTCCTGTTTATAAATTTATCCATTCATTTTTAACTAGTGGCAAAGCAGAATCTCAGCAGGACACTTCGAAAGTAGTATATCCAGATGGATTCTCAGTGTGAAAGAATTCAGAAATAAACTCACTGACATAATAAAAACAGGGTTTCCAGGCTTGCAAAGCAGTAGTGTAGGGACTGTGAGTAAATTTATTTCACAGGAAGTCTGTATCCTGTGCTAATGGGAAAATGTAGATCTCTTACGTTGCTCAGTATGTGGCAGGTCATAGATATGATGGGATTATAAAGGAAATGGATCTGTGTGCCACAGCCCCTGACAGCTCTGTGCTACATTTCTTGGCCTGTGCCCTAATTCAGAGTCACAAGTAATCCCTCCTATGAGCCAGTCAATGCTTTAAGTGGTTCACAGCTCGACTGTGTCACATCACCCCCCAGGGCAAGGCAAAACTGTCAATAATCCCTAAGCACCTTAAACAAAATATGTAAATGCAGTAATTCCTACAGAGAAGAGCTATGGGTGAAGGGAAGGTGTTTCACAGAGAAGAAATGTTAGGGGATTTTCAGGGGGGAGGAAGAAGTGGTTTGAAGAAGCCAGACTGCTAGCAGCTCAGGCACTAATAAAGAGAATAATAATGCACAGAAACATAAAGGTGACTTAAAAGCAAAATATGTAGGAAATTCTGGTACCTAGTACCCAATTATTCATATGGCAAAAGAGATAACAGTATTTTGTAGAATGAGGTCATCTGTTCATATTACTTTAAATATGGCAGAGAATGTGCTACTGTGCCATGCCCTGTCCCCTGCACCTCCAGGGAAAGGCTAGAGCCTCCTCTCAGAAGACAAAAAAGACAAATAAGAAGACAAATAACACCTCCTATATCAGAGACATGGCAGGATGGAGTGAGAAGATGCAGAAGGGTGGTGGACCTTGGATCCATAGTCACAAACTGGCAGAGATTTAAAGTCTCCTGCACGTGTCAGGCAGATCCTGTGCTATGTTCATCCCTGCACCTGCACAAACTGCAGAGGGATTTTGGCTAGGGAAGGGCTGGAGGGTGCAAGTGGAGTGTGTATGCTTGTATATCTTGCAGAGACCTGGAGGGACCCTTGCTGCTCATGTATTTTTATGAAGGAGCCCCATTTGGACAACATCTGGATGTCACGTGTGTCTCCAGCAGTATGTTGGGAAACCTGATTTCTGAGAAGGAAGCAGAGGTGGAAAGAGGGCAGCTGGTTCCCACAGTGAAGCCAGACCTTTTTGCCTCTTGTAGCTGATGAAGATGAACAACAGCTGCTGGGTTTTTTCCATGGAAAGAGGTTTCTTTGTGGAGAAGGGGCAAGGAGACCTTGGGGTTAACTGGAGACATGGGTAATAGGCATGAGCAGGCAGCCAGCTATCTAAAGAGTAAAAGAGAAGGAGGTGAAAAAGGCAGAGGAAGACTGAAGGAAATGGGAAAAATCACTGGAAGAAAGGTGAGGAGAAGAGACAGATAAAGACATTGATGGTCATGGGAGATGGAGGCAGAAGGGAGGATGCTGTTACATGTGCACAGACAGTGTGGAATGCAGTCTTTCTTCCATGTGACAGACCATACCACATGAAACACAGGTTTTTTATTGTGTTGAGCCTTAGAGTTGCCACTGTCCTTGGGCATGAGAAAGGCTCAGAATGCCCCCAAAAAGCCTGAGTATGTCATGGCATATTCTTCCTGTTGGTGCTAGGCCAGTATCCCTTCAGCCAGCTAAGAAGGACATCAGACAGGGAATAACAATTCCACTGAAGGCCCAAGGGATGCCACAAGAATCAGCCATAAGAGGAACAGCACTGCATGTACATGAGGACTTTCTGCACCATGTGTATTAACCTAAAATCTCTTCAAAGCCACTTAACAATGAGAAAGGAAGACATTCCATTTTGATGATGAGCTTCATGATGAAGACCATCAGTGTTGTTTGTTAAGAGAAGAGGAAGAGTCTATTTTTGTTATATTTTCTACACCCTGCCCAGCTGAGGAAGTAGAGGGGCTTTGTTGGGCAGCCAGCAACCACAGCAGTGCATAATTTTCCACAGCAATCCATGAGATCCTGGAGTATGACAGAGCTACACCCCTTACCCTCTTCATTGCTGTGGATCTTCCCTAGGGACCCCATATTCCTCTGAAAGCCAAGTGCCACTGGGTTGCTCCTTTGGAGTATGTCCATGTCCCTGACAATTGGCAGGTAGGGATGAGTCAGAGAGTGTGGGGTTTGTAGATCCCTGCATCAACCATTAAGAATTTTTTGCCTTTCTGTCTCAGGAGGCAGAGACTGGCATGGCTATAGGGTTGTGGAGACATGTCTAGACTCCTGTCACTGCTACCATCCAAACAGGGTTTTGTACCCTGAGACTGCCACACTCCCAGGAGAACATGGTATCATCTCTAGGTGCCTCTGATGTGTGCCCCAAACCACAGAGGTCAGCCAGGATTGGCCCTGGGGTGATGAGCACAGCTGTTAGCTCAGGCAGAGCCACAGAACAGGATCCTGCCCACTCACATGTCACTTCCACACAGGAAGCAGAGGAAGTGCTGTTGGAAATCAGGTGGCAGGGAGCAATTTGCTAGAAAAAGCCTCATTGATCTATGGCCCATTCCTGCCCATTTCTGTAAGGTCCCCAGGAAAGGAGGATAGACCATAAGCCTCATGAATTATTCAGGTAGGCCAGGCCCAATCCATAGGTCACTCACTGGCTGTACAAGAACATTTGCAATTTTTCTAAAGCTTTGCTTTAGTCTTTAATCAGCAAATAACTTGAGTGTGTCCCAAAACAGATGCTTATAGCAAGTTGGGGAACCCTACAGAGTGTTTTGCTGGAACAGTATCTTCCTATCAAATGTAAAATTGGAAAGTTCTCATGCGTACAGTCTTGAAGCTCTTGCTAAAATTCTATGTAAGGAAAAGACACGCATCTGTTCTCTTGTGGTGATAAGCCTGTTAATCACATTCACAAATTTTATAAAAACAAATTTTTCAGCTCATCAAGGCTTTCTATGAACTCAATTTGGTGTTATGTGAGATCTGAATTTGAAAGAAATAGATCTTTTAACTGGATATAACTACTATTTCACTAATAGATAATTCACAAAGGCAAGATATTCCTATTTCAGGAAATTTAATGCTGCTTTACCATCTTTGTTTCACAGGCAGGAAGGAAATAAACACATTTCATATTAAAACCCATTCTTTGGATCCAGGCCATAGACATTGAGGGCTGTTGATTGTTTTCTCCAAGCTGTCCCCTGGCAGAAGTTACACAGCCTCATTTCTGTGTCTAACCGTGGGTGTATCTACAATTAAGTGTAGCACAAGGTGCTCAGTTTAGCCTGAAATGAATGATCTGCCAGTAGCACCCAAACACAGCTTATCCCAGAGCTTCACTGAGATCTTTGTATTGCCTTGCACTGTCCCACTGTGTGTACCTGTAAACCCGAACCTCTGACAGACTGAAAACCACGCTCAGTACACAGCTGCATCTTCAGAACACCCTACATGGATGCACCACATGCTTTCCCAAAAGAGAATTGAGACACAGTTGTGTTCCCTACAAAATACTCATGGTTTTCCAGGGTCATAAACTGCAATGAGGTCTCCAGAATCCTGCTTTAGAAAGACAGGGGTAGGTTGTCTTATGGCTAAAATGAGACCCTATTGTGCCAGGAAAACTGGCTGAGGAAGAACCCTGGAAGGAAGTGGGAATGAAACCCTTCTGCCTTTGCCTACATCTTGTTTGCCTGTTGAGGTTTATTTTCCTGTTTCTCAGTAGCCATGAATCATGTGTAAATGCAAGTAGTAGCAATGTTAGGGACTGATATCCTACTGCATAGACATTGCACAGCAGCAAGGCATGGAAAGGGGGTAAACCATCGGTACCACTGATGTTTTTTGAAGCACAGAACAAATGACTGGGTCACCTCCCCTGCTCTAAGTGACCTGCTGCAAATCAGACAACACATCTCAGCCACATTTAACTTGGTGCCTGTGGTGGCCAATTTCATACACAGTGGGTTTTACATCCTACCCAATGGAAAAGTTACTTTCATACTCCCTTTGAGGGATGATTGCTATGTACAGAGCAATGCAGAATCAGATCATTTTTTTCCCTTGTCTTTCCTGGCAATCAGCCTGCAGGACTGTGAAAAAATTGTATTCTGAACCTATTTGTCAAATTGTGGTGTGATTCAAAAGACGTGAGACTGATTTCCTATTCATTCCAGTTTACCCTTATGTTACAGCAATGTCTTATGTACATTTTGATCTCATCTAAAGTAGGGTAAACCTGAGAGAAACTGCTATCTTTCATTCTGCTCCCTGCTTAACTTTAGTCCTTAATGAAACAGTTTTAACAGGCACATCTCTGCAAATGTCCTTGGCTTTCAAGAAAGAAAAAACTCATAGGATTAGCCAAGTAGCTCAAATATAATGGTAGATCAAAAAAGTAAACAGATGTTAAATAACTAAATATAAAATATTCCAAAGCAGAGGCAGATTATTATATTTTATTTCCTTTTACTCTGGTTTAACTCCGTACTGGAACTGTGGCTGCTGAAACAATAGTGGCCCCATGTGAGCTGCTGGATTGCAGCTCCTGACTGCAGTGTCTCTTTCTTTGCTTCAGCTGAGCACTGGTGGGGAGCTGCCCGGGGTTAAGTCCAAAGGTGGGGGGAAGCATTCAGGGAGAAGTGGACAATGGGTTTCTCCCTGCTAAAGAATGAGAAATTCACAACGTTCCAACTGGAGATATATGGAAAGGGAGGTATTGGGATTTTACAGACATCCTCTCCATACTACACCCAACCAGCAGGAAGCAGCTGCTCACTGCCCCCCACAGCAGAGAATAAGCAATGAAGCCACATATAACACCAGCAATGCCCCATGCAGCATGGCTTAAACTCACCCTCTCTGAAGTCAGCACATCCATCCTCACTGACTCTTACAGCTCACTCACCTCACGGGGTTTAATTCTTTCTTTAAGACCACAACCTTCTGTTAAAACTCCAGCTGATATAAAACCTATGGTTTTAAAATACACACAAGCCAAAAAGTAGCTTTCTTTTTCCCTTTGCATCCAGCTCTTCTGCACTCTGAAGTGATCTTTTCTCAGTAACTATTTTTCTTCTCTCTTCCCTAGTTAGAATATAGAGAGATAATATAAAGACTATGGATAATACATATACATGTATCTGTATATAAAAATTCATATGTTATATACATATATTTGTGTGCATATATTGGTATATTTTCTTTGTATCTATCTGTCTATCTGTCTATCTATCCATCCACAAACATACATACATACATACATACACAAATACATTATTTTTCTAGGAGATGTGGAGCAGAAGAAAAATCGATCAAGCCAGCTGGAAGCGAGAAGGCAGGAGGACAGTGATACAACGCCCTGAACTGCCTCGGCTCTCCCGGCTGCTCTGCGCTCACCCTGCCCGCTCCCGGCTTTTTGAGGATGCGACAAGTCGCAGTGCCGGGGCGCGGCATCCTCGGAGGAGCGTGTGCGCTCCCCCCGCCCCGGCCCCGTCCAATCAGGGCGCTGGGGGAGGGATGCTCGGGGCAGGGATGCAGGGTTGCCAGGCGACAGCAGCGTCCCCGTGTCCCCCCCACAGCCCTGCGCTCCCCCCGGGACCGGGCTGCGCGCTGCCCGCGCTGCCGGCGCAGTTAAACAGCCGCGGGGAGCCCCGCAGCATGGGGCTCGCCTCCTTCCAAGGGTTCTGCCACAGCCCCTCTCCCGGCCGTGCCAGGAGCCATAGCCAGCTCCGGAGCGAGAATTAGGAAGGCAGTCAATGAATAAATGCTAGGGATAAGGCTCAGCCGGCCCCTCCGCGCAGCGCCGAGCGCCGGGGGAGGCGGTCTGCGAACGCCAGCCAGCTCCCACTCCCTGTCTTTGCAACTCTAGGTCGCCTCCTAATTTAAAGCTTTGCACCAATCCCCTTTGCCCGGAAAGGAGAGGAAATCTAGAAAGATGCCAGGCTGCGAAAAGGGACCCCAATTCACAGCGCCGGTCCCAGGCGCTGCCTGGCTAAGCAGAGCCAAAGTTGGACAGAGGAACGGGAAGCGGGGGCTCCAGAAGAGAGGGGAAAGGAGGGGGATCATTGCTTGGTGATCACGACCTCTCCGTCCCGTTGTCCCCCTCTTCTCCTTCCCTCACAGCTTACCTCTGACCACTTAGGAGGCCTTGATGAGTTTCCATCGGGATCCGATCCAAGGTGGGGGGGAGAAAGGGTGATTGTTCCCAGAGGAAGCGGCTCACACAAGTTTGGGGGGTGAGACTCCCCGGTGGATGTTTAACGAGCACATCGGGAGGCCCGCGATGCCCGGGGGCAGCTGGAGATCCTCACCAGGACCCATCCTCATTGCACGGTAAGAAGCTGAGCACTGCTATCCCACGTCCGGGTCCCTGCATCCAACATCCCCGTCTCTGCATCCTGCGTCTCGAATTCGCTCATCCCGGTCCTCACATCCCCGTATCCCGCATCTCAATCCTCGCATCCCACTCCTTGCATCTCACAACCTGCAGCCTGGATCCCTGCACCCCAGGTCCCTACAGCCCACCCCCGCCCCATTCTGCCCTCTGGACCAGGTGCAGCCGCTGCCCCGGGGGTTGCGGGTTGTGCAGCCAGGAAAAAGTTTAGAGCGGTGAAATGCAAAGAGGTTTCCTGACGGGATTCATGGGGGCCGGAGAAACGGCGAAGGGAGGGAGCAGGAGGAGAAGGGCTTTTACACTTGCAGAGGAAGGGTAGGGTTCAGGGGCACCCCTGTGGTCCACATCTGGGGGGGTCGGGGCAGTGTGCGGAAAGGAGCTGTGTCCAGATGTTGTCCAGAGGTTCCTGCTCCCACAGGTTTTGGGGGTGAAGGGATGAGATCTTAAGCTTGCCATCCTATGTTCTTCCTTACAGTGGGGTGAAAAGTGCCAAGCCAGCAGCTGGGAAAGCTGTGCTGAGTGCCCAGCTCATCTCCCTGATCTGCTTCTGGGAGAGAATGGGAGAGAGGTGGGGAACCTTAAAGAAATTGGAAGTGCTTTGCTCCTCTGGGAATATCTCCTCTGCAGGGACCTGGCTCACTCCAGGATCCTAAAACTGTATTATTTCAAAAAGGAAGGAGAGATTAGCAGGGATGATATAGCCATTGTAACTCTTCCTCACATACATAATCTGTGTGTCCATGTGAGTACACAGCCAGCTGTGCAGGGGTGTGTGCTCTTCTGGAGCCGTCTGTGCCTGTGGATGTGCCTTGCCCATGTCCCTGTGTCTCTGGGTGTGCAGGTGTGTGTATATGTGCTTATGTGTTTGCTGGGATTCACGTGGATGTTTTCTATGTACAGATTCATAGGAATGTGTTTTTTTTGTTTGTTTGGGGTTTGTTTTAAGAATAATGCTCTCCACTACTCTCAATACCTCTAGAGCCCTCCATTATATATAAAATATAAAACACACTCTAAAATAGAAAACATATTAGTTGCTTTACTGTTCTATAACTTGAGGACAAGTAAAATGGCATTGGTATCAAGTACATTAAAACTAGACTTTCATCCTGAAGCCAAAATGCTTTTCTAATCACTGTTGATGTTTGCCTGGGTTACTTGTGTTGATGACCTACTTATAAGCTTCTACAAATAAAGGAATAAAATTTTTTTAGGCAAATGCTGACACCTTGTCTAGGAGTAAGATTCTAATTTTATCACTGAAAGACTGGATCTAAAGGAAGATGCAGGGATAAAGTATCTTTCTGGATTCACATAATGTTTTTACAGTTAAATAAATGTGACAAAGCAAAGTACTAAATCAGACTGGAAAGCCAAAATAAAAGAAATACATTACAAACAATGCTATCATTCAGTTCAGTGGTCTGCGTTACATAAGTGGAGCTGAATTTGGAAATGAAGGCAGTGTAGGGACATGTAGTGGCATTAAAGAAAGAACAATTTGGATGCTTTGTGTGAACACAACTTGCCCATGGCAGTGTACTACAGAACATAAATTGTCCTGTGGCTCACAGAGTCCTGTAGAGAATGCTATAAGACATGAAAGACCTGGTTCTAATGTTTCTTATGCTGGGGTCAAATTACAATTTTACCTTTAAAGCCAGTGGGCTAAATTCTCTGTTTGCGTACAAGAATTCAGGTGTGCACATGAGGTGTGCACCCACCAAAAGTCTGGTTTAGCAGTGCAATTTGAGAATCCAGCCTCAAGACTTCACAGGGTGTGAGATCCTGTCTATGAGGCTTTTAAATTTGCCAACAACATCCTACTGAATGGGCTTCATTCTCTGATCAGTTTTTGAAAGCTGTCTCCAAAGTCCTACAAAATTTTATTGGGATTGTTCCACCTTGTTTGCTCCAACTTGTTGTACTATAGTTATTGATCAGTTAGTATGAATTTTTGTCATTGGTAAAGTCACTCTCAGGATGTCACAGAACACCACCAAGATCTTTGACATTCTCCAGGATCAGGCAGCATTACTGTCTGTGTGGGAATGTATATAGCTATGGCAAGCTACATAAGCTGTTGTGAAGGTGGTGTAATATTGACTGTCGATTTTTATGCTTATTGGTATAAAACTGAGAGCTGGTTTAAAGCTCAATCAAAAACTTAGTCCAGGTCAGAGAGTCAAATAGAAAATTGTCCTCTTGCTCTCTCCTCGTGTGGAGAAAGTCTGTGCTTTAGTCCCTGAGGAGGTTGCATTTGAAATGTGGGTGTACCCAGAGCCAACAAAATGGGGTGCCCAGAGGGAGAATCAGCCACTCTGCCCCTGCAGCCAGTCCTGAATGTCCAGAGCAAAACCCTGGTGGACCTGGGGTCCAAAGGTGGCAGGAAAGGAGGGCAGTATCCTTCAGTGGTACCATCCTCCTAAGTCTCTGCCTGTGACTGTTTCTCGCTATGAATTCTAGCTGATAATCCAGCCCTAAACTGGCAGAAAAAAAAAAAAGAAAAACAGCTTGGAACACATTTCATTTTATGAAAATAAAGATTGATTGAAAATCCTGAGTTTAATTTAGCAGTTAGAGTAAAATTACAAAAAAAAAAAAATTCCTCCAAGGCACAATGCTGCCTGGGAATAGCCTCAATGCACTTGTCAGGTGTTTCCACTGGGACAAAACCACAGTTCATTGTTAGGAGTGCTTCAGCTATTGCAGATTAGTGCAATTTCTTCAGGTCTCTTTCTTCAGGTAAGCCCAGAATGCCGTATGTGATCTCAATGGATTTGCTGGTTTATCTATTGTCTTAAGAGGTTTTCAGTCATTAATTTCAGGGATGCCCAGATTTTCAAAAATACTGCAAGAAATGTACTGTCTTGTTTCCAGCTGCCTTTTGAGAGTAATACAGCAAATTTTCATGGGGGGTAAATCACTGTGAACCTATTAAAGCCAAAAAGAATTACAAGAGCTACAGCAAATTATACCAAAAGAAAAAAAAAATAGTAGTAGAACTATATTGCCTTTATCAGATATTAGTCCTCTTATATATGAAATGATGCAGCTGGAACAATTATCATGCAAGTTTTCATAGCTATGCTGAGATTATGGGAGCATTTGCATAGTCAGTAATGATTCTGCTTGTGTAGGAACCTATGGGCTCCTCATGTAAATCAACAGGCTTTCCCAAAAATGTGAGAGTCAGGTTAGCAGCTTTTCCAAACTAAGACCCAACACATCTGCATGGAAAAGCATGGCCTTAACCCCAGCTACTGAGGCAGCCTTCCTTCAGAACACTTTAAAGTCTGGCAAGGGGCTTGAACTTGATAGTACTCATGACCCTGACCTTCAAAGTCACTTTGCCAGGGCATCCACAGGGATACAGCATGATCACCAAGTATATGAACTAGATCAAATGTGCATCAAGCAAGGTGTGTAGAGAGGGAATCGCTGATAAACTTTTCACGGATGAAACGGGAACTTGGGCTTTTGGTGGGTGCTGTCTGACCTTGAAATTCTCCATTAGAAAAGTGAATAAAGGAGGGAAAAAAAGTTGTGAAAACAACAACAAAACAAAAAAGATTGAGGAAAATATCTCTGTACAAGACCAAAATGGGAAAAATAAAGAGAAGGAAATTGCTTCATAGAAAAGGGAAAAAAATATCAGTAGAGATACTCAAATGACTATTCAAGCTGGAAGAGAAGTAAATTAAATGATAAGCCAGTTGTGGGAAGAAGAGATTTTAAGGCAGATGAAGGTGGTGAAGTCAATGGAGACATTGTCAGATTCCAGAGGAAAATCAAGCAAGTCTGCACAAGAGAGAATTAAGTCAAAAGCTAAGTGGGAGACCAAAAATCCAGCAAATTCATAGGACAGAACTGTATTAAGAGAAATCATGGGATAATTGGTTTTTCATGTGAAGAAGGATGAACATGTTAGTTTAGAGTACCCTTTAAGGAACAGGGTATACCTGAAAGAATAGGTGAGGTAGAACATGCCACATAGAAGAAACAAGAATGCTCTTGAGAAAATGAGATGTGCTTGAGGAGAGAACAAAGGGAAGAATAAAATAGGGAAGTAAAATGAAAGGATTGGGACTGGCATGACATCAGAGGAAAAACACTGACAAAGGCTGGAGGAAGGGATTGACAAAAAAAAAAAAGGGGGGGGGGTGGTGGGGAAAGAAAAGAGTATCAAAGGGTGTGGGAGGTACAGAAAAGTAATCTCCTCCTGGTACAGAGGAGGAGCTGGAGCCTGGGCTTGCCGGGAGGAAAGAGCTGAAGGGAGCCTGAAAACTGAGAAAAACCTTTGTCTAGAACATGACATGCTGGTGGAAGACAGAGAGAAGAGAAAATGTGCAGAATGTAGAGACTGACGACACCCTCAGCTGAGGGTAAAACTTATACATTAGCTTCCACTCCTTCAAAAAGCTCCAGTAACGAGCTCAGACACAAACCAGGGACAATTTTTGTGCTACCTGAATGCTGCATCTGGAGAAGGGACACACGACTACATAACTGCATGAGCCTCAGCCCCCGTGGGTTGTGGTGCTGGTCCTCCAAAGGACACATTGGTGAGCTGACAGAGATCTGCCCTGTGCTCTGTGAAGGAGGCAGCTCATCGAGTCTGGGATTCGGCAGGAGTGGGAGTCTCCTCTGGAATGAGCCCTGCAGAGAAACTGGCTGAAATAAGTGGGCAACAAGGGGCTGTCTGATGATACTGAGAGGTTCTAAACTGCTTCCAGCAAAATTAATGTGTCAGATGCCAAATCTAACAGACATTAATGGCTTACAACAGGCTTTGAACACTGTGTAGTCAAACCCATGGTGAGGTGTAGGATGGGACTCAAGTTGAAAAGGGTTTGAAAATCTTACAAAATATTGTTTCACACCTAAATTCCTAAAATTTATCCCCAAATATATTCTTAATTTTTTCCAGCCCTAAAAACTCCTAAACATTGTTTCATCAGTGGTGTGACTCCCTGCTCTGCAGACATGTAATAGCAGGGCTACAGAAATGCTCTCTGTTATAGGAATGCAGGTTAAATACTCCTCCTCCCTGGTGAGGAAAGAAGCCCTGTGGGAAGCCAGCCTGGGGTTCTCTGAGAGGCTTCTAGACCAGTACTGACCTTTTTGACCTTGAGCTGTTAGAAGTACAGCTCACCACATCAGGATGGGTTTTTTTCTATAACATAGCTGTGATTAAGTCCCCTTAGATCCCAAACTGTCCCCAGCTTGTATGTGCCAGGCATCCACGATGGGGCACCTGCAGCTGTGCTTGAGGGAACATTTCTACATGTGTGTTTTGTAAAAGATTTTTGGCTGAGGTATTTTTGGATCCAGTACTTACTGCCTTGAAAATTCTGTATTGCTTTATAATCATCATGTATTATATTGTTATTACTAATTTAATTCACATTGATTGCATCATCTGGTGAAGAAATTATCATGAAAGCATGAGAAGACATGCTCTGCTAGTGTTTAAAAATATTACATTTGTAATGCTTAGCAGAAATTGGCTGCCCTACTGTTAGACTCACATAGCAAGAAATGTGATAAAAGTCAAGAAGCAAGTTTTGGGGAGGTTTCCAGAACTCATAGAATGGTTAATTTTTCCCTTTTATTTGTCTGTACTTTCATGACAAGAGAAAGCAGATAAATAGACAAAAGGATGGAGGAAAAAAGAAAGATAAAAATATTGTTCAGTAACACAAGTAGAGTTCAGTGCTGAGGTATTAAAAGAGTATGCATGGATCAGCTCACATGGCTAAGAAATGTCAAAAATTATATTTCTCTGCAAGACCATTTAAAAATCTATATTTTTATGCAAAAAATATAATTGGTCTTGTCATAACAAATCAGTTTTTAAAAAGCTTCCTTATACTTTTTGGTGAGATTATGTGTATATTTGATTGTTCAGTGTCACCAGTCAAGAATAAGACCATGGACTTCTTTGCTTTTTATCATAGATTTTTAATGGCATTTTTATAAACCTTTAGTCAGTCAGAAAGACATTTTCACTGTGTGTTAACTGAAACTGCATTTGGTTCCTTTGTAAAACTTCCAGATGTTTCTGTAGTATCACAAATTGTCTTGATTTTACCTTGTTACAGATGTATTTTACCAGTATTTAACTTCGCCTTGCAAAAAGCAGGGGAGAAAACCACCTACATGTGGTATCAGTATAGTAATATTGGATTAAACTTTGGCAAAATTGTGTGAAAAGGAGACTTTACAACACCTAATAGACATTACAGTGCATTATTTGCATAGAGACTATTAAGTTTCTTGTTTTCCTTATCATGAAATACTGGTCCATAAAATAATACTTTTCTAGAAAAATTGGAAAGTTTATAGGAATCTTCTTAGATATTTTCCAAGCCCTGTAAGAACACACTAAAGCATACTTGTTAAATCCATCTTGCAAGCGTTTCATTGTATTCCCTCAGGATCTCTTAATTGTGCTGCTCATTTTGTTCCTTGCAGCCACCATGGCTTTAGAAGAGCCCTGACAATACCAGAGATCAGCAGACAATGTTCTTTATTAAACAGGTGCAAGCTCTTCCTACACTGACTGATGATGAGGTTGAGTTATCAGGCAAGTCTTTGCTCTCAGAAGTTGAGGAAAAGGAGACCAGTTGTGTGGGAATCATGGACCAACACTCAAGTCTGTTTTAGCCAAATACTCCTAAACCATACTGCTCAAGCTTCTTTCACACCATTATTACAAAATGCATTTACCTTAAAAAAAAAAAAAAAAGGCATTTGCTTCATAACCAAGAACAAAAATAAACCCTCTACCTCAGGTCTTAAAAGCAGAACAAACCCCACTGCTGTTCCAACAAAAGCAACATGCAGCCCCTGCCTTTTTCATCCATTCACTTGTCATTGTAGCTGTCATAAGGTGCATTTACATATGGCAAATCCCACAGCTGATTCATTAAGATGATTTTATGGGTGAAAAGGGAACATGACTTAATGGAGTCGCTCCAGGAATACAAATAAAATCAGATAACTTTCAGAGGATAATAACTTTCCTTTCCTTTTGAAGTGGACTTTAAATCTCTAAGAAGATAATAGCTCTGCTTAAAGCAATCTTTGCTTCTTCACTCAGAAGTGATCTCCGAATAATTGTGCAGTTTAGCTGAACTTTGCTTTCCTTGGTATCCTAGGAGAAAAGCTCTGACAGACTGGGAATTTTAACTTGTTTGTAATGTAAACTCAGTATACTGGTGGTGCTTTTTCAACACTCCAGAAACTGCTTGGGAGGAAAAAGAAATAAATAAAAAGGCTTTGATCCTCTGAGCAAACAAAGAGGGGAGAAGGAGGTTAAAAGAACCATCATTTGTTAAAGGCAGAGAAGGAAAATGTGGGAAAGGTGTTTCTATTTTAACAGTTTCAGAGATGGAAAGAATTATCAGACACTTCAACAGCATTAGAGGGTTCTGATGAATAAGTTGATGCTTTAGTTTTATTGTGTCATTGACATTTTTGAGATTTCTGAGGATTATGAAGTTCTCAATAATATCAGTCATCTAAACAAGATTTTTTTTTTCCCAGAAGCAGATATCCAGGACAAAGCTTAGTGATTAATGCTAATACCTTGAGTATCAAGCTCAGATAAAAATATTCCTAGTGGCATTATTCAGCATAGAGAAAGGATGAGTTCAGTCTGGAAGTAACACCAGGTCCTGAAAGCTGAGATTTAATTAATATATCAGGTTTTTGGCCAAAGGGTGGAATGTAAAATGAAGCTTGCAGTAGCAAGGAGGGGTTTGACCCTGCTGTGTCCTGTTGGATGCTTGTCTCTGAGAGATGCTTCCACTCCCTAAAATGTAGGTATTTTGGCCAGTAGGTAAGATGAAGTCAAGTCTTACATTACTTCTACTTATCTGCCTATTTCACATTTTTTAAGGATGGAGGCAGACAAATAGTTCCACTTAGACCTAACTACCTCAAATCAATGTCCAGGGAGCAGCTGCAGAGTAATAGGGTTTCTGAGTCCTGTGATTTCCTGGCGAGGGCACAAGGTTCCAATTAGAACTTATCCTGAGAGAGTGCAGTGTCCATTAGGGCAGAAATGGATGGAAAGAAGCCATTTTTATGTAAGATTCTTAATTTTCAAAGATTGTACACAATGTTCCCTTTCCTGAACACAGCATTTATAGTTCCACAGATAATGACACCAGTAAGGACCTCATCTGATCCATCTCTCCCTCCAAAGGTGGCATAAACTGTCTTTAAACCTTTATTAACTGATACTTGTTGAATGATTTCCTTAAAATCTGCACTAACAGACATTTCACAGCCTCTTGCAAAAGCATATATCTTAAGTGCATCACTGCTCTTATGGACAGAAGGTCTCCAAAAGTTTAACTGAATCCCACTTTTTGCAACCAAGCCTATCACTCTTACCCTCTCTACTATGGAAATTTGAGGCAATTCAGTATTTTCTTTTCCATTCCAGCCTTTTATATTGCAAAGGGATTAGATTTTGGCTGTTTAATGTTCATTTAGGTAATGTTCCCCTCAGTCATCTCCTCCTGACTCAGTGAAATAACTGGTTTTCTTTTGACATTTGCTTTTTTAAGTAGCTTGTTTTTCTTGCTGTTTTCCTTTTTGCCTTCTCTGGTAGCTCATCTGGACCCATACCCAAAAGATGAGTACAGACAATGAAGGCCTTGACTTTCCTTGTCTTGAATACAACATTTCTCAAAGAAATCTTTTGTACCATTTATTTCTTCTGCTCTCCAAGCCTCCCTCCAGCCAGTATTTTGCCCAAGGAACCCTCAGGAGCTACACAGAGCCATAGTGATGCCCTTGTCCTGTCACATTTCAATTTGGTGTATTTTTTCTCAACTGCTTGTGGTCATTCCCAGTTTGCAACCACATCCACTTCCAGCCAAGTAGCTGTCAGCCCTCACATCCACATAAATATCTCAGAAGAAAAAATTTTAAGGCATTTTGAACAACCTGTTGCTTTGTCTTTGCCAGAAGGGTCTGTGTGGGCCATGGCTTCTCTTGGCTCAGTCACTGCTGAAGAGAGAGGATGCTTGGCTGCTCCATTGTCTACCATGTGCCATGTGCAGGAGGGGAGGCCTCCAGACCAACTCCAGGCATAAAATACACTGATGAATGTTGCAGAGTGATGGATACAGATGTGTGGTGGGTACTCCTTTGGGTATTCCAGCTGCAGGCCCATGGAAAGGCAGAAGCTGCTCAGCTCTCAGGCTTATAATCACAGAGCCAGGATGTCTCAAATGAGATGTTCAACCTTGCTGCTGGCAAACACACACAGAGTTCATCTACATTAAGCCTGATGAACGTGGCATTAGGCAAGAATCCAGAACTTCATGACTCCTAGACACTCTGTGTGCCTCACTTGTTTAATTTCTCTTCTTTTATTAAAACTCAAACTTTTCCCTGGCCAATCTAGAATATTTCCCAAAATGTCCAGGACAAGGATAATGTCAGAGAGGTCCTAATGAAGCTGCCACAGGTACTTGCCCCAAAGGCTCTTTAGAGAACCCTTTACATCTGTTAGGTTCATCCATAAGAGAGTATTAGTTACTGCTAAAAAACAAAAACAAGCAAACAAACAAACAAAATACAAACCAAAACAAAAAATAAAAAAACTCAGGAAGGAAAAAATAAAAAGGTCACGTATCTGTAGTAATTCATGGAGCACCTTAATATTGTGAAAAAGAATGTTCCCTGTAGCCTTCAAATTAATCAACATGCTGTTTTAATATACCTCAGTGAATTAAAACACATCCAGTCCAGCTCACTTTTTCCTGACCATTAACTTCCAAGACTTGAATTCCCCCTGAACAGGTAAGCAGCTGCTTTGACGATGTAACTGGCCTAACCCTACCATAGCACAAGCCACCATTAAGTATGAGAGAAGTTCCTTTTCTCTGCCTAACTTGGTCACATTGGGCAGATAAATAATCACTCCTTGGATGCACTGGGTGAAAGGGAAGATTGGTGTCCATGTGAGAGAGAAATGTTTTACAGTCTGGGGTAGGGAGACACAGAGAGGCATATTTAGGCAACCCATGGATGCATCTTGATGGGTTTTTTTCACTCCACTTGTAGTACAGGGAACCCCAAACACTCATCTAATATGTTGGCTCTTGAACCTAGATCATACTAAATAAATCAAAATCTTAAGATACACTGTCTGATCATGGTCAGCAGGGCCTGGCATTGTAGTGGCACTTATTGAATGGCCAACAGTGTCTACCCAAGGCCTTAAAAAAACAGTTTCCAGGTAGATTCTGCTCTATTTAATTGACAGGACTTATCTCACTTGTATTTTAGAGTGCTGCAATTTTGTTGCAACACTTTTTTTAAAGCACCAGGTAATAGGTCCTCTAGTATGTCCCATTTTTGTCCATTCTCTTTTATGAGATGGTTTCCATGCCAATGATTATAATTAAATACTAATATAAGTAGTTTTCAAAAATAAAAACACATTTGGAATGATCCATGTTTATCTTTAGAGACTAAGAGCAGCAAACACAAATGGATTGAGAGGGATTAAACACAAGGCTAATTGTTCATTAGGCAACCTAAGACCAATTACGTGTGCTAATCCATTCAATATTTTTTCTAGCTATTTCCATTATTATCCATGTCAAAATTATTTTGCATGTATTAATTCACCTATGCTAATTTATTAATAACAAAAACTCACTTGAAATGCAGGTCGTGCATCCTATAGTCTTTTCTCAGGCCAAACTTCCATGACAGCAGTAGCAGAAGAAGTTCAATATGTGACTGGAACTCTCTGTACTACTCTTCTCCTAAAATAAAATGTAAATTCTTTCAATAAGATTAATGTGAGTGCATTCTCCATCTGTATTGATTCCAGATACTCTCCATGTTTAATTAAGACATATTTTATGCAAAATTATGCATAGTTCTATGCAGTGTTCAATGAAAGTGGTCCAGAGTGTACCTAACCAAAAAAATTGATCTAAAATTTATTGCTGATTGCTGGCTATTATTATGTATTAGTTTTTACATTATTTTGATGTGTAATTGATTATCTGTTTACCAGATAAGTAGACAGAGAGTTATTGATAGTTAACTTGATCATCATGTTTTCCAAGTTTCAAAAAGTAATTTTTTTTTTTGGCTCAGTTACACATTAATATTGTCAGATTCTGGCTTCCAAAATAATCCTTAGAGGAAAACAGACTTATTATAAAATTATTCACAAAGATGTTACCACAAATATGGGAAATGAGCCACAGGCCAGGTAGCAGTGCAACAGGAATAGGTTTAAGGCTGTGGAAGCTCAGAAGCAGAACATGACTCAACACCATGGTATCATATTGCTGTGGAAAAAGGAAATTTTCTACTAGGATTAATTAACAGGAATATTGTCTTCAAGACACAGAATGTAAACATTAATCTCTACTCAACACTAGTAAGGCCACTTTAGGAGTATGGTGCCCAGTTTTGAGAATAATGTTTTAAGAAAGACAATAAATCTCTTGGAGTGCACCAAATATCAACATGGAGAATTGCATGGAACAAATAGATTTGCCACAGGTAAGTAAAAGGCTTAAACTGTCACACAGAAGACTAGACCTCAAGAAAAGCTTTTAATTGTAAGGAATGAGAAAGACAGAATAAACTGCTGGGAAACTGAGGAAATTCCTGTCACCAAAGTGTCTAGAAAAAAGTTACCCAAGACATGAGTTACATTAGACATAAATAAAATTGGTCTTGATTTGGATAATAGCGAAGGAAGATCAAGATCAAGACTTTCAGGTCCCTTCTAACCCTCTTCATCTTTCAGTGACCTGAACATAATTGAGAGTTCCTATCCCAGGATGTGTGCTTTGCAAACCTCTCATGGTGAGGTGCAGCAGAGGCAGCCAGAGCAGAGAACATCACGCTCCTCTTGGGGAAGAGAGGGGAAAATGAACAAACTGCTGGAGCAAACAAGGTTGTCCTGCAAGAGAGAGGCAAGCTCTGCCATGCAGGGGCAAATCACCTGTGTGTACAGGGCAAGAAGGGATCACAAGTCTCTGCTTAGTTCACAGGCAGACTCCTTTGAGTGACTTCAGTAAAGACAGACACATCATGTAAAGACCATGAGCAGTCTCCCCTCTTACTGTAGGGGCTGAGCAGAACTCCCTATGTGTCTGCAGAACCAAGCATTAAATGAGTACTAATATTAGGACAACAGAGAAACAAGAAAGGAAGGAGCAGCATGACTTGTGCTGTCAACTTTAAAGTCTACTCTGCGTGTTCACAGGCTTTGATACCCTCATGTGTAGGCAGCACGCTATAGAAGGTTATAAACTTATGTATGTTTTTGGAATATTTGCATAAGGAAATGAATGCAGTAAATCTGTTGACGTCGTCAATGCAGAACTACCATAACTCTAAAGCTTTCTGCACTGCAGTGATGATTATGAAACTAGTAGGTAGTTTATGTTATTAACTCAAGGCGTCATCTCTAATAAATACTCATAAAACACATCAGCAAAAGCATAAACTGCAGGAACATGAGTAGGAAATTTGTGACATGCCCTCTATCATAGATAAATTGTTAACACTGCTGTTCAGTAATTATTTAATCAAAAGCATACTTGGGGAAAATCTGAAATAACAGATTTCATTTTTTAGACTAAGAGTCCTATCTTCATTTTAATTACTGAAGCAGGGTTATAGTATATTTTAATAAAAGCGTGAGATGGTATTGAAATTCAAATAACTCCTTTGAGGTTTTATGGCTCATACAAAATGCAAAAGAAATTCAGAAAGAAATTTTTTTCCAAATTAATAATTCTTTCTTAAAGAGGGATAAAGAATTAGATGTTGTCTTCTAAAAGGACATTTTGTTTTGTCATGAGTTTGTGAAAAAATATTCATGTCATAGATAGGAAGGATATGTCACGTACATTACGTTCTTTCCTTTCTATCCTGAAGTTTTCCTTCCATTCAAAAGATTCCGTACCTTTCATCATTCAAGGCCTCTCTGCATTGACCCTGGAGAATACTGAAATATTCCTTTTATCTGTCCTAAATCAGGTGAACAATAAAAAGATATTGATTTTTCATACAGTATAAATAGTTCACAAATGTACAAAAATTTAATTCATGATTCAGTGGGTCAAATACTAGATTGTGATAAATTAGCAACAAACAGTAGAGCTAGTCTACGTTGCAGCAACTGGCAGTGCTGTTCAATTTGTCAGCAGTGCTGCACTTCCATCATTTAATAGGTTCAAGAGATAATAACATCTGCAGTTTTGGGTTTTCAAAGTCAGCTTCTTCCTTCCCCTACTCTTACTCAAGCAATAGAGAGGACTTTGCAGCAAAATCTTTGCACTGTAATAAAACATCTCACTTGCCCCTCTCACTGCGAGTGGCTGCTGCACTCTGAGCTTGGCCATCACCAGCAGAAGCTGCTGAGGAGCTGATGGCATGAGAACATGAGTCATGAACATGTCCCAATCCCCCAACTGGTGTAAATCAATGTAACTGCACTGTTACAAGCTCCAAGGACAGAGATAGCTTGTAAATACAGGAAATATAGGGGTTGTGCAACATAAATAAAGCCTGAAGAGACAATTCAATCTCCTGCCCCAAAGCAGAGTCAGTATTATTGTGTCACTTCTGGAAAAAAGGTTACTTTTTCTTGAAATCTTGTGATGGTAAAGACTCCACAACTCTCCCAGACAACATGTCCCTATCCCTCAGTACCTTTATGACAAGAACATTTTCCCCTAGAGTCTAGCCTAAATATTTATTTTTATGGTTTAAGTTAATTTCTGCTGTAGCTAATGACTGACACCAAAGTTCTTTCATCCCAATTAATTTCTCACACCCTGAGCTTGATGCAGCTTTGCTTACAATCTGGTCTAGCCACAACTGTGATGAACCTGAGACTGCTGATTGGATTTGGAAAACTGTGAGTCTCAGGCTGGTGTATCCTTCTCTAGAGGTCTGAAACTGGCACACTTCTCAGTCTGAGAGATCTTCCAGTCTGCTGAACTGGCCATCAAGCCATGAAACATTCATTGCCTCTGGAAAGAGTAATGGTCCTGAAAAAAACAGAGTCCTAGCATTGGGGTTTTTTTTCTTTGTCACCTATTACAGGAACATTCTGTTAGGGTTTTTAACATAACAAATAGATACAAAGACATGTTTTAGGCTGTGTGATTAGTACAAAGGAAAGTACTATCTCATCAGTGGGATAATGCTTTCTTTCTAAGTTGTAGCACCTCTAATCTTGTGCTCTTTAGTGAGATGACAAACGTCAGCCTGCGCATTAAGTGGTTTTAAATGGCATGGAGTTTTTGTTGCATTATGGTTCTAACTAATGCTTAACATTATTATCTCTTATGCTCATTAAAGGAAATGCTTAGTTTCTATCAAAGTAAAGGACTTAGTGTTAGGTGAAGAAAATAGCATTGGTTTGAAAATAAAATGGAGTATAAGTAAAAGAAAGAGCTATTGCTGGTGAAAAGGGCTTTGATGAAAACATTATTGAGAATGGCAGAAATGTCTTTTTCTCTGATCATTTCTTCTCTATTAATGGCCTATTCTGCTATGATCAATAAAAACCCCTTCAAGGGTCACAGTGCTTCCCAAGTTGATTACTGCAAGAGAAAAAAATTGGTTCAAAGCCTTTCCTGAGTAAACAGCTACTGATAACATTTTATCCTCCCTGTTCATTGCTCTTCACTAGGGCTTGGTCTTTAGCAAAGCAACTGGAGACAGCAGCCTTGGCTTAGGCGGGGGGGCATTTCCACAATGAGGAGATTCACTATGGCATTTTCCTGGTCCCTGCTCAGCCTCACTTGGTACCAGGGTCAGTTCACTTCCCTTCTCCTGAGATGGAGGGAAGGATCTTGGCACTGTCTGGTGGTCAGAGATATGTGTAGACTTTTCCAAAGCTCTTGTCCTCATTGCTGACCATCAGCCATGCTTTAGGGCCTGCAGCTCTTCCTCTGCTTGTTTAATCCTCCCATTCCACTGCAGAACCCAGGAACACAGTTTACTGACATCCTTCTGATGTTTCTAAGCCACTTTCCTCCCTGAAATTTTCCAAAAGTCTTCAGAGTATGGACAGATTCCCCAGCAAGCTCCTTTTTGCCTCCTGCATCTTTAGGGGATGGTCCTCTCGAACTTCTAGGCCCCTTGCTGACTTTTTCAGAGTGCCAGCAGGCAAGAATACCTGAAATTACAAAACAGGGTTATTTTCTCAGCCAAAGCACATTCTTCTGGAGTAAAATTGCAATGTCTCAGAGGACCTTTGGGTCTGTAGAGAGAGTCTGGATTGGTGCCTGGCACGTAGGCAGTGATCTCCTCACTCTTGCCCACAAACCTCCTGCTGTCTGCAGGCTGAGAACCTTGTGCCCCAAGCCCTTGAGGTCATGTGTTTTTCCAGCCCAGCTAAGTGTATGGAGAGCAACTGCAAAGGCTTAGCTGGTTACACAACTATGTTAATTATTTTGCCTCTGGGTCTCTAGTATAATTTAGTTTTCCTGAGAACTCCTCACAGTTAACCAAATACTTGCAGTTCATCTCAGACACTTCAGACTTACACCACATAAAAACCTTTCCTAAGCAGGCAAGTAATTCTTTACATGTCAAATGAATGGATTTCTATTGGAGCCCTTTCCTTGTGATTAATACTAACAGTGAAAATAATATTTAATTTGCCTTATGCCCTCTAAAAGACCAAAACCGTCTTGACTCCCACTCAGATGTCTGGAAGAACAAGCATTGCCCCTTCTACGAGATAATCTTGCTTTTCAGAAAAAGCTTGTGAACTTTAGGGAACAGAGAGAGAAATATTTGTAGTGACTTCTTGTACTTTTCACCATTTCTGTGACTACCAAGGAACTGGTGCTTCTTTTGGCCATTTCATTCCACAGCCTCATTTTTTTTCCATACAAATCAAGGAAAAAAAACATTTGAGGGTGGGATTTACCTTAGCAGACATAACCTGCAGACACAGTGTGAAGGTCTGCATCTTTGGAAAGTCATATTTCTTTATAAAAAGGAAGAATTACACTTTTAAGGAGGGATTCAATTGACCTGTTTTAGACATCTAAAACATCTAGGAAGAGAGAAATAATGTTCAAAAATTGTTGTGGGGTTTTTTTTTAAATTTAAATAAAGTGACTGTAAAAGGGCCTTTAAATAAGCAGATAGCATGCACAACCATATAATCTGACTGTTTCATTAAAAGAATCTCACCTAAATGTCTAGGGTGGGACTCTTGTTCAGGCTGTTTTATCCATGTTTCTCACAGAACTGGAATTTTAGTCATAATTTTATTCATAGCCTGCTCTGTAACTGAACTCGAGTAAGGTGCAATGTCAGCGAGAGAGGAAAACATGGTGCTGCTGGTTTTTTCTCTGGTCCTTGCCAAGTTGTCCTCCCTCATTTATTTCCACAAGAGCCTGCTCTGTGTCTGTTCCAAAAAGAGACAGTTTTCTCTCTGCAACGCATAGGAGGAAGGCAAAATGTGTCTGAGATCCCACAATGCCATCTTTATTATTTGGAGATGAGTTTGCTTTGCAAAATGAATTTTCTCTCCCAGAATTCAGAGTTTGCCTTTCCATTAAGGTTTGACTTTTTAACCACACATTAAAGCAACTTACTTTTCTGAGGGGGATCTCTTGCACTGTTATAACTATTCTTCCTTAAGTGTACACAGATGACCTCTGTCAGAGACTGAATAATGACAGACATGGGCTACAGAGCCTTTGTTTTAACCCAGTGCAAAGCTTCCTAAGTTCTTAGTGCGAAACTGTTAGTCTTGAAGTGGGAATTAATACAGGGAGGTCTTTTTGCTTGCATTATACAAGAGTCCAAGCTGGAAAGTCAGCTGTGGTCCCTGTGCCTTTAAAGTCAGTAGATATGTGAATTAGCCATCCAGAATCTTCAGGAATGCCAAATTAAAACCGTGTTAAAGTGAGAAAGAAATATATTAGAAAACCTAGCAAGCATTCGAGTCTAAGCTCACTGTTCATCTTGATCTTGTTGATTTGAAAGATTTGCATTCCAGACCTTTCAGAAAACATTAAGTTATTCTTTCAATCATCTCATAGTGTCAACACACTGGTCCAATACTAAGGTACTCATATATGCAAACTCTTCTCAGTTTACATACTATGCATATGTGACAACCTTCATCTTGGTTATAATAAAGACTGAAGCAACAATTTCCTAAGCCAAAAAATTTAACATTCTTAAACTAAAACACTGTTTCCTGTTCATAAAGTTGATTTGGGCTCAGAGCTTCTGTGGTTTGAGTGTGGAGGAGGTTGCACTGCACAAATTAAAGCAAATACATTTCCTTCCAAGTGGTGCTGTCAGAAAGTCACTTCTGCTAGACTTCAGTTTTCATGTAGAGGCGTTTGCAGTATCATAAATACCTGTTCTTCCTTCTCACATCAAGAGTCCCTGAGACCTCGGGTTCCCAAATTTCCTTTTTGAGCACAGATTCCCTGACAGGGTTCACCAGAGTTTAGTTTAGTTTAAATTTGGTTCCTGGTGGGTTGAGCTCTTTCTTTTCTTTCTTTAGCCTTTGCTGTCTTCTGTTAAAAGCTGTCATGCATTTGAAGGTCTCCGATTAAAGGCTAGACTTTGCCTTTTCTGCATAAAACAGCAGGAATCTGAGTCCTATAGCCCCCAGGAGTGCATTCTCATGATTTCCCTCATGTACTCTTTTCTCCTTCCCAAAGCTGCCTTTTATTCCTCCTCTTCTGGTGCACTTTGCAGTGTCTCTCATTCTGAAGCCGGCTCAGTTAGAGCTAAGGGAACTCAAAAGTGCTGTCAAAGCTTCCTGGAGATTCCCATGTACCATAATCTTGCAGAGATTTCCCCACCTGCTGGATTTTCTACTTGTTCACCAGGTCAGCTAACTTTTAGCCCCAAAAGACAAGAATACTAAGCGGATCAGGACAAGGCCTTTATAACATCCATCTTCTGTTGAATGGATGTGAATTTTGGTTAAAATAGTCCATTCCTTTACATATTAAAATCGTCCTACTGATTAGTTCAAGATGTTCCTCTGGCTTTGTGTGAACCAGGTAATAGCAGCAATTACAAGGACATTCCCCTGCTGAACCCCAGAAGAACACACCATCTGCATTGCTCCAGTCTGACAGCCCGGGCGTACTTAACTTCAGGGTTCAGGGATTTGGGAAAATCTCTCACCTTTATGTTCTCTCCCTGCACCAAGGGTCTATAATGACCCACCTTTACCCCAATATATGTTAATGTGGCAGAGGACTAATTACAGTGCAGGCAGCCACTGCACCTACACATTGACTGCTCATAGCCCTGATCCCGACATTTTGTCCCCAGGACTGACCCACCAGGATGTTGCTGTTGCATTAGTGATTTTAATGATTTGTTTTTTCCTAATCTAGAATTGAATTACAAAAAATTAAATTTAAATTAATATTTTTCTGCTGCACCCCAAGAACGTCATTTTTTTTCCCTGTCTTTACAGCTGAAAATATATCTCTCACGTGAAATTGAAAGATCTCCACTGATTTCACTGAATAACTTTTGAGTTACACCACCACAAATATCAGGGAAGCAGACCAAGTTATTCCTTTGTACCATTTGAATTCACAAATTCACTAGTGATAACCCTTTTGTGATCATAGCTGTAGTTAAGTAGACTAAGGGGGCTGTTTTTATAGATATATTTGTTTATGTCTCACCAGGCTTCATATTTACTGCTTAAATCAGTCAAAAAGTACTCACAGAACCAGGAAACAACTCTCCTTATGACTCATATATTACTAGGTCCAAACTGTTCTTAAACTAATCCAGCCCAGAGTTAACATATTTTTTAAAATAAATCCCAACTGTCAGTGGATGACTAGAGGTACAGAACTCACATCTAAAAATTATTCAGGTCCTAATGTCACATTGTGTTAAAAAATTGTGAATTAGGCTAGACGTTTCATAATTCTGGACATCTGTCTTTGACAAATAAATATGTCACAGTCAAGCAAAACAGCTCTAGGAGAATATTAAAGATGCTACTATCATTTTAAAAAGAGACTACCATATGGAATTGAAAGAGTTAAGGCTATATTTTCCACAGCTACAGATGAAGAAGCAGCTAAAGATTATTAAGATGACAGCAAAGACTGTAATTTCATAAAGTTTTATCTGTAGCTTGTGTCACACATTTGAGCTCTGTGAATTACCCTCTACATGATTTATTCAAAAATGTGGATTTTGCCTCATTGTTCCTGTTGATTGTGGGGTTTTTTCTATCACTTTATTTCCTGGATGATTTTTTCTCTGCTTTGGTTTGACTCTGAGAACTGAGAAATGCTGCAGGTATTAAGCAGGATAGGACTTTGAGCTCTGTTCCACCTGCTAATTCTCCATTGGATATTCAGCATAAACTTGTCACAGAAGCAAACTACATCTCAACATGTAGGAAGTGAGGAACAGAGACAACACTGAGGAGAAAGCATTTTCTCTTTTGATCTATTTTCACCTCACAGACTGTTATTCCACTGTGTAAACTCAAGATAGGCAAAAGAAAATGCATTTTGCAGGCCCATCTTGGATCAGTTGGAATCCTCAATACCTTTAATGTGCTCATATTTTTACCACTTGGCTGGTGATGTTGTGTCTTGCAGATTGCTGTGGCAAATCCAGCAACATTTCTTCTATAGACCAGCCATGCTGCTGTATAATAAAGTACCCTCAAAATCTGCATTTTACTAAAACAGATGCCATGATTATCTAAGAACAGCCTGCTGGGAACTTGCAGAGTTCAATGCTACATTTATATTTTATGCAATAAAAATGGCAGTCTGACTCCAGTTCAGCACTTTCCTCACTATTTTCTCTGGACAATGACAGTTGTTGTTGACATTATCAATGATTATCACCATCTACCTTCTCTGCATTTCAATCTTTCCTTGTACAAGGCTAGGTGATATTCCATTAATCAAGGTGTTGTCATTAAAAAAAAAAAAAAATGCCCAGTGGAATCTTTATCAATTTTCTCATGTTGAGCTCAAAAACAACCCAGCAACCCTTTGGTACCAGTGGTTTTCATTCTTATTGCTCAACCTTTTCTATTTCTCCCTGTGGATGCAGATTCTGCTGTAAATATATTATCATTAGGATAGTGTTTCTCAAAAAAGTAGAAAAGCATAGATATCAGGAAGTTAATCATGGACCCATGAAGAATCACAGACCACAGGCTGAAAACTGAAATTTTACTGTTATTGGGGAACAGCATTTAAAAAACAAACAAAGCTATACCTTACAAGCAGACTTTGAGCTATCAGAACACACACTGTAAAACAGCATTTCAGAGGGATTTCTGGCTAATGCTTTGGAAGAACAGACAACTATATAGATTAAGTTTTTCTTCACCTAAATGCTTTCCTGCAGTACTTTCTTCTACATTATCCTATTGAAGTGGGATTTTGCACTCTTGGCTCCCTAGGAATGCACCTCCAGCCAAAGGATTTACCCAATGCCTCTTTATAATTTCAAAAACCAGCATCAGCACTATTTATGGTGAAGTGTATTAGTAGAAACATATCTCACTATGATTTCACACCCTACCTGTGTTCTTAGCTCAGCAGGTAGCTCCCATCCTTTTCCCATCATCCTGGCAGCTACATCTCCACAATGCCTGTGTCCTGACACAGAACATAGTCTGCTGGGTGGGATGAACTACACATTTGTCTAGTTGGTGCCCCCAAGTTTGTGTTCAGTCCTCATTCTGTTTGTTACTGGAAAAAAAATGAAGCAGATTTCCCTTTCCATGTTAGTGTGATGGCTTCCCACACCACTTCTTGACAGCTTTTTTCCACCTGTTAATGCAGAATGATGAACTGCCATGAGAGGGTAAAACTCCACCAGTTGGTTTGCCTGATTGAAGATTTGTGGCAGGTCTCCTGAAGCCCCTCTGTGATGTCAGCTCACACAGGTAGCTTCCCCTCAGCTCATGCAGGCACACAAAATGTTCACAAAGATGATATATGGGCTGTTGAGCATCCTGATGAGTGTGTAGCTCAGCTTCCAACACCTCACATCTGGCAGAGAGTTTCCAGTGCAACTAGCAAAATCCATGAGCTGCCTCTATGTTATTAAGCCAATAGAAATGTTCTTACCATCTTTCTGAAATACCAGAAACTACAAATAGTCTTGCTAATCTTGGACTGGCCGTAGTGACCTGAGGTCATTTTTTAAAAAATGGCTTTGGGAAGGAGAAAGTTCCCAAGTGTAGCTGTTGGAAGAGTTAGACATCCTGCCTATGAAAAACCAGATTAATTGATCTCCTCCAGTTCAGGGAGAGCCAGTGTCCCTGCTTTTTCAGCATTTCTTCTGGGTTTGGGATGAACCTGTCTTCCTTGAGTTCTCTGCCTCTCTGCACTGATGACAGAGGGAGCTCTGTTGATACACATGGCTAAGCTCCAGACCTTTGAATTATTAAGATTAAATAGGACTAAGTTTACCCATTTTGCTTATTTTTTTTTTCACCTATGTAACAATATATGGGAATTACTGAATTTACCTAACCTTTTTTCTTCTCACTAGGAGTTTGGGGATATTAATTTTTTATCACGTTAAAATTTCAGATTTTTTTAGCACAAACTATAATGTATATTACCAGTGGAAATATTTTTGTATAGTAGGGACTTTACCACATGCTCCAGTTGTTTTTATATCCGTTATTGCTGTGCCATTCTAATGCAATTTTCTGCAGACTCCTGCGTTATTAACCTGCATTCATCATTTATATCCCTCTCCCGAGGCTTGTCTTAAGACTCTATAGAAAAAGATAAACAAATTACAGATACAGGAATTAATTGTAGCCTGACTGGAGCACCCCTCCCAAGGAACTTTAGGAGCACTGCTTGGAATGAAGCAGCCCACAGGCCACACTGATGGGAATGGTAGGGAAAAGGTTGAATACAAAACCATATACAGGGAAACACACAGATTAGGGCAGATATGAGAAAATGGAAGGCAGTGAAAGTGAACAAAATTACTGCCTCCAAGGAATGAGGCTCTGAAAATCAGGTCTTAAACACTCCTTCCAACCAGGCTGACTCCCCATTGCATACACAGCCTTTTCTACAAGCCATGCCACCTCTGATGAGCTCTTTATACAGCTCAGCCTCTTCTTTCTCTTTAGGTCCCTGCCCACTGAGTTCAGGCATAGAAATCCTTGTTTCTTCATAAGGGAGAGGAGACAGAGTGGCTTGACTCTTCCTGCAGATCCTGGGCATCCCCTGGTCCCAGCTCCATCTCCAGCCCAGGACAGCTGCCCAAGGCTTGACAGCACAGCCCTGGAGGAGGGCAAGGGGAGGGTGGGGAAAAGCAAGAAGGACCACAGGGCTGAGAAGGAAGACATTGTTAAAAGAACAGCAGAGAGAAGAAGAAGGAGCATGAGAGTGAAGTGAATTCAGAGGAATGTGAGGGCACATCAAAGAGATTGTGTCTTTTAAAGAAGCATATGGTGCCTTGAACCTCAGGGGAACTGTGTTGTGCTACAGTGGGTAATGACAAAGAGTAGCAGAACTGTCCCTTTCCCTGAAAATCATGCAGTTGAAACAGATAAAATATGTCAGAGGAGAGATGAGTGACTGGCCCAGTGTCCAGCAGGAGCTCAGGAGCACCTGGCAAAGCCCAGCCAGGTGTGCCAGCAGAGAGGGACTGCTGCCCTCGGAGCACGGGCAAAACCCAGGGCACAGAAAGGTGTGACGAGGCAGAGGGTATGGAAAGGGCAAGGGAAGGGTGCAAAGTTTGGCTCCAGTAAGGTTTGCTAGCCTGACCTCAAGTGTACACAGAGCCCATGAGAGAGTGAGAGCATGACTGAGTTCTTTGCTTGGAGCAAAAATAGCGGCTGTGAAAGAAACGGGAAAGAGGCAGGCAGATACAAAAGAGAAGAAAGCTGGGGAAGAAAGGAAAGGAACATGAAAACACTATCCTCAAAACAAGGCAGACATGCCAACCATATTAATTTCCAGTACAAATGCCCTTCCTCCACTGCAACTCAATGAGGGATCTGACCACAGTTAAGTTTATGTAGTGTATTGTCAATAATAATAATAATGACAACAAAAAAGCCAAAGCTAAGAATTAAAAATCAAAGGCTCAGCTTAATTCTGAAAGAGGAACAGAAGGAACAGCTTTGCATGGAGGTGAATGTGTTTTTCTCTGTCTACAGAAGAGTTTTGTGGGTGGTTTTAAGAAGTTTCAGTGGTGGAGCTGATAGTTCTAAGAAACAATCTCTTCTGTTACATTCTACAGTTATTTTTTAGCCACAGCTGTCAATCACACTGCTTTTCAAAGAAGGGAAATGTCAGTATCTCTGCTCTGTAGAGACAGCACAGAGATGAGAAACAGCTTGCCCAGTATCAGTCAGTACAGTATCTGTAAGGCAGCCAGGACCAATAAGAACCTCACCAACAGGGTCCCAGCCTGACCCACACCTCCTCTGTGTCCCCTCTGTGAGGGCTGGGGGGTGTTGGAGTTGATCTGCTGAAAAAGTCCTGCACCTCACTCAAAACCACAGGGTAGATTCCCATTTGCCTTGACTGCTGTGTGGACAAAGGAGAGTGGTCATTTTCATGCCACATCCCAAATTTCCCTACTGGAAACCTACACTGCAATTGCTGAATGCAGGGGTGGGAGTCAGGTTTTTTGGCTTCACTATAGTCATTCAGTGTATGACTGGGAGGAAGAAATTAATGTTTTGGGCAATGATCTCCAAAGTCTGAAATAGACACCTCTGTTTAATGTTTGTGCTGTAGAAAGAAAATAAATCTACACATAACAGCAGCAGCAATAAGTGGAAATTAGGGAGATATTTTCCCCACTTGTGGAAACATGACCTGTTCAGATGCTCTTGTACCTTCTTCTGCAGCATCTGCTGCTGGCCTCCCTCTGACACAAGATGCTGGGCTAGATGGGACTTGGGTGCAGTCCAGCCTGAAAATATCTGTGTTCCTAAAGAAGTTTTGAAGTTTTCTCACATTCTGTTCCTCAATCTGTAGAGAAAAGCCCAAATAAAACATAATCGTCTCCTTTGAGAAATCTCACATTACATACTTTCTTATATTCTGAAGCAAAATTCCTTTCAATACTCTCTTCAAAGCACTTGTACTCCTGACAGGAGTTTTGTAGTGTGCTTATCAAGGCTCTGTTTTCCCAGTGGAGGGCCACAGCTCATTACTACAGTCACAGAGTCTTTGCATAATGGGTCTTAAAACACCTTGCCATCCTCAAAACTGTCTGGTCGGTTCATTCTTGAAATGACCACCTAAAATAACAGTATGGGTTGAGATGCTCTGTTTGCTTTGCAGTTTTTAGTATTAGATCATTTAGCACCTTTCATACTTCAAATTTGCAGTTTGTTAAACCAGAAAAAAAGAATTAGGAGATGAAAACACGGCTTTTGAATCTGAATTCCATCATGTAGTGGAAAAATATTTATTTTTGTGCTAGAAGTAGAGGACAGATGAAGAACAGGTATTTGTTTAAAAACATGAGAGGCCAAACTGGTGCATGGATGAAATAGTTCATGTTCATTATCTCCCAAATTCAGATCCGTGCTCTTTTAATATAGTTTTTACTATTACAAAAGGGATTGTGACTTCTATTACATGCACCTTGCTTCACAGGAAAAAAATGTCTGTGTTCCATGATGGATACCATTTCAGAAAAGCTGTGTGATGAATGTGGAAAACGCACTGTCCCAGGACACTGGCAGACAGAGTCCAGTATCTGAAACACAACCTGTACAGGGGTAATAGTAAGAGATATGGCTGGTTTTCTTTGACAGACCGACACAGAGGTGATGCTCAGTATAAGAAACTGGTAGATAATGGATCCAACCTTGCAGACAATGATGAGCAGCCTGAGATTTCAGACAGTTCTGTGGGAGTGATGAGGGAAAATTCAAATCCACATGACAATAGTTTTAGGCAGAAAAAAACCCCAAACCTTTAAGAGGACCCTTAAGTTATATATTTCCAGAAGCTGGGAAATTTATTAGGGAAAAAAATTGCTAAATGTTTGTATTTTGTGTCATTCCATGCCATTTAAGGAATTATGAAACAGATAAAGGAAGATGACAAAGGAAAACAATCAAACCTCTAAATCCAAGTAATGAGACAAAACAGAGAAAGCAATCAGCCAGATTCATCATCTTCATTTCATCCAATTTACACCCACTGTAGAGTTGACCCCTGTAGGAAAAGAAAGCCCAGTCAGTTATTGCCCAGTCATGTTGGGTATTACAGTGCCTCTCCACAGACCACTAGTGGCCCATACATTGATTTTGCAATCAGACCAAAAGCAACATCCTTAACACCACACTGGATTATTGCCCTGACTCTGACTCAGGGAACATTTTCTCTAGCTCTTGTGTTTTCCTTGGAGACCTTTCCATCTAAACATTGACCAAGCTCAACCTGCTTTAGCTTTTGAAATATGACAAGGTAATAAATCAGAGTCACAAGCAAGCAGGCAGCTGTGTTATTGCAGTTAGAGGGAAGGCTGCCATACAGCGCCAGGACAGCTTCCCATCTCACACTGCCAGCAGCACTGTGCCTGTCCAAACCATACCCCAAGGCCAACAGGACCCTTCCTGTGATCCCACACTCCAGAGGGTGGTGGGAAAGGGATACAGGCAGCCAGGCCATGGTTTCAGTGATTTTCAAAATTAACCTTGGTGCCACAGACTTCTCAATCATGCCATAGGACTCTTTAGATACCAGTTCACGGGTAAGCCCTTGCCTCAGGTTAGAAACCTGTCTTCTGCTCTGGGATGCTCCAGGCAGGAGGGAGGAGAGCAGTAAATCCTGGTGTGCAACAGCACTGCACCACTGGAAAAGCTCTGGTCAGTGGACAAGCCCCAAGATATATGATGTTAGGACGGAACTCTTTACTTGAGGGCTGCCCAGAGAATCTGTGGACACCTCATCCCTGGTAGTGTCCAAGGCAAGGTTGGATGGAGCTCTGAGCAACCTTGTCCTTGGCAGGACATGGGAAGGAGATGAGCTTTAATGTCCATTTCAACCAAAGTCTTTCTATGGTTCTATGAAGCTGTCCCCATGTTCAAAGATGGTCCATCTTCTGCCCACCACAGCAGCCTTTCCCACATAAACCCTGTGTTCCTCCCAGCACTCCTCATTCCATTACAGTGCTTTTGAGGAAAAAGAAATTGGGCATTTGGTGCCCAGCACTGGAGGAGCCATTGGGAGACTTCCAGATGAGTTTAGGGAATTTTTATCCAGCACATGAGTGTCAGACAGCGGAGCTCTGCTCCACAGCTGCTTCACTGCCAGACTCCTCACAGCAAGGCTGGCAGACCCCAGCTTCCTGATGGAAAGAGGAATCCTCCTCCAGGCACTTGCAGCCAGCTTACAGCTGCTGCAGCACTTTTGAGGGAAATTTGTCCCTCTACTGCCAGCACCAATTTGTGCACATTTGCAGGTGTGACAAATTTGCTTCAGATGACCTCTGGGAAGGCAAAAGCGTTGCCTTGAAAGTGTGTCAGTGATACCACTTAGCACATTTTCTACTTCAAAGTGTTCTACCAACATTAATGAAGTGAGCTTAAAAATAAGAGCTCAAAAAACTCTAATAACATGAAAATATTGCCCTGGAACAAGTATATAAGCAAGAAGGTAACAAAGCCATTATAAAATGAGGACATTATTTTTTTTTTCTTTAATGATCTGGCTTTACCCAATCTAATTTAGAAGTAGCTCATCTGTTTAGCTGAAAGCCTCCAGTCATTTTTTGAGAGCATTGTGAGGTGGGATATAGCAACTAGGGATGTAAAATTTCAGTTCTGTGACCCTGGTAGCCTGGGAGAATATAGTATTCTATTTAGGAAGATCTTAAATTACTTCACTTATCACTCCAGACTATTTTTAAGATATATGTAAATGTATGGTACAGAGTCCCTCACAGAAACAGTCAGCCCCATTTTGAAGATCTGAGACCGAGGGACTCAGCTGCGATTTGACCAGGAGCTGTACACAGTCACAGGTGTAGTTTTGTTCTGAAAGCATCATCACGACACATGTAGCTGTGAATAGATCAGAGAGGTTTGAACAAAGCAAGCAAAAATTGCCAAATCCTGGCTTCTCATAAGTTAGTCTCCCATTGCTTTTAATAGGGTTAGGATTTTGCCTGCTGGACTGAATTCCCAGCTCTACACTGAACTCACTGTAGCAGAAATCCCTTAATCTCTCTGTGCATCCTTCTCTCTGTGCTCTTTCCTATCTCCTCATCTGTGGATAAGGATGATACTAACGTCTGCCTCTATGGGTATTATGAGAACTAATTAACTGAGCTTTCAGGAAAATTTCAGCAGCAAAGGCAAATTTCTCCTCTGGAGATAAAACATACACACACACAGATAGATATAGATACTTCTCTGTATTGATAGATATACACATATAATCTGGTATATATAATATACCTATCACCTGCCAGACCTTTCTTAATGTCAAGGCTCCTCTTTTCTCTGCCTTGTCTTCCTTTTACAGTCCCACTATTTTTAAATGCTATACTTTATTTAAAATCAGTGTGGAGATGTCAGGCAGGTAGTTATTAAAAAAAAAAAAAAAAAAAAAAAAAAAAAAAAAAAAAAAAAAAAAAGGAAAGAAAGAACAAGAAAAGCCTTTGCCTTCTCCTTATTTAATAGCATTTTTGTTCTGCAACCATTGTTTCTGCCAGTCAGAAAAACTGCTTGGTTTTTAATGAAAAATCCTAGCAGCAACAAATTGCAACCCTCCCTTTCAACACAGACGTGCCCTTTGAATTTAATTATGCCTCAGGCAACGCATTACAACGAGCGTGTGATAAGTGACACCAAAAATCTTCCAACAAACACAGCAGCTATCCCCCACTGGGCAAAACTAGCTGAATACCCGATTGCCTGTTTTGGTTCGAGCTCGCACAGTGTCACCAGCCGGGCCGGGTGTCACAGCTCGGCCCCCCTCGGGGTGTCACCAGCCGGGCCGGGTGTCACAGCTCGCCCAGGGCCGGGGTGTCACCAGCCGGGCCGGCTGTCACAGCTCGGCCCCGCTCGGGGTGTCACCAGCCGGGCTGGGTGTCACAGCTCGGCCCCGCTCGGGGTGTCACCAGCCGGGCTGGGTGTCACAGCTCGGCCCCACTCGGGATGTCACCAGCCGGGCCGGGTGTCACAGCTCGGCCCTGCTTGGGGCATCACCAGCCGGGCCGGATGTCACAGCTCGCCCAGGGCCGGGGTGTCACCAGCCAGGCCGGGTGTCACAGCTCGCCCAGGGCGGGGTGTCACCAGCCGGGCCGGGTGTCACAGCTCGGCCCTGCTTGGGGTGTCACCAGCCAGGCCGGGTGTCACAGCTCGGCCTCGCTGAGCGCTCCCTGCGCAGCCCTGGATCCCGGCTCCAGGAGAACTCCAGCCTCCAGGGAGGGACGTTCCTGGAGGGGTGATCCAGACCCCCCAGCAGGGGCAGGAGGAGCTGGGGACAAAGGAAGTGGAGGAGTTTGGGAGGTTTCCTTTCCTCCCGGAATAATTTCTCACAAGCTGTGTCAACTATCCACAGTTAAACAAATACTTGAAATATCTATCAACATTTCCCATTTGGAGGGAGAGGCAGCACCGATTACCTTTGGTTTTGTTGCCTTGGGAGCTGCCACAGCCAGCGAGAGGAGACTGCCTGGGATTTTTCTGATTGTTCGCAGAAGAAAATTTCCTTTGAAAACAAGCACCCACAGCCCTGCCTGTAATGCAACACCAGGGTCAAACTCTGTCCTTTTGCATCCTTCTGGATGCTAACTTGGGATAATGCAATGTCTCTGTGTTACTCAGATCTTGTGGGATGGCCAGTGACTCCCAAGGGGCAGCAGACCATAGAGTCGTAGGATCACTAAGGTTGGGAAAGATCTGCAAGAGCATCGAGTCCAACCTTTGACTGAACGCCACCACACTCACTAAACTATATCACAGACTGCCATGTCTACTCAGTTTTTGGTCATCTCTGGCAGTGCTGGTGGTGCACAATGTTTGGGTCTGCTTATTATTAGGATGCAAAGTATGCATTGCAAAGGGAGACAACAGTCACAGACACTTCCTGGCTGCTGGTGGGCAAATATCAGGACAAGTTCTACTTAACCTCAAAAGCCATATGGATGTAAACATAAAATGAAGCAATTCCAGTCCTGCCAGAGGGTTTTGTTATTTCAAAGTAGCTGCACTGGATATGCTCTCTGTCTTCCATTTCCTTTCCTGATAGTACAGGTGCCTTGGCTTACTCATATTTTAAGAGAGGCGAGTTTTTATTTTTATACCAAATATAGCTGCTCTGGGTCTGAAGACCCTCTTGCTCATGTCAGGGAGCTGTTTCCCTGCTGTGGTACAGCTCTCTCGTGAGCTTCTGCAACAGCTGTTTTCATTGAAGTCTTAAAGATGAAAGACAGAGCTTTTAAGACTGCCTGGGATTTTTGTGATTGTTCGCAGAAGAAAATTTCCTTTGAAAACAAGCACCCACAGCCCTGCCTGTAATGCAACACCAGGGTCAAACTCTGTCCTTTTGCATCCTTCTGGATGCTAACTTGGGATAATGCAATGCCTCTGTGTTACTCAGATCTTGTGGGATGGCCAGTGACTCCCAAGGGGCAGCAGACCATAGAGTCGTAGGATCACTAAGGTTGGGAAAGACCTGCAAGAGCATCGAGTCCAACCTTTGACTGAACGCCACCACACTCACTAAACTATATCACAGACTGCCATGTCTACTCAGTTTTTGGTCATCTCTGGCAGTGCTGGTGGTGCACAATGTCTGGGTCTGCTTATTATTAGGATGCAAAGTATGCATTGCAAAGGGAGACAACAGTCACAGACACTTCCTGGCTGCTGGTGGGCAAATATCAGGACAAGTTCTACTTAACCTCAAAAGCCATATGGATGTAAACATAAAATGAAGCAATTCCAGTCCTGCCAGAGGGTTTTGTTATTTCAAAGTAGCTGCACTGGATATGCTCTCTGTCTTCCATTTCCTTTCCTGATAGTACAGGTGCCTTGGCTTACTCATATTTTAAGAGAGGCGAGTTTTTATTTTTATACCAAATATAGCTGCTCTGGGTCTGAAGACCCTCTTGCTCATGTCAGGGAGCTGTTTCCCTGCTGTGGTACAGCTCTCTCGTGAGCTTCTGCAACAGCTGTTTTCATTGAAGTCTTAAAGATGAAAGACAGAGCTTTTAAAAAGAGAGGACTGGGATTCACAATCAAGTTATTGCAGTTTAATGTGTTTCTGTGCAGCAGCTGAGCCACACCAGCCAGCTGGGTTCACACCCTCAGCTTCAGAAAATTCAAGATTTAAACTACACATTACCGTGGCCTGAGAATGACTCTGGTCAGACAGAGACAATAAATCATTCAATTTCTTGAGCACAATAACACCATCATGTAACTGAGTTCTCCAGATATTTAAATGCTTAATTCTTACTTTCACCGCTAACTTGCCCTGCAACCATGGGTCTAATCAGCTCCTTAGCTTTCAGACTGCAAGTGTCAAATGAATATGAGGAGTGCTTACACAAAAGGGTACTTTAACAAAAAGAATGAGAATCTCTGAGATGCTGAGATAGTCTGGATACCTGGCCTAAGGGTCATTTTAAACACCCCATTCTGCTAATCAGAATCGGAGCAGCAGAGCTTTGCTTTTAGTCGCCCTCAGTGCTCCTTGTTTTTTATGCAGCTGTGGAGCTGAAAAATGACTTAGAGTCCTGTGTTTTGCTGCAGTAAACAGAAGCCAACAGGGCTGCACTGCTCTACAGGAGCCGAGGAGCTGCATTGCTTTGTTGCATGTTTTAATGTGAACCTCTGAGTCACAGTTCTTGTACCAAAATATTTCCAAGTACATCTCCTTTCAAAGACAAAATTTTAGGAGCTGCTGTCATGTGTCACACATAAACAATGTGAAGCATAACATCAAACACTTGGAAAGTGTGCAAGTACACCAAAAGGAAGGAGGGTGAATTACTGAGCTTTAGTTCAATATAACTGCAGGAGTTTTACACCTAGAGGACTCGGGTTGCTGTAACTGTTACCTGTGAATAAAGCTTCCCTCTGGCAAGTGATAATTAATTCTTAGATTTTAGAAGTTTCTGAATTTCAGAGACCCCCGAGCACATTTGTATGAAGATTAGACATTGTTTCTTTTCTCCTTTTCTCTTTGAAGTCTTTTCTTCAAAGATTGCAGCTCGCTGTTCAGACTGCATAAATCCTCTCCTGACAGAGCCGGCTTTTCTCTGCACTCGCAGAGCTTTGAGTCTGACTCTGCTCTCCCTTACTCTGCCCCATCAAAGAACAGAGAGATTGTCAGAACCACATCGCTGCCAGTGGGGAGGAGAATCAAACCCTTTGCCAAGTACATCAAGTGAATTGCTCACCCCCTGTGGGGAAAATTTACCACCTAACAATGCAGTAATTGATATTGATGGTGTGTGTTGTTCACATTTCAATTTTTTAGAAACTTGTTTTCAGTATTGTGAGAAGCCAGGTTACAGTGATCAAAGGTCGAAGTCTTTATTTCCCTGTAAAACAACTTCCCTGGGGCTATGCCTGATGTGGGAAGAAATTTGTGGTTTTGGAAAGAGATTTATGCAAGGCACGTACCTAAAGTAAAAAAAGACCAAAGATATCAAATTACAGGAGTGATATTTTCTTCTTATTTACACACCTATGAATTGTGAGCACCTGCTCAGGTGCTGAAGAAATGAGCTCATTCACATTTTTACTTGGAGTAGTAAGTGCTGGGTCCATAGAAATGCAGCTGAATTCTTGATGTTCACACCTTACACAAACTTCTTACTTCTCTCTTCTCAAGCTGTGCTTCTCTGACCTTGTAATGAAACAATATTTTGCTACTTCTTTTCTAATGAAAAAGAAAAAGGAAAAGTGTTTTCTGTTCTTTTCTGTCCGGTTGAACTATTCTTAGGAATGGAAAATGGGAAAAAAATAAAAAGAAAGGGGAAAGAAAGGCAAATATTCATATAATCCAGGAATTCCCCTTTTTTTGCAGCTTGGGATAAATAACCCCCATTAGTGAGAAATTAGAAAACCAGTGTTCCACCTTTATAATTCACAGAATGCTCTAGCTGTGTGCATAGCTGAATTTCAGGGTCTTGGTGTTAAAATGTTAAATAGTACAAATCTTCAAATATTCCTACTGCTGCCTCTGCTCTCAGCTGCCCTCCTTCAGTGACCACTGCCAACAACCTGTGTGTGAGTTTGGGAGTGACTTCCTCACTGCTGAGGTGAATAAAAGTTGTACCATCCAGTCAAATTCATGTACATTAAGTTTCTACTCAATGTGGTCACAGTGATGACCCAAGACAAGCAATGGGATAAGAGGAAACAATGTTCTACAGTCTGGCCAAAACTGACACCTTTCCATGTGGTAACATCGTGGTTCTAGCCAAATCACTGCAAGTCACGGCAGAAGCCTTCACACTGCAAATACATGGCTGTATGTTCCGTGATGCAAATTATATTTAATTTTCACACTGCCTTACTCATTAGCAAGTACCTTAAAAATACCCCAGACTCTCAACAGGTGTTGGAAAGTACCAGAGTAGTGAAGTGCCTTGCCCAAGACATCAGGGCAATGACAGAATAAGGAGTAGAGCCTGGAGCACACATACATCCCATCTTCAAACCACTCTTTGTTACATTGCTTCCCAATTTAGTGTCCCTACTGGTCTGGTCATGCACAGCCCTCTTAAGCATTCTTGATTTTTCTCTCACATCGTTTCACAGAAATTTCCTTTCATAGCCTGACACAGGAAATATTTCTAACTCTTGTTATGATTCTCTTTTTTTCCCCAAAAAAAAAAATATTCAATGCACAGACCTGATATTTTGGGTCACTTCTTGGAACTGGCCCTCTGAGCCCCATATGCCTCCCTCACCTACCTTGAATATTCACAGCACAGCCCTGTGTGGCCTGATGTGCCGGATACACAAGTGCAACTGCCCCAGCAGAGCTCTGTCCAGGGGCCACAGGCCAGATGACAGAGAGCCAGGGAAGGAGGTTCACAGCTGAATGTCTTTGCCCAGGGGAAAGCAGACCAAAGAATACAAAATGTCGGCAGAGGGCATGTTGCCCTTGATTGAGCCCCCGCTGGCTGGAAACCCAGAATTAACAACAGCAACAACAACAAGAAAATTAGTAAGGCTTGCCAGCTGGGGAGAGACATCTGGCCAGTGATCAGAGGGGCATGTGAGTCAATTAATCCATCTCCGAACTGGATTAGCACATTGAAACATGCTTCCCTTCACTGCTGCAGAGGGACCTGTTGAATGAGCTGTAAAGATGAATGGAACTAAAGAAATTTCATTTAGATGAAGAAAAATGGCTCTGAAGTAGTGAGTGGGTGGTTTTTACATGCCTTATGTGCTGCAAGAATTAAGCACAACTCAGAGAATTTAGGGCATGAAACAGCCATTTGGATACAAAAGCTCTTGCATTTCAGATCTCATTGATTTAAAATTTGTATCTAGATATCTGCCAATTTATTTCTCATGTTTATAGCATATCCAGGAAAAAAGATAGTCCTGCTTAGGAAAAATAACTCTTTCAGTCCATTCTTTCACAACTGCGGTAAATCAAGTTACTATCACCACAGAAGCTATTCCTGGGCTCTTTTGCTATTTAATGGAATGGCAGGACTGTTGCTTGAGGGTATCATGCTGCATTTAGATCTGGAGAGATTGAGACTCAGTCTCCACCTTCTCTGTCCTTGCAGATCAATGGGACATGGTCTTCTTAAATACTTTTCAGATTGTCAGATATAGGACCTGAAGGGATGACTTTGGTCACTGAGTTCAATTCTTGCTGTCATGAACCATCAGGTCATATTATCCCTTCTTTGGAATTCTTCAGCTCCCTCTTAAATTTTGGTTTTTTGACTGTTATTCCTGCAGTCAGAAAGCTTTTCCAAAACTTCATTCCTCTGCTGTTTAGAAACTTCTTTATAATTTCCATTGTCTGTTTATTCAGGACCAGGTTACAGTCATTTGTTCTAATTCCAGAAATGTCTTTTACTCTCCTCCCTTTTGAGTACTCAGACCCCTGAGGTGTCTATGGATAGCTGTCAAAAACTTCAGTTTTCCTTTCACTAAGCTAAACATGTGAAGGCATATTTGTTCTCCCCTAAAACAGCCTCATCAGTCCCCTGTGTTTTGTAGTAGTCCTTCTCTATACCCATACCTACTTCAATTATTATTTTCACAATAATACATGGATTATATATGAGTCTCAAATTATATCCTGTGCAATGGCAGCAACACCACCTTGCACCTGCAGAAAACACCCTTTCTGTCCATACTCTGGAAGTTGTATTCACTGACTGGGGAGCTTTCAACTTTAGGAAAGTATGAAGAATTTCAGTTAGCACCTGGAAGTTTATACTTGAGACCTCGTAGGAAGAGGCACATGAGTTTTCTCAACTGGGGGATAGTGCCCAGGGACAATCTTGATGCAGCTATTAGCAAAGCAAATTGAGTGCTAGGATGCATCAGGGAAGATTTCCCTAGCAGAAGTGGTGAGGACTTTTTGTATTACTAATGAGCTAAACAGTGCCAGTGAAAAGACATTGACAATATAATCCTGATTGCCCATACTGGGAAATTGCTTGAGTGATCCCTGGAGTTCTTTTGGGATATGGCATTGTTCTGAATAATTCATTGACATGTGTGGGAACTTAGCACATAGTGGGGACCATTCACCAGACACATTTACACCGTGGGCCCCCTTTTTCAGAGGCTGGGATGAGTGCCCACTACTGTGGCCTAATGATCTCGTTGCCTCAGGATGGTCCCACAGAGGTTTAATTTATGAGACCAGACACAGCTATACACATGAGAGTGTAGCTCCTCATGTCAAGGACTGTGCACACTTTTCTCATCTGTACCAATGGCAGAGGAGCTCAAAGATTGCAGCTACAGCTCTTAAACAGCAACATCCACCAGAATATGATCATATCATTTAATGGCTAAAACACTCTCCAGCCACAGAGGTTTGACCAATATGACTCTCCCAACACAGCTCCTGGGAGGCTGGAGACCATCTTAACCCCAGCACCATTCACATCAGATCTGTGGGATGGGACCTTCCAGTTCTGGAGCTCCAGAGACTTTCTCTGTAATGGCACAGCTGTGTCAGATGGTATCCAGATCAGAGTGGTCCATGGCCCATTCTATTTGCTAAGATCATTTCAGCCAAACTGGCTCAGATATACTGAAGAACTACCTTGGTGATCAAAAGAATCCAGAATTAACTCTATGAGAGCAGGAAAAACCGATTTGAATGCTTTTGAAAAATCTCCTTTATACACAAAGAGAGCTTTATGTACAGAAACTGTCCACAGCCCCAGGGAATTTGGTTCTCAATTCCTTTAACTGGAGCATGTCAAATAATTTCAGCTGTCACATGTCATGTCTGAGAGACCATGAGCTTTGACACAATATGTGTCAACTATACCTTCAAACGAATGCAGCACTTCTCTGGGAGGTAATGACAATTACTGAGCATGATTTCCTTCCAAATAAATATGAAAACTCCACAGACATCAGTCAAAAAAAATTAACTCTCCTTGAAGACATTTCATAAGAAATGCCTTCTTTCCTCTGTCTCTGCTACCTCTCTCCTCTCTCACAAATAATGCCAAAGTGGATAAGTTCAGGACTTACCTCTCTGAAAAGCAAGGGGACCTACAGTAATGAAAGCCCAAACCCACAAGTATCTGTACATAACTAGGGTTGTATGAAGTTGACAGACATCTTGTCCTTATTTCTCCTGTGTCACTCAGTGTCCATTACTGGCTGTTGTCCAGCAGACAGCCCTGGAGATAAAGAGGGAAGGACTCTCTCTTGGCGTGTGTATGAAGCCTATTGCAGGGAGCATGTCACCTCTTTAGGGCCCCTGCTTACACTTACATACTGCTTAAAATACAGTATTTGTCAGACACTCAGTTGTCTCCTCAGAGGAACCAGGAAGGAGAGGAGAAGCACTTCCCCCTCTTTTCTCTCTAAGTACAAAGAAAAGACTCAGACCTGGTCCCCAGTTCAGGACCTGTTCAGATCAGAGATCCAACAAAGCAAACCCCTTTGTTAGGGGACCACCAACAGTTCATTCAAAAGGAAATCTAATTTAAAAAGTGGTCATAAATAGATATGTGTACTTGAAAATAAGAATTTCACATAAAATGCAGTTAGATATAAATAGAAGACAATCTAAATTTATGGACTTTATAAATATATCCAAACTTACTCTCAAAGCCCATGAATGTGGTGAAAGAACTCCATTTTTCACATAACCAGTGGGGAGTATGGGACTTACAGGGATGAAGAAATGTCCCTACAGTCACACCTGACAGAGAACTATGAATTCCATAGAGATTTTATGATCAGCAGATGATAAGTTAATCATGATGAGAGAAAAGAGTCAATTAGGACAGCTCTAGGAGCATGAAATAGACGTAAATATCCCATTATAGCCATTCAGCAATATTTCTTCAATATGGCACAGCAAGAGGCACAGGAAAAAGACCAAGGAAAGACGAGCCTGGCCAAGCTGGTTGTCACCAATGCCAAGTGCAATCATATAACTGTTTGCTGCCAGCAAACACAAACCACCAGCAGTGGCTATCTCAGAAGTGACAAGTCCCTGATTCAAGAAGGAAAAACAAATGGGTGTTTTAAATTTACCTGCAAACTGTCCTGATTTTACTCTCCTCTAAAATAACCTGTGTTTTCTAAATAGAAAGTGCTCTTTAAGAGAGATTTTTAGCCTGTTTGATAGGCTATTCAGCAGAAACTCTGGGAATAATAAAGGAGTGTTTAAAGCAGATTGCCTGCCTCATTCAGCTGTGCCATGGAGCTGATCCAAAGACACCCAGGAACTTTAAGAGGTGCTGGAGCTCGCCCATCAGTTTCTAGTACTAATAGGAGCCGAGCTGTTAGTGTTTTTGCATGACATCCTGTAAGGAAAATCACTGGCATTTGTCTTACTCGGGAGATTTCACCATCTGTTATTGTAGAGACCCAATAATGATACAAAACACAAATAAGCAAAGAAAACCCCTAACACTCTGTCAAAGTTAGTGAGGTCTTAAAATATTCCTGCACAGGTAGAGAATTTGGTGGAGAAGAATCAAGAGAGCACCGGGCTCAATTACATCCGAGTTTCCTGTGTAAGACCTGTCAAGCAACTCCAATCATCACGTCTGTAAGTGAGTGTGAGTAATGGGTTTTATTTAAATTCATGTGGTGCTTGCTACCTACACCCAGACAGATAATGGACAGATAGCAGAACAATGATCATTAAGAGGCTATCACTTAATTCTTGTTTTATTCTGCAGCTTGCCTGCCTTCATCTGTCTTCCCTTCTGAAGGAGTGAGCACGTTCCTTCTGTCTCAGATGGAAATGCAATGGCTTATTATGCATTCATCATAAGTTTTCCATTTTCCTTTCAAAATCATGACAGTGATACAAATATGAAAGCCCACAGAATTTGTTTCCAAAAGCATTCAGCTCCACGCATATATGTTTAGCTTTCTGCAATTGAATTTCTTATCCCCCAAAACACACAGTCAGCTTCCTTCTAAGTAGCAAACATAACATTTAAGGAGTTTATTTGTCTTGCCAAAAACAATAGGTATTAAGTATGGTGGTAAGGGCAGAGCATCCTACAAAATATTGAAAAAATCTGTTGGCTTACTGCAGTTCTATTGATTTAAGAAACACAAAGGGAATATGCTGAACAAGATGAAATGGGAAATTAAGTAGCATCATGTGAATATAGTAGTAAAGCATCCTACATACTCTCATCACTGTCAGCTTCCTGCAAGACAAAAATGTGTGTTCAGCCCTGAAAACTATGTCCTTCCAATACAAGTATTGATAAGCATTCGTTGCCCTAGCTATCTGAATTCCTTTGGGTTTAAGGAAGCTATCAAAGCCTTACAAGTTGTGAATGCTGTTGTGCAAGGAAAATTAATGACTCCTTTTCTGCTTCCCATATTTAAAGCTTTAAATGAGTCTTATTGCTGTGGAAAACATGTGGAGCAGAGGGGCTGTCAGGATGGAATTGTAAATCTTTTGGTATTTAAAATCTCAGACCTGACTGACCTCATGCTGGTGCTTCAGACCAGTATTTGTCTTGGTGTTGTAAAGCAAGCAAATTACCTTAACCCAGACATGAATCCCACTTTGCAGTCTGCTGTAACTAACTGGGGTATGAGGTATTCAAGTGAAATGCTCCAGTCAAGCAAGTAAATATTGAAAAACAAACAAAAACATTTGCATTTGAGGAAGTATTAAATGTATTTATCATCTGCCCTTTGAGTCTGTGTAAGTGCTGGAGTAAGAAGGCAGTAATATGAATAGTTGTAACTCAGTTATTTAATAAAATGGAAATACATTAATAATTAATACAAATAATAACTGGTGCTTGCCCAACTGGTGTATGCTGAGGTTTTAGCTGGTGCTTGTCAAGGCATGATGACTAAGGGTTGCTTGGGGAGAGGGCTCCCTTGTTGCCCAGATCCCCAGCACACGGTGGGCTGCAACACGAGCTCAGGGCTGGCTCTTTTCAGCACAGTGAGGAGTTCCCAGCAGCACCCTGCTCCTGGCTGTAGGATGAAGCCTGGCTTCAGAAAGCAGAGTCAGCCTGCCAAGCACCTTGCCTACAGTGTCTGTCTAAGCAGCAGTTCTGGCCCAGGGGAACTGACACTCAATAGGTGTTATTGACACCCTCGTACTTCAGCTGGCTTCCCTGCTCTTCCCCACAGCCTTTAGAAAGGCTCTCCAGAAAGCATTTTGGAACAGCAGCCAAACCCACATTCTCTGAAAATCCCATGGGATTTTTTTAAGGAACATTCATGTGCCCAGAAAGTAGAGGGAACCCCAGAAAAACTGCTAGCTTCTGATTTTCTCTCTGTGTGCATGCAGCAGAGATGACCCCACATGCCCTATTGAATTGTTCTTCCACCAGTCCTTTCAGAAGGGAGCAAGTGATAAAATTCTCCAGAGAGTATCTGCAGTTTTACCAGCGTGCCCCTAGTTCCTGCTTTACTTCCTTTTACTTTTATCAACTTCCTCTCCCACAACCCAAAAGATACCTTTCCTCGCAAGATATGTCATAATGCTGAAGTTAGTGAGGCATGGTGCCAGCTGAATGAATCTGTCTAAAGCCTGGAGATCATGGGATTCATCCAATGGGGCCAAATTTCTGCTGCACACCTAATTTACCTCCATGCAAAGAGGAACAGAGTGTACTCACTGACCTGACTGCTGTGCACTGCGGGAGCGTGTCGCGCGTTCCAAGCATTAATCCTTAGGACACAACTGCAAGGTCACAAAGCAATGTTATCTTCTATTTTCTATAGGTGCAAAGAGGTGAGCCAAAGACAGAGAAAGACTGTCCAGATTTTAGTGCTCTGGTTTACCTGCTAGACTGAAGCCTTTCCAACAGTTGGAAGGGGATTTTGTGTATTATATTTTGAACCAAAAACCACCAGAAAAAAATAATCTCATGTGCTTTAATGAGTGTAGAAAATATGTGATGTACATGAGTTTTTATGAGATTTGGGGAAGTCTGTGTTTAAATTAATTGATTTTCATACAGTCAAAAAGTGCTGAAGGACATCTGCATAGAAAATTCCAGGGTTTGCTCCTTCTCATCAACAGCACAATGAGTATTGAGGGCATTTTAAATTGTTCTGACCTATTATCACAAAGCTCTTTTCTCTTGGTTCTGCTGCTGGCTATGCATTTCCCCATAGAAATTAATTATCTTTATGGACAAATAGCTTTGTAAAGGACTAGCACTGTGGCCATAGCTGTCTAGTTTAAGTGAGGCAGTATAGGTAAAGAGAAATGGGTATTCAATGAATGTTTTTAGGGGAAAAAATTAGCTTTGGATATGAAGACCTGAAAAAGTGTTTTGGTAACCTAAATGGTGTTTACTTTTAGCAGCTGTATGACTCTTATAAGAAGAACCATTTCTTCTTGTGTATGGACTGGGCTGCAATGAAGGTAATACCCCAATGCCTGCAGCTTCTTGTTCTCTTCATTGTTCTTAGGCATCCATGATTTCTGAGAGTTTTATTCTGACACTGGGAAAGAAGTGATCTTTGCTTCTTCTGCCATTGATTCAGGCCATACTTTGTTTTCTCCACAGCTTCTCATTGCTAAAATACAGGGATGGCATTATACCCTGTAATAAAGGGAGATGTAATTGTGGAAAAGTAATCTTGTTTATTGGTTCAGCTGCTGAAAAGGAGAGAGCTATTCATTATTCCATGAAAAAAAAAAAATTCTGAGTGTAAGGGTTAGGTGTTCAAAACAGAGAAGTAAACTGGAGAAAATTAGTTGTGTTGTAGGTTTACTTCCCTGCTGCTTTGCTGATCCATCTGGGACACTCTCGGTCCCTGAGTGAAGATCATGCCATTACTTTAGACTCACAGTCTGCACTGAAGCACAGCTAATGCTTTCCTGTAATTGTTTCCTGAATGCTGAAAACAGCAACAAAGCCCACACGCATGCATGCACATATATGCTCACTGCCATGCTTAGCCTGATGGAAATTTTGTAAATTTCTAACCCTGTCTGGAACTATATCACTTCCAACCAAACATCAGCACATCGGTTTGGGCAGCTGAGCTAGGAGTCAAAAATGGGTTCTGTGGAACAGCAGGCTTAACAGCTGAAACCATCAAAGCTCTGAGCCTCCATGCTGGCCAGATGATGGGTTTTTAATTTCTTCCCTGTGGGTCCTGAGATGCAATAATAAAATAGGAAAAATTCGTACGTCAGTTCTGTTGGCCTTTAAATGTAAATTGAGAAAATCTGCAACTTCTATCAGAAAAGAAACTAATCAATTCATGTATTTCTGTCGACCTACAATAGTTGTGTATCTCTCACATGCAGATACCTATCAAAATGCTCTGAATTTCTTAGTACACCTACTCAAATTCCATATACTTTGTACTAGATGCATAAAATCAGAGAGGAAAGGAGGGAGGAATTTAATTTTACACTTGAAAAATTATGGATCTTTCATTTCTATGCCTCCCCACATTACACTCATATTTAATTTAAGATCTTAAGTGGTTCTAAATAAGCTTCTAAGATTCAGTTTAAGCACAAAATATCCATTCAGGATGAATGAATAATTCTGAATATCTGGAACAAGAGAACAAAAAGGATTTTAACATTAACAGTGGGACAGATCCATCAACAAGATAACTGTGATTGACACAAATGGAACCTCTATCATTGGTACTTGATTTGGCCATTGCATTAGACAGTATTTTATTCCTTGTGATTACAGTCCTAGATCAAAACAGTCTGTTCATGAAAGAGAAGTTATAGTTCAAGTCTACAACACCCTTGACTCACTGAACCAGTGGACCAGACAAGTCTCATGTTGATAACTGACACAAATTCTTGAATTTATCTTGAAAAATGTACAACTTTTCCCTGACTGTGGTGCCTCAAATATTTCTCATCATGTGGTTGTCTCAAGCCCTAAGTGACTGGAAATGTTGGGTGTTTTCTGCTTGAGGCTGGGTGCACCAATTGCTTGGGAGAAAGAAGCTGCTGGCATGAAGAAGGGGAAAGTTTGGAAGAGGAACACAAAGAGGTCACAACTGGAAAAAAAAGGAGTGGGATACAGCTGGGAGCTGCTGAGGGGCTCAGCTGAGTAATAATCAATGAAAGCAACAGTTCACAGACTGAAGAAATAGAACTTTCAGCATTTAAATTGCTGTTGTAACAAACAAACTTCCTGCATGCCAACACCCTGACAGCAGAGTGCCAAGTTAACTCACCAAGTTCATGCTGGACTAACTGGGGCATGCTGTGAAGATAATAAGAGCATTTATCTGTCATGAATGCAAGCTTATGGATTGATAGATCATTTGATCTGTATGACTGTATTATGGATTTGCCATTAGCTTTTATCTTTAGCCATGCTGACAGAATCAAAAAACATATTTATTACACTTGGTGGGTTTTAATCGACTTCGCATTTTCCTGTGAGTAGAGTTGGAACACAGATAATCTGCAAAATACACCGACAATCTTCCAGTTTATTCTGGTTTATTCATATTTTTTTCCAAAAAACAGCTGAAGAGCATATCACAGATGAATTCTCCTGTAAAAGCTTTACATAAGATTTGAAGGAGAATAAACTAGCATTAGCCATAGAAGAGAGAAAGATGCAGGGCAAAAAAGCTTATCCTCTGGGCTTGATGAAGAAAACAGCTCAAAGCCAGAAAATCAATGATCCCAGAATGAAACTGAAATACTGCCCAGAGAAAAAATGGATTTGCAAAATGTGAGCTCTGCCTATTTCATATGGTATTGCTCCTTCTCACAGAGAGCTTGTAGTGCTAAGGCTCATGGTCTGATACTACCAAGGCCTGGTAACATCCAAGTAATGTGACAGAGGGACCAGACCTCTGCTACACTGAAAATCTGAGAAAGAGGGGAGTCCCTTTTATGGAGATATCTTTGCTGTTGATGTCTCATGTGACCCAAGTGACTATATGTGGATTTCATCGATACAGTCAATAGAGTGCAGGGTGTGAATCAGCCTAAAATAGAAAGGACCTGGGGCTTCTGGGGCACAGCAAGCTGTCCATGAGCTACAATGTGCCCCAGGAGTCAAGAAGGACAATGATATCCTGGGATGCGCTAGGAAAAACACTGCCAGCAGGTCAAGGGAGGTGATCCTGCCCCTCTACTCACCCCTAGTGATGTCACATCTGGATACAGTGCCCAGTTTTGGGCTGCTCAGTACAAGTGAGCAGAGGCCACAAAGAAGTTTAGGGGACTGAAGCATCTCTCCTACAAGGACAAGCTGAGGGAGTTGAGCCTGTTCAACCTCGCAGTAGGACAAGAGGCAAAGGCCAGAAACTGATGCCCAGGAAGTTCCACCTGAACACAAGGAAGAATTTCTGTCCTGGGCAGTCACCAAGCACTGGAACAGATTGTGCAGAGAGTCTGTGGAGTCTCCCTCACTGAAGATAGTCAAGAACCATCTGGACACAATCCTGTGCACTGGAATGACCCTGCCTGAGCAGGGAGTTTGGAGCAGGTGACCCACTGGTGCCTTCTAGCCTGACTGATTTTGTGATTCTGTGATTCTGTGAAATGAATTGCATGCCAACAGCTTTTGTCCATGTTGGCTTCACTGACTAAAGGAGAGTCTGAAGAGTCCACTCCACCCAGGAAATTCCTTTGTCCAGCTCTAAAGACCCTGTTCATTGTCTATGGAGAGAAATAGATACAGTAGTGTGCAATTTATTTCATCCTATTTCAATGCCTAAAATATATTTGATGAACCAAGTTCTATAATTAACTAATTCCAGGAGCAAAGCTGTGCTATTGGCTTACATAACAATAGGGGAGGTTAAAAAGTTAAAGCCTGGGACCCTGCAAGGATAGGGGAGTTCTTGTAACATGCCCTGGTCTTTTGAAAGCTGTTTTCCTAAGGAAATAGGGCTTATGCAATTACATTAACTGTCAATTCCAATAGTTTGAATGCTAGCCAGTGTCAACAAAATCATACAAAATACAGACTTTGAAGACATTAATTTGTTACAGGTTTACTTTTTGGGGAAAAGAAGGTGGCTGAATAAAGGAATGACAAATATTATTTAAATCCCTTGATAAAGAAAGGCTGAGGAGTGAGCTCAGCCACGCAGCAAACAGCAAAAACCCCCCTGCAGGAAACCACAGGCAAAGAGGCTTTCCATGGATAGGCTGTATCACTATTGTAACCTATCTTACATCAGCTGGAAACTGCCAGATGATGTATCTGTCTTGGAAAAAATAAAATGCCCTGGCCTTATTCTATGTCAGAAAGAATACACTCAAACTGGAACACAAGTGTCACCTGGGGATAGCCTGTGTTTGACTGACATCAGTGAAATCTTGGCTCTGAATTCAGTAAAGCCTGATTTCACGCCTTGCAGACTTGTTTTAGGCAGGGAAGTTACAGGTAGGGCACAGTCAAAGCAGCCAGTAGCTTATACAAACCAGTGAGAATTCCTCTGGTCAGGAGTACCAGCCATATTTGACACCTCTTTATTGCAAATGTAGATGTCACTTCTACAGCCTGCTAGGATGTACCAAAAACATGCAGCCTGTGATAAGAGTAGGCTGTTACTCAAGGGTTGTCTTCATTTTATATTGGAGAGATGCCACAGGAGTTCCCATTTTAAATCTTGTCACCTGCTTTCACAGGCCTCCTCTGTTTTCCATGTGTATTTTTCATTCCTGGGTGGAATAGGAAAAGTCAGATGTTGGCTATGCTGATTTTGCTTTACTGAGAAAAGGTAGGTGGGCCTGAGCCATGAAGGGAGGGTATTTCACTGCTGACAAACTGAGTGTGATGGTCCTAAAAAGCACATAAGGTCATTCAATTTAAAACATAGGGAATCATATTTATTTCTCCCTGCAAGCTGTTGTGTAGCTTAAAGGTCTAGAATTTTGTCAAAGATATCTGCCCTAGAAAATGAATTTCAAATTTTCCCCTCAAGTTCCTTCACTTTTCCATGCTTTTTATCCTTCTGCAATTCCCCTCTTCCCAGTCACTTTTAGTGAGACCCCCAGAGCTTTTCCCCACTCTCAGCACACCCTGAGCTGCTGCTCAGCTACTGCTGCAGCACAGACACATCCAGGACTGCTGTTTGCTTCCCGATTTTTCTCCTTGCCCTCTGCAGCTCATCACGTGTGATGCAGGGCCCTTTGCCTCCCAGAGGCACGACACTGGCATGTGGAGTAACACCACAGCCCCAGGAAAAACAGACAATCTCCAGAGATGGTTCTTCTCCATCATCTTCCTCTCCATGAAACAAGCTGTGGAACTGGAAGAATATGCCCTTGAGGGGAGTGCAGCCTGATTCACAATCTGGCATGTACAATTCCTAACCTACTTTTTTTCTCATGCACCTGGCCTTGTGGTTTCTCAGCTCTCCTTTTTCAATCGTTGCCTGACAGGAGAATTTGAGGCAATTATGACAGAATGGCTTTTATTGCATGCCTGCTGCCATGAGGATGGCTCTGCCTTCCTGTGGTCAGTAGAAATGTTGGCAGTCATGAAGTTTCTCCCCAGTCAAAGCCAGAAAGTGCAAGAAAAGCAATGAAATCCTCACCTCTGGTTCAGTTCCGTTAACAAATACAACTAGTGACTCTTGGCCAGTTCTTGAATTCCTTAATGGGATTATTATTCATTCATGCTGGCCTCGGTGAAATTTGAGATACAAGTATTAATCTTAGATTGCAATGAGAATTGTAATAACAAGAGAGCTTGTTATTACAAGGCATAGAGGCCACACAGAAAGAATATCCAGTCCTGATCCTCCCAAAATAAATCAGATCTAACTCCTCCTGGAGTGAGGCAGGAGTACATCCTTACTGTGGACTGTACCTTCCAAGAAATTATAAGCCTCTATACAAACGTCCATGCAAAGCAGTTTTAACTCTTCCTTGACCAAAACTCTTTGTCTGCCTCTAGTGAGGGATGAAAGGAGCACAGTTAACATCTGGGATCATCCTGCTTAGCTTTAGGTTCCAAAGAAGGAACCTCGCTTTAGATGGCTAAAATTAGATATGAACATTTCTCTGAATATTTTTTGCCAATTTCGTGCTTTGTCCAAAGCAAAGGATCATCACCATAGAATAACCACAGAATGATTTGGGTTGGAAGAGACCTTAAAGACCATTTAATTTCAACCCCCCCTAGCAAGTCCCAGTTAATTGAACCCTTCTAGCAATGGGGAGTCCACAGCTTTTGTGGGCAACCTGTTCCAGTGCCTCTTCACTCTCACAGGAAATAATTTCTTCTCTATATCTAATGTAAATCTACTCCCTCTCATGCCCTCCTATAAGTCCCTCTCCTTGTAGACCTTTCATCATAAGATGTGACCTTATATAAGAACATAGGACAAAGTTTGCACAGGTTTTAGAAAAACATGAATTCACTAGGAATTGTTGAGCTTATTCATGTTTGTCTTTCCTCTGCTTTGTCGTTATGTCGGAGATTTGGCACCACAGAGCAACTCCTTGCAAGGAGAGGTGTCACAGACATGCACTGTTCTTCATCCAACAACTCAGCTGGGCCTTCATCAGAGCACCAACACTGTTCCAGATACTCTAAATAGGTCCTGTGTCTTTCCTTCCCTTCATTAGCAAGGAATTCCCCCATCACTCTACCAGGCCATGAATTATTCCAGCAGAGGGATTGAGGACCAAGCTGGGTGGACTGCAAATTCACTTCTGTTGGCAATCAGATGGCTGCAAGTCCATTTACTGTCAGCACAGAAAAGAATAAAGACAAAGCCAGTGCTAGAGAAAGCTGTTTCCTGCACAGTGCTGGGCAGGTGACAGGCTACAAGTGGCAAAGTCCCCAGGGTGTCCCAAAGCAATCGGTGAGACACAGTGAGCCACCAAACCATGGATGGCTTCACCCAGTGTCTCATCTCTTCTTTCATAATTTGTGCTATATGCCTCTCTAAATTTTGAGTTAAGCTGTTGTTGCCATAGCAATGGCCATTTAGAGTGAGAGAATGCAGTGTATGTGTGTGGGGTGTGAGGCTCTGCCTCCTCTCATAAAAGTACATGTCTGCATGTACATACACTGCTGTGGAGATGCATGAAAGGAGCCAAGCAAGGAGTTTGCATCAGATCTGAGGGAGGGACAGGTGGCATGGAAAGAGGAAAGCTTGGTGCAGGTTGGAGCTGTTTGTTCCAGGATGCACCTGCAAAGAGCTGAGTACTAAAGTGAAATGAGCCTGAGTGATACCTGACTGACATTTCATTTCTTAGCAGTAGAAGTCACTCCCTTGCTCAGGACAAGGCATGTTTGTTGCTGCCTTCATGATAAATCTTTTCAGAAACAGGAAAAATTTGCTTTCTCTGGTTTATTTTCATTAAAAATAACTCTTGCTGCTAGCTCTTTAACAGGAAATGCTTTTAAGCAATCTACTCCCACTGTTTATACAAGTTTATTTACCAGGGCACAGGCTGAAAAAAATCAATAAATAATGCAAGCATTATATTACCTAATTTTAGATCCACTTCTAAGATTTTTCAACACTCCTAGCACTAGCATTTTTAGTGGTCACAACAGGAGAGGTTCAGAACCTGTGAGGTTTATTCCTCACTTTATGCCATCTCTCTGCTGGGTGAGGAAACGTCTTAAATAGTTACAGCTAGGGCAAGATCCCACTCATATCCCTGAGCTGTTTCCCTGAGGACTTTGGCAGAGGTCCATTTTCCTCCAACTAAATTTGGGTTAGAAGTAGATTTAAGCATCACCTTGATCAGCAAGTGCAGGCAGGGTCTGAAGTGTTTTGGGAATTCTCAGCCTGAGAGTGAGATTTAGGTACCTGAAGCACTGACTGATGAAGAAGAGCGGTCCATTTGTGTCACTGGCTGGGCCTCAAGTCCCACATTTGAAGTCCCACATTTGACTGATTGTGAACAACCCTTGTAAAGTCCATAAATTCATAGCAGGGCATCCAACTTTGATAATGTAGCCATAAACTTTTGTGACATATCTTGTCCCTCCATGAGCCCAGACAGGATCATGAATCAGGATTAACATTCCAGGTTCCTGTAAGAATACCTGATTTAAGTTTGAAAATAATCTAGGGCCCAAAAGAAAGTTATAAATGTGAGCATTTTTGAAGTATAGCCCTGTATTTGCCTGTTTTTCAGTAAATAGCAGCCACCAGCTCCTGCTCCATGTCAGTGACATAAGGACATGCCTAGTGCATGGCAGACTGAGGTATTGTTCCCACTTCCAGTGGTACTTTCTGGTGGAGATGAGGCAGTCTTGTGTCTCTCTTTGCCATCTGGAAATGAGAAAGGCAAAGAGGATCTATCAGCCAGCAAACCCCACAGGCTTCAGTAGGTTACTGATTTACAACAGCTGCAAAACAAATTCTGTAAAATTTTTAGTACAATCCAGTTCCCCAAATATCTGAGGGCAGCTTTTGTTTCCAGAAAACTTCTGAGACTTTTGTAATTAGAGCTATAAAGGCCGTAAGCACAATTCACAATCAATTATGTTTCATTAATGTTTTTTTAATACACGCCACAGCCCAGTAATCATGGAGCTGTTCAACAATGTTGATCTAAAGTCAGCTAATAGCAGGATGTAATTTGTGGCCGTCTCTGCTCACTTACAAAACACTTGCTCTGTTAATTGTGATTTCACACTCGGCTGCGTGCTGTTGCCTGGAGGTAACATTCATGTGATGGAAGAGTTACCAGTCTGGGCTCTGGAGGGGAGGGCGTAGGGGGGTGGAGGAGGGAAGGATCATTTCAACAGAGGCTACTGTTGCTAAATTTTTAATCCTTTTATATTTTAAAAGAAGGAAAGAAAACAGCTAAATATCACAAAGCTACAACCTACTGCTAAATAGGACTTTCTTAAAAACCTGAACATTCTTTCCATGTTTTGATCCCTTTCTATTGCTTCGTGTTGTTACCAGGAACACGACAAAGCAAGTGGCCAGTAGGTGAAACCCTGCCGGGGTAATCAGGCACCTGCCTTGACCTCACATTGTAGATGCTGGGCAAACCCAAAGAAGGAGCATATAGTTTCATTAGAAATGTTTTCCTGTCTTTGGGGGTCCCAGAGACACCTGGCATCTTTCTTAACCAGAACAGGCAGGAGATTCTCCTGGAGAAGGTCAGAAGTGCCTAAAATGTTGCCATATGACAGCGAGCAAGTTAAGCAGATGGAATCTCATCACTGAAGGGTTGGTCAGTGGTGATGAGACAAGAGCTCAGCCCTGCACAGGCACGGGCAAGGCAGCAGCTCCTGCTCTAAGTGCTTGCAGTGAATATGTCAGAGGAAGAAACATTGCCTCAATCAAATGAGAAGAACCATCTTAACCTGGAAAATTTCCAGCTGAGTGTTTGGTATGGCTGTGGCAAACCGAGAGATACAGCTCAGACCAGACAGGGATGGGAGCACCAGCCTGGGAAGGTTTTTATTTGACTCATCACTAGATTGGGGCAGGGAGAAGAAGCCACAGAGGGGACTTTGCCCACTGCTTGCCATCACCTCTGCTGTTCCAGTTTCTCCCATCCTGAGCTGTGATGTGGAGAGCTCCATGCCAGGTCTGAGTGCTGCTGCTTGGGGGTCCAAGCCAGGATTGGGTCCCATCAGAGCAGGCTGGATGGCAGCAGAAGTCACCACACGTGACAGCCAGAGAGGAAAAAGGGTGCACACTGCTGCCCTGTGAGCCTGGTGTGACTCTGAGGCTGCCTGTGCTGCCAGCCAAAGCCTCAACAGAAACAATATTAGCAAAGGACTCTCTGCCTTCCACATATGCAGAGGCTCAGCCATATTTTCTGTATTGCCAAAATGTGGGGAAAACACCTTGGCGCAATAGCAAGAGTGAAATCTGGCAGCTTGCTCTGGAGGGAGCCAAGAATGCCCAGGCAGAGCACCTCAGCTGGAACACGGGTTCAGGGGAGATCCAGCCTCAAGGAAAACCCTGCAGGCTTTGCAGAGAGCTGAGAAGTGATTAGGAGCACAAAGCAGCAACATCTCTGTGTGAGCAGAAAAAATAGATGGTTAAGAATCAATTAAGAGGGAAAGGTTAAATACATGTCTAAAGAGTAAATGCACAGATACTCCTTGGGGGGCTATACTTTGGATGGTGTTAACTTCACTCAGTTAAGCCTCACTTGCATTAAGCACAAGTGTTAAAGCTTCTCTTAGCTAAATATTTCATCCCCAGGACATGACACTGAAAACATCATGGTTTACTCTGGGCAAGACTGCTCCATGCTTATGCCATCACCTCTCTCACCCAACATTTGACACTGCTGACCTCAGCCTGGTGCTGGTGCTCCCACACCACCCAGGAGAAATAATTGCAGTAGCATCCACAGGTCATAGAAGCCAGCTGCTCCTTTGTCCCCAGAGGCTTTATACTCTCATTTTTTCCTTTTCCATGCCTTTCTGGGATCACAGGTGAAGGCTGAGACTAAAGTCAACTAACACACAATCAATAAGCACACAGCACTTGCCTGTTCATTGCAGTCACTGCTGGTGGGCTTTCAGCTGCCACCAAAGCCTGGAAGAAATAAGCAGATGGACAAAAAGCAGTAGGATTCATCTGATTCCAAAGAAGACAGAAGGGAAGGTGGTGGGATTTTCAAAGGTCTAACCCTGCATTACATCAAGATCATTACACCACAAATTGTCCAGATGGCACCGAGCCTCGGGCTCACGGCTGGACTTCTCAGTGCACTTGAATGTACTCATTGTCAGAGTAGGGAGAAACTCCAATGATTTAGGAGCCTGCATGGCCTGACCCAGAGCTCTGCCTCTGGTGGTCTGCTCATTGTAACTCCCTCTCCTGAGACCAAACTCACTTTGGAAGAACTCAGTGCCAAATGCTCTCATGTATTTTAACAAATAACAAAGACTCATATTTCCACACCATATTAATGTCTGGCGATCTTCAGGGGCTCCTTGCTCCACACCAGGATAAATTAATACCTCCAGTTCTAATCTATAGAGTTATTTAATATCTGGAAACTTAAAGAGTAGCACAGCAAAGACGTCTGTTTTCCTGTGTGATTAATATTTTAAATCCTTTTTTTCTGAAACAGGATATCATAGATCTCTGAGGAGAGGGCTGGGCATCTGCTGTATGTTGACATTGTAGAAGACATAAAGCATCAGATGTTGATGCTAGCACAGTACAAATAGTAACACAGTGTTCTGAATTTTTCTTCTTGTTCTAAAGCAACAGAATATAAGTTTTTATTTCAAGACTGATGATTTACTTCTATTCTGATGTATTATCTCTTTCTTTATATGTCTTTATACTGAAATTTCCCCTGAATTTTTAGGGCTTTTCAAACCCTTTTAAAATATACTAGACATGGCGTGAACTTGTATGGTTTGTAGCCTCATGCTGCTGCTGGTGCTAATTGCAATAATTAATGCTTTTCATGTACAGGTTTTCAAGATGAAATTAAATTCCCAGAATCACCTAATTGGAAAGCAAAAAATTTTTATCATTTTTCACAAGACAAGAAAAAAAAATCTGAGATGTAACAGCCAACAATTGAAATTTAAAGCACTTTGATTAATTTTTACCAAATTTATATGTCAGCACCTGATTAACATTTCATGAAGGAACTTCTCAATTTTCATAGAAAAAATTTACTTGTTTTCTCCACCTCACCACTTGTTCTGCAACTTTTCTCTGGTTTGTTCGTTTCTTTTTTTTCTTTTGTGTCCTGATTTAAGCTACCAGATTTCAGCCAGCCAAAATCAGGGTGTGAGCAATTTGTGTGCTTGGCACAGGTCTGTCACTGTAAGCTTTGGGTCACTTTACAAATATTTCTCCTCCAGAGGTGACAACATCTCTAATCATAATTGGCAAGGGGACCAAAGCTTGTCTGCCACTTTTTTCTGATTAAATAAGACATTATATTTCAGGGCAGTTCTCATCAGGTATTAAGGTCAAGTTCTGCCAGGGCACATATAAACGTAATAAATGTGTTGGATGATCTATGCTACTGTGCAAGTTATCCACGATCTCTGAGAGAAAGAAATCTTGGCATTCAGCTTCTTGTGTCACTCTTGAAAGACTCACTGGAATTTTGAGCTGAAATCTGAATTGTTTTAGAAATTTGCTTCCTTAAGATAAAATTTGTAGGGCACAGCAAAGGCTCAGGGAAAGATACTTCTCTGATGGGTGACCTTGGAGAAAGATCTATTGATGAAACTATTAGCTTCAATATTTGTAAAATGCCACAAGAGCACAGGTGTGGTGGGAACCTCCTCTGTGACCTTACACTGGACATGGTTCTCCTCCACAGAAAGTTTACAAAGGACAGCAGGTGATAGCGAGCTGGCATGTGGCTCCAGGCACCACAATAACACATTATAGTTCTGAATAATGCAGTATAAATCCTAGCTGCCAAGGGGGAGCCACCCACAATAAAGCTAAACATAATCTTCTCCAGCACCCACGTCAGCTCTTGTTGCATCCTTTGTCAGGAAGCTGCATAAACAGATGAGCCCTGCAAAACTGTGAGGGGGAGCAAATGTGAGGAAATTTAGGATCTAGCACATGGTAGGGAGGAGAGGAAAAGAAACCTCTCGAGAGTTTTAGCCCTGTCATGTAGATTGCCCTATTCATTAGTTAATGGTGTTGAAAAATAGCTGGGCAATCTGAAGTGCCTCAGTTCTGTAAGGCTTCCCTTATAAGTGGAAGATTGGAAAATTCATGGCTGCTGGGTGCTGGATTGCCAGTACCGAGCGTTGGTGCTGGTATGATGGAAGGCATGGACAGAATTGCCACTGATGTACGAGCAATAATGTTTGATTTATAAGTCATCTGGCTAAATGAAAGATTCAGCTGCAATTCTCTTTGAAGTCTGACATCTACAAGATAAATAGGCTGAACATGCTTAGTCTGATAAGAATTCATCTCTGAACCAACAGCACAGGAGGACCTGCTCCGTGAGCTGCAGACAGAAGGCCTGCAGAGGACCAGAGCTGACATGTGAATATAGCCCTGGAAAACAGGTTTCATTTTGGAGATGATATCAGTGGGATACTGAACACAGAAACCCCAGGCCCCAAACCTCTTTCTCATTTTAGTTGCTTTCACAGAAGCAAGAATGTGCCCATCCTTAGTAAATAAGCAAATTTACACCAAGAAATAGTAAATTTGTGCAATCAACTTTTCACACACAGAGAAATAATCCACCAAAGCTGATAATTCAGAACTAGAGGCAAGTGGATTTTCAGTGAGAGCAGCACAGCTGCTATTGTACACTAGTGAGTTGCTTTCGGAAAGGGATGTGCTGAGTGTCCCCCAAGGGCAGATGTGGCTTCCCTCTGGGGACTTCTTGTGGTGGAAAGAGAAGGGGCTCTGGAGTGCCAAATGAAGACGTTTCACAAGCTGAGTGCTTCTGGCTAAGGTTCAGATAGAGCAATTCTGGCAGAAACCCTCTGATGCAGATATGGAAACTTTTCTCCTTCAGCCTGTTTATTTTTCATGTTGATATTTACATTGCTTCTACACCCAGACTCTACTTCTATTTCCACCAGAGATCCAAAGGCTATAGGGCAGGAATGCAGTACTAACAGAACATCTAGAACAATACAACCCTGCCAGTAGCTGACATTAAAACTTCAAATATAAACAAAAAATAAAAGAATTCCCACTTGACAAGCAAGCACTTCTTTGTGAAATATCCCAGAAACAAGCTTTTAGTAGAAGACAGTACTGCAAAAGCCAGTAGGAGTGCTCAGTATAGTGAAATCACTTCAGGAAGGATATGATCAGTGATATCTTCACCATGTTTAAGAGGAGGAATATGGGCTGTATCAGCCTGGAATAGGTACCAAATGTTTGTATATATAGTCCTGAGTTACACAAGCTGCAGAGAAAGCATGTGGGGGGTGCACACCAGAGAGAACAGGAGAGGAACTGAGCTGCAAGCCCATCTCTGTGATCTGCTTTAAAATAGTCTCCATCCCACCAAGAGGTCTGTTCAGTGTCACCACAGTGACGCTGCTCACTGACAACACAAATCTGCCTTACAGCTTCCTTCAGGAGTCCCACCCATGAGGAACCCTGCAGGCACCCATCCCTCACAACCCACAGGGGAAACCTCCCCTGTCAAATCAGCCTTTGCATGAACACCTTCACTCTGAACCTCTGCATCCTTGGTGCCCAGCAGGACACTGCAATGTCACAACACGGGCAGCAGTGCACAGGCTGCCAAGTCTGATGAAGGAGAGAAGCACATTTTATACCACAAGCTGTGTTTTTGTTTACTGTCTCCCATTTATAAAGACAGTATGTGAACACATAAAATACGATATTTTTCCTGGGAAGCAGGACTCTGCATCCGTGGTGTCACCCTGTAGTCTCAAAAGCCCCCATGACAAGCTCAGAACTCCACAGACCTGGGGAGGGTAAAACAATCAGTGTAGGTGGGTGGCCCCCACCCATGACACCTCTTACCAAGCAGTGTGTCCCCAGATAGAGCAGGACTGTGGGGATGAGTCACCTGTGTTCTCCAACCTGAATGGAGTTCCCACCACCTCCTCCTTTCAAGTCCCTGGACACCTTCAGACCAGTGCTGTCAAGGCTAAGGGGCAAGGAAGAATCAGAGAAATGGTCATTCCCAATCCTCACCTACTTGGATCGCCCCTTGGGTTCTGCAGGGACTGATCCCTTGCTGCGCCATCACTGATTCCAGTTTCCCTCAGCAGTACCATTGTAACAAGCATATGTGACAGAACACAGAAATGCTTTGCAATCTTTGCTGAGGAAATCAGTTGTCCACGTGCAATGTTGAAATAATTTTCAGTACCTTTCTATCATTTCTTGCTGATGTATCAGAGACACACACATTCCTGAGACACGGAGGAGATGCAAGGTGAAAGGCAATGCCATTTACAGCACCTATGAAGGAGTCAAGGGAATGAGAGCATCCTCCCTGCTATAGCTCTAGGTATGTCCCAGGGTAGTTTTAGAAAACCTTCTGGAGGGCCCCATTTTAAAGCCTTTTCTTGGGGAAATTCAGTTGTTCCTGGTTGTGTTGAAGAGCTGTTGAAAGCAGATTGCTTTAATATGACCTTATAAGAGATTCACATAAAAGCCAGAGGGAGCAATAGGAAACAAGGGAGGTTTATTGCTAAGGTATCAGAGGAGCACTGGGAAGGATCAGAGTTTGATCTTGGCTGTGCTGATGACCTTAGGTAAATCACTCAAGAACAAGCTTGAAAAAACTTGGTTAGGAAGTTTTTCAGACTCAGTGCCTCAGTGGGAACCAGGGGGTTCAGGGCACAGTTGACCATTCCAAATTTTGATAGTGATTGTGAGTGCAGAGCAAATCAAAATCTGAATTTAGAATCTTTTGAGAATCTTAATTCATCTCTCTCTGTCTCTTTTTCTCCCAAGCTTAAAACAGGGAAAACAAATATTTTGCCACTGTTGTAAAGCTAAATGTATGAATGTTTGCTGAGATACAGGGGTAACAGAAGCCACAGAGGTGAATAAGATGGATATTGCATTAAAAAATCCCAAGCCCTGTTTTTATCTAAACAGTGGATTGGTGATGAAAACAATGGAACTGAATTATTAACCACACAGCCATTTATGTGACAAATGTCACCTTTTTGTCTGATAATGATTTCCAATGGGATAGTACCACCATTTTATATGTCCTGTATGCACTTGAATAATGTTTGGTAAATTAGAGTCTGATTCAGAAAGTACTGCTGAATACAGTCAACACTACTTCTGTTAAAAATTACCAGAAAATATATTTTCTGGACCTGTTTAGTAATCCACAGGTGATAAACAAACTAGCTTACTTAAAGATCATTTAGGGATGAGGAAGCCTTTTTTCCATTGACATTTCTGAATGGAAAATTCTGCTGAGACAGTCAGCAGCTCAGACTGTTCAGATAGCAGAGGGAGACCTTTAACAGTGCATCTGACCCATTACTGATTTATGAGAGAACAATGTTGGAATAAATATGAACAAAAATCTATCCTTTCACTCAATTTGGTACAGCAATGTTGAAATTGTACTAGGATAAACAACTGCCTTGCAATAAGCATGCTCATTCATTATTCAGTGTTAAATCTTAATTGTTGCTGATTTCAATTTCTGTGTGCTAAGTGTTTCTAAATTATAAATAACCCTGAAACTCTAATAGTATATACTCTGTTAAGGAAAAGGTAAGTACAGAAATAAATTATTAAAGTGTTCTGCTTAACTATTGCCACACAAGTCATCTCAGGATTGGGAGATCAAGGCAGCCACTTCGATAAATTTGAAGAGATATTGACAAGGAGTCTATGGACAAGTCATGAATCTGTGCTGCATAAACAGACTTTGCATATGTATATTTATTTACAAAATTGTTACATTGTGATCTTCACTCTGAGGTTTGATTTTTCTCCTTTTCAGGTCATTGGCAAATTGTCCTGACCTTAGTGAGAGTAAAATCATATCCTAAGTACACACATCACTGCTGTGCTCTCCCTTTGATCTGAGCACTGAGTTGCGATTAACATTAAAGAGAGAAAGTCCAGCCACAAGCATTTTCATGCCCTGAGCAAGCATCAAACACGAGACCCCTTCTTGTCCTGTCTCTTGTTCTCCTCTTTCATGTCTCTCTTACTTATTTATGTATTTGCTTTAATTTGCTTGGAAGAGTTTTGTTTGCCTCAAGGAGGGATGGTTGTGTGATTAAGGCACCTCACATCCCTGTGTCTCCTTTTGCCTTTTCTAATTCTTTCCATCTCTTCTTTAGACATCCAGTGGAAAGACCTGTTGGCTTGTTCTTCACTGGCCTGTGGGACAGCGCTTCATATCTGTCAATGGATCAGAAGGACTGAAGAGCATTTTTGCTCCCACCAATGTTTCTTAGAGCTGCTAAAACAGGACCAATGAAGATGTTCACCAGACTCCAAGTCCTTGCGCTAGCTTTATTTTCCAAAGGAGTTTTCCTTTCCCTAAGTGACCACAGCTTTGTCAGAAAGGAAATTAAGATAGAAGGAGACCTGGTCTTAGGAGGCTTATTCCCAATCAAGGAAAAAGGCACTGGGATAGAAGAATGTGGGAGAATCAATGAAGACCGAGGCATCCAGCGCTTGGAGGCCATGCTGTTTGCTATTGATGAAATCAACAAAGACAACTACTTGCTGCCAGGAATTAAGCTTGGAGTTCACATCTTGGACACATGTTCCAGGGATACATATGCCTTAGAACAGTCTCTGGAGTTCGTCAGGGCATCTTTGACTAAAGTGGATGAAACAGAGTACATGTGCCCTGACGGCTCGTACGCCATCCAAGAGAATTTGCCACTGCTCATTGCAGGAGTCATTGGTGGCTCCTACAGCAGCGTCTCCATACAGGTGAGTCACAGCAGCCCCACCAGGTGAGAACTGTTTATCTGCAGTTCCAGTGAGAAAACCACTGCTTGTGTAAGTTTGCCAATAAAGCAAGTCCTAGCTTGATCACTTTACCCTAGGGGTCAAGCTAGCATATGATTTTTACTGAATTTACATTAGTTTGATTCACTCTTTAAAATACCTACTTCAAACCTCCAGCAGCTGTCCATTTCTTCTAGTTATGTTGTATCCTGAAGGCATCTGAAATTTCCAAAAGTCTTAGTATTCATTTTTAACTTTGCATTTGATGACACTTTCTACAGCTCTAAGTGCAGATATATGTTCACATTAATCATAAATGATACCACCTGTGTGTCTGAATACATGTGTTCCTGCCATGCTGCATGTTCATAACATTTGTCATTTTAACAACAGATATTTAAAATTTAAAGATAAATCCTTGTCTTAGTTCTAGACACTAGTGGGGTTCCCCAAGGCTCAGTATTGGGGCCAGACCTGTTTAATGTCTTTATCAGTGTCCTGAGTGAGGTCATCAAGTGTACCCTCAGTCAGTTTGCAGGTGACACTCAGCTGGGCGGGAGTGCTGATCTGCTGGAGAGTAGGAAGACTCTGCAGACTGAATCAATGACTGAGGTCAGTGGTATGAGGTTCAATAAGGCCAAGTACAGGTCCTGCACTTGGGTCACAACAATCCCCTGCAGGACAACAGGCTGGGGGAAGAGTGGCTGGAAAGTGTCCCAGCAGAAAAGGACCTGGGGGTGCTGGTTGACAGTGGCTGAACATGAGCCAGGTGTGCCCAGGTGGCCAAGAAACCAGTGGAATCCTGGCTTATATCAACAATGGTGTGTCCAGCAGGAGCATGTCCAGAGAAAGGCAACAGAGATGGTGAAGGGTCTCATCCTGAAGGAGCTGGGGGTGTTTAGACTGGAGAAGAGGAGTCTCAGAGGGAACCTTATAGCTACAAACACCTGAAGGGAAGTGGTAGCCAGATGAAGGGTGCCCTCTTCTCCCCAGCAACCTGTGACAGGTTGAGTGAAAATGTCTTCAAGCTGCGCTAAGTGAGGTTCACGTTGGACATCAGGAAGAATTTCTTCACAGAAAGGGTTGTTAAGCATTGGAATGGATTCCCCAGGGAGGGAGGTGGTGGAGTTATCATCCCTGGATATATTAAAGAAATTACTGGATGTGGCACTCAGTGCCAAGGTCTGGCTGACATGGTGGTGATCAGTCAAAGGTTGTACTCTGTGATCTTGGAGATATTTTCCAACCTAGATGATTCTGTGATTCTGTGGTCACATTATTTTTGGTCAAACAAAACAAGCCAGTTCACATGACTCATAATCACAAGTGAGTGCTGTCTTAAGCCCAGACTGACATAGACTAAGATCATGCATCTGGTATTTCTTCATGGTCAGACGCAGGTTTCCAAAGGCATCAAGATTCTTGACAGTGCAGGATGTTTTTTCAGACTCAGTGTGGGACGTTTTTCCAGACTGAGCACAGGCTTTAATTGCTGCACCAGTGTCAACAGCAATAAGAGTTCTTGCGTACTGCAGACTCTCCCAGGAGTGACAGAAAGCCCACAGAACCTCATTTCCCTGTTTCATAAATAGGGCAAGAGTTCATCCAATGTTCGTTTCAAGCAGAATGACTCTGGGGAGCTGGTTGCTGCTCTTGTGAAGGCATTAAGTCCCATCAGTTGGGAGCATGTCCCATAGGACATGCATGAGCACAGAAGAATTTAAAGAAATTGTGTTTTATTTTCTTTTGTATTCCAGTGTGTAACTCATCTGTGTATTCATAGTAGGGAATTTAAGGGCAAATCATTACCCATACTGCAGGAGAACACTTTCTGCAGAGCAGAACTCCAGCCATCTCTTGTAGTGGAAGTGGTTTTGTCCCTCTAGCCAGCTAGCAGAGCAGGAATGTATCTTTCACCAGTTATGTGAGTCTGATCACTTGGAGCACAAAGAACAGGTAAGTTTCAGGCTGAAAAAGAGACATCTGAAGGGGGAAAATGTTAGCTATAGAACCTTGGGCAGCACAAACTCTTAAGGAAACCATTTTTCATTGTCTCTTCCAATCACACAAAGAGTACAATAAATGAAACCAGCAAATGGTAGATTGTTGTGGATGCTAAAAGCTGAATGAGTTCCAGAAGTGACTAGAAAAAAAAGAAGAAATTCCATAAGAAATTCCTCCTTTGGTCCAGCAGTTCCCAGAGCTACAGCTCTCTGAAGGCTGACAAAATATTTTGAAGCATCATATGACTGTAAAAAATGTACATGTACATGTAAAAAAATGGTAATATTGCTATATGAACACCTGTAGGTCATCCAATTTTCAAAACCTAAGGAGGATGATGGGACAATACTTATAGTTAGTATTACTCTATGATCTTCCCTAGACTTGTCAATATTTTTTCAAACATAAGGTCTTAACACAGTTCTTCAGAGAAACAAATCGTTTCACAAATCATTCAACTTGTCATCAAGCATCTTCCATTTTTTCTTCTAGAAAAAAGTATTCTCTTGTTTATTTTCTCTTTACATGGATTGTGCTGGCCTTCCTTCAGTCTCTCTTTTCTAGCTTTCCTCTAGATTTCATACCATCTAGAAAAGATGTAATTAAGTACCAGAAAATACATAATTAAGCCATTCACTCCTGTTGCCCATCCTGTTAAAATAGTCACAAGTTCTCTTTCAAAAGAAAATCCCTGTCAAGAATAATAGACATTGCAGACTCAAGCCTGAAATCGTAGGGACTTTCAAGCATTGAAGGCAAGCATTTTGGTGCCATACCAATTTCAGAGCCAGTCACCTGGACAGAGTAGCTCCAGTAACAACTGGAAGCACACCACTGCTGAAAGTCAAAATATTTCACCAGGGGTGTGTGTGCAAGGCTCAGCACTCCCTTTCCCTGTGTTTTCAAGCAGCATCCAGGGTGCTGGATGCTTCCAGATGTAGCCCTGGCAAGCATTTTTCTTCTGCTGAGAGCTGTAAACACCGTAAAGTCTACAGTGCAGTTTCTTAGCCTTAAAATAAAACATGCTGAGTTCTTCAGACAAAAATTATTTCTGCCTTTTTTTCCCCCTCCTGTGAATTTGTCTTTATATTTCAATATTTTTTCTTCCCCTCCCTTCGCCCTCCCTCTCCTGCTTTTTTTCTGGACAGCTGTCTGCCAAATCACTTCATGATGCTCCTGCTGTCAGATTTGTACTTCTTTCATTACCCTTCCACTAAGGAATAAAAGATTTTGCTGGTAAATCAGCAATGAACACCTTCCCCACTGAGTCAGTATGTGCGATAGGCACTTTTTACAGAGACTAAAAACAACAAGAGAATGCAGAATGCTTAATTATTTTCTGGTCAGACTAGGCTATTATCGTTAATGATGATCTGGATAATTAGTTTTTAGATGTTGTGTTTAAATTAGCAGTGAGCCCAATCTGCACAGCATTTGATTCTTCAAAACTCATGCCAGGATTCTTAGTCAATGGAAAAGCTCATGTTTAAAAAAATTTTAAAAAAATTAAAAGGTGTTTTCATGAAATAAAATTCTGACTTGAGTTGAATCTAGCATCAGGAAGTGAAGAATTCAAAATTTGGAGAATTTTCTTTTGGGCTCATGGCTTTTCATCTGAGCCAGGTTATCTACTCTTTCTTAGTTTACAACAGAAATTTCAAACATATTTTCCTTGGAGAGATTGACACAGTAAAAATTACAAGAAAAAGAGGCAGCATTCATTTGCAGAGGAGCACCTACATAGCCAATACCAATTCCACGTTTAAGATACTTAGGTCAGCTCTTTCCAGGAATGTGCATTGGAAGCAGGAATACCTTTATTCAAATGCTGGATTTGTTCTTCCCTGTTTCTGAAAACTGGATTCTTCTTCTGAAAATGAAGACTAGAGTCCATTCCCTTCAGTCAGCTCTTAGAAAAATTAAAACTTTCCTTTACGTGGGCTGGATTTTTAATTTCTAAGTATACCGTATTCACATGGATGTAAAGATTGTCGACTGGCTGCCACCTGGCTGTCAACCCGCAAGACCTCCAGATCATGACCATAAAAGTTATTTCCAATTTAGGTCCTCATCCAGAAAAAACGCCAGAACAGAAACCAGTACCCTGCTGTCTTCTCTTCAGTTCCTTGCTGTGCCTCAAGTAAACTGTAACAAAACCACTGCAGCAGGTTTAACGGTGCATTACTGCTATCACAAAAGCTAAAGCCACTCCTAAGTGAGTGACCATCTGGCATGAAATTCAAAATATGTACTCATTTACTGGCAATCTTTTCCTGGCTGTCATTTCTCCTTAGCCACAAAAGTCTGCCAAGGGCTCATGGAGCCTGAAAGCTAATCACCTTCATTTCCTTCCTCCAAGAATAAACCATCTTTCAACGAGAGTCTTAACAATAGCTTCGGACTTCCATCACCACTGAAAATACTGTAAAATCCTCAAATGAACAGAAAATAAACAAAACATAGCACATGGAGCTCTGTCCCACTGTGCATTGATCCCACAGGGATATGGGCAGGAGACATGTGCAGGAGGTTGCAGAGGTTTGCCAGGCCACAGACACCATTTGTGCTGTGCACTGACAGCCTCTGGTGATTTTGTGCTTGTGAAAGTAAAGCAGATCCTGATTAAAAAATCCATTCTGTGAGATGGACCACCTACCACCAGCATTTAAGCTACACATGCACTTGCCAGCTTCCATGTGTCTCCTTTAAGTTCTCTCCTCTTTTATCTCTGTTCTCCCCCTCTTTCCACCACCTCTCAGTCAGACCCTTTACAATTACTTTGTAGTCATTTTGATTTGATTTTGGGCTATAATTTTCATTTCTCAAGTGTGTGCATTTTGTCATTTGCTAAGAGAAAGTTGTAAGACTTTACAGGGATAGATAAGTAACCACTGAGATCATAGGTAAGGAGGAAGGAGCTCTATCATACAAGTCATAGAATTGTTGAGGTTGGAAAAGACCTCTAAGATCATTGAGTGGGACCTTTAACCCAGCACTGCCATGTCCACCATTAAACCATGTTCCCAAGTGCCACATCTACATGTTTTGTGAATACTTCCAGAGCTGGTGAATCCATCACATCTCTGGGCAGCCTGTTCCAAAGCCTGACTACCAATTCAGTGAATAAATTTTTCATAGTATCTAATTTAAACCTCCCCTTGCCCAACTTGAGACCCTTTCCTTTTGTCCTATCACTTGTTACATGGGAGAAGAGACCAACCCTCACCTGGCTGCAATCTCCTTTCAGGGAGTTGCAGAGAGCAATAAACTCTTCCAAGTGGGAAAATATATCACTATAAGACATCCAAGTCTGTAGTGGCCAAGTCATCCAAAGTGGCCAAAAATAAGAACTAGCTAGGGTCACCTAGACATCACCTATATTCATTCTACCCTTTCTGACTAGAATTTACTCATCAGTTAACGAGTCTCAAATTACCGTATTTATCACTGATAGCTCCTTGAACTCCAGAAACAATTCCATGTTCCTTCAGAGCCAACAACCCCAGTTTTAGTACCTTTTCTGGTCATGTGTAAATGGGACTTGAGTCACAGGCAGGTTTATTGGGTCTCAGAGAAGAGTTGCACTCTCATGCAAAGCAAGGTCTCCCACACAGGTCGCTTTTCAGGGTGCAGGTTTGGTGCTCAGCATACTTCACTGCAGTAATGCTGTATGGAGTCAGAGTGCATATGTGACAGCTCACTGTGCCATCCCCTGCAGGAAAAAAAGAAAAAAAATTATTTCCAAACAATTCCTTCAAAGCACAACATTTATCTGCGTGCCCTCCATGGTTTACTTTTTACTGCACAGGACAGACACAAATATGAAAAGAAATTCCAAGGTCCTGTGCAGAAATCCTAGCTGTTATTCTGACAGTATTCCTTATTTCTGATGTTCATTTTGCAGATGAAGTTATTCCACAGTTCAAACACTGCTTCTCTCTGTGTGGCAGCTACTGAGTCCACTGCAAACATTTAGCTATATTTTTCCCAGCTTCATTGCCTAAATTTTCAGGAGAAGAGCAAGGCAAAAAATAATGTTTCCTTCACCCCTCTTCCTGCTAACAAAAAACACCAGACATTTTTTATTTGTTTGATAGTGAATTATCTTTTCCTGAGTTACCTTTTGGAAGCAATTTTGTTAATGAACATTGCCTACAAAGTAGGAAACAGGCTTCTTAATACCAAAGAGTGAGAAATTTGATGGAAATCACTGCTTCAGTCCTGCAATGCACCAGAAAATTCCACAGGAGAACAAGCCAGGCTGGGACTCCTAAATAACCTCACTGCATCTGGTTGAGTTCCTTACAACTGACCTTTAATGATTTAAAGAACTGGGATATTGGCATTCCCAGTGACCTTCTGGGTCAGTCCTTGGAGTTCTGCTGAAGCCAAATTGGTGCTTTTTGCTGCAGGTCATGACACAGCCCCTGTGCAGTCACTGCCTTCATTAGTGCTTATTATGATATCCCAGAGATGGCACCCTTCGTTTAAAAATGGGCCAGGGAGAGATGGTGTTCCAGGCTGATAAAGATTTTTCCATTCTGAAAGCAGTGAGGATCCTTAAGGTCTTAATTTCTCTTTGAAAACAAATTAGCTTGGAGTAAATTTTTTCTTGGGTCCAAGGTGAGCAGCTGCATTTGCATCACTGAACTCTCCTCCTCCCAAATACTCCCAAATTATGTGAGTATGCCAGAAGTGTCCAGACTGAGTCACTCTGGGTCACACTGTCCCCAGGTAGAAGCCTACTAAATCCCAAGAGAACAGGGAATATTATGGTGAAGCCCAGCTTTTCAGTATTGCTCATATTTATTGCCACTGTACAGTCTGGCAGCTCACAGCCTGCTGGGCTGTATCTGCAGAACATAGCCAGTACACAGATGGGAATAAATATTTCTCTTTATTCTATTCTCATTGGACCACATCTAGAGTATTACCTCTAACTTTGGGCCCCTTGGTAAAAAGAAGATTCAATAAATACAAATATAATAACAGGGAGGAGAATCTGGAGCACAAACCCTACAGGAAGAAATTGAGGGAACTGCACGTGTTTAGCCTGGAGAAGGTTTGGTGGGAAACTAATATCAGCTTTTCAGTATGTACAGGTTTGTTCTCAGGAACACAAAGTAAATGTCTTTATCAACATGATGCAGGACCAGAGGATAGAAAAAAATACTTATAAATGGAAAAAGGGGAGATTTTAACCTGAGAAAAAATGTACATTCCAGTTGAAACCCAGGGGAGACTGCACAGGCCAGTGGAGACTGTTGGCTAGAGAGGTACCTCATTTGGTCTTTACCTTAGGTTTATGTCTGCCACCTCCCACACACCCACAACCCAGCCCATTCAGAACCAGTGTTTCTTTCCTGCCTTTCTAAAACAACTCTTTCTGCCAAACTTTTGGTATATTTTTGGGTTTAAGAAACAAGAAAAATTTAAATCAGGAAAAAAACCTCTGTATGATATATTGGTATGAATGCTTTAGATGCAGTTTGACTTCCAGCTGCCCAAATAAAAACAAAAAGCCAACAAGGTAAATTACCATCATTTAGGAACTGGATAAAACATACACAAGCTGCAGTCCATGTTTTTTCAAAGCAAGAGCTCAGGCCCTGTGTTACAGCATTGAAATTAGGAAAAACCTTGGGACATGGCTTTGCCATGGTCTTGCTGTGGGAATCTGGACTTGCAACTTATTCCCAGAAATATAAAGACTTTCTCAGGAGACAAAAGGCAGCAAAAGAGTTACCATTAGGACAGATTGCAGCTCAGAGAGACAGAAATTTGCCCAGTTTCTCAGTAGAGAAAAAACTCCTTTACCTTAATGTTATTCTGCTCCACAGCCTAATTTATTGTCTGTTCAGAGTAGCTCTTCCCTGTCTCAAAGGAGCTCTGTGAAATTAGATTCATTAAGCCATGTTAAGTGCCATGAGACTCTCTCATGGTTAAATTTCAGAAGGGCAGAGAGCACTGTCATCTAACAAGGGGCCTCCTCTGTCCAACAAAAGTGCAATACACACTTGTGAGTTATGGTAAAGACAGTCTACCTGTTCCAGCACTTCTGAGATTTATCTTTTCTTCTTTTCTCCAAAATGTTTCCTGTGTTTTCCAGTCCTATACACATTCAAAAAAATCCACATAATAATCTCAGGACCATTAAAAAGCGAAGTTTTTAACAAAAACATTAGAATAAATTCTACTGCCAGCAAAAATAAAAATCTTATGAAGATTAAGAAAACATTCTATAAGATTCAATAGATCATAAGATAGATCAAGGTTACTGAGACACAGAGGTGTAACCTATCTGTCCCCATTTACCAGCAGGGTTCTTGAATGGCCACAAACACTCCCAGAAGCCAGGTTCATGTGTTTGATAGCTGTATCTAATTCATGGCTCCTTGCAGGTGGTTGTTATGAAGCCATTTTCAGTGTTTTAAGCAAGACTGGCAATATCCACCAAGCAATTATCCTGTCCCTGCAGCTCAGAGAAGCAGAAGTGACAGATGTGGAGAGGGAGAGGGACACTGGTCCCCCCTGGCAATGCCACAGCCACTCCATTTGTAGGATTTTGTGGTGCCAGTATGTCCCTGTGGCTGACACTGGACTTACTGCCATGCTCATGCTGGGCAACAAATCCCCCACCAAATCACCATCCCCGCAGCTGAGTGAGAGCCAGGTTTGCTGGGGAGTGGGCACCTGACTACAGGAGAGTGGCTGCACTAATAAGCAAATAAAGGTTTCCCATCTCTCTGAATGCAGACTCCATTGACATGCTTTATTCACAGCAAGCTCTGCAAAGTGGCTGGTTTGGTTTGCAGAGGCAGAACATCCAGACTTATCTTCAAAGGTATCTGCAAAACCCACCAGTTTTGACAGCAAAAAAAAACCTGGCTACTACTGCTGCTTAAGTGCCAACATATGGATTTCAGGCACTAATTGCATGCACCACGGCTTGATTAAATTGCTCCCTGGAGCTTTGCCAGAATAAATTATTTCACTGAGCTAAAGCTGGAGCTGCGCTGCAATTTTGAAGCTGTTCCACACATGCCAAGGCAGCATGGAGCTACACTGGAGGTGTGCCCCAGGTGATTCAATCTCAGTGCACATAACTCTGGTTTACATCCCACTGTCCTCTACCCTGAGCAGACATAGATATCAGCTCCTCTGCAGAACCTGCTACTTGATGCTGATAGTCTCTTAACCAGGATAATATTTTCAATATCAAATGCTCAGATCAGCATGAAAATGGCTGGGAAAAGGGACTGTTCTGAAATCAATTGTATCAGCTAAGTGCCTGAGACTCGAGCTTTTTTTAAAAATTCGTCCCTAATATCACAACCTTACAATATTCCAGAAAATCCCCACTTGAGAATTTCAAGAAGAGTGTCCTGTTCTGAATTAATAACAGATACAACTTCACTGAACTCCCTGAGCAGTAATAGTTCTCAGGGATTATTGGATCACTATCCTTTATGATTAATCAGACTTCCTTGTATTTCTTTTAATTTTTAGACCATTAAAAATCTACCATCTGGACAGCTTTGTAATGAAGAGCTTTACAGCAAACATCTGTAAACACATGAGAACTTTCTTCTCCCAGAGCACAGGAATGAGAATTACAGGCGTTTTCAGGGACCCTGGAAGACAGTGTCCTCCAAGGCTGAGGGCCCCCATGTAAACCGGGGGAGTAATTCTATGGATGCTTTTGCTGCTTGGACTAAAGGAAAATATTTTTTTTTAAATTTTAAAAAGGCACAAACAAACAGAAAAAAAAAAAAAAAAAAAAAAAAAAAAAAAGCAAAATAAACCAAACTAACTATAGAGCTGCTATATTTGTTAGGAGCACCTTTCTGTGAGCTGAAGGCTTGTCCACTCACTGACCAGCATTACTTGAGCTGGTGAAAATGGGCTTCTTTTTTAGGCAATTTGAGGGGGGAAATGCAGAGCAATATGTGTGCATATCTTCATTATGGTTTAGCACAAATAAAATAATTCCTGCTAGAATAAACTGAGACAAGAATAGCAATTCCAGCCCACACAGTTCTGCAGGAAATGTTCCAGAATAGCTACATGGAGTACATTCTTATTACCAAATCGGAGTGCTCTTGAGAGAGGACATGTGAACCAAACCATGTGGATATGTGGGCATGTAATCAAAGTTACAAAGCCACAGGGACTTAACAACGCTCAAAGCACCCATTGTACCTTGGTGACAGAACAAGCCTCTCTGCCCATCCTGTTGCTTTAAAGCTGTTCATTTCCATCACCAGATGCAAATTAAATCCCACACTTGCAGTATAAGGCGGTTTAATGACTGTTACCATCCAGCAGGGAGGTTAAGAACACAACAGCCGCTTTCTGAGGGACAGGAACTCGTTCAGCTGCAGCGCTTCCCAGCCTTGTGCCTGTACCCACGGGCAAAACTGCAGTGTCAGCTAAACCTCAGGATACTCCTTCCAAGCACTGTAGGAAAGGTTTTATTTTGGTTTAAACTAAAAAAAAAAAAAAAAAAACACTACCAATGTTTTGGGGTTTTTTTGTGGAGGCAAACTTCAATTCAACATCTACAGCTGAGATGCCAGGACACTTGGTCTTTCCTGGTGTTCCAGAAGGACAGGAGGATAGGAACCTCCTGAAGTCCTCAGTTCCATGTGGCCCAGAGGTTGTGAAAGTCCCTGTACATATATGGCTCACAGCAGATTCTGGTTCAGATGAGATTACACCAGTTTACAAGGGCACTAGTTCAGTGTCTGCATTACAGAAAAGACAGAATCTAAATCTATAAAATCCTAAGTCATACAGGTTGCAGAAAAGCAATAAAATTCTTCTGTTTGTTCTTTGATTTTTTTGGGTTTTTTTTACCAGACTCTAATTTGCTACTGAGGTCTGAGCCTTCAAAATTTGCCTCTTCTACAACATTTTTTTCAAAACAGTCCTTTGCCTTTGAATTCTCACAGACAATCTGTGGTCAAAGAAACATCTGGGGAAGATTAAAAAAAAATTAAACATTGGGCAATTTTTAATAAGTTTCTCTTGGGAATCTCAAGTACACTACTGCAGAAGTCTCACGCACGCTGTTACTTTTCAAATGGTTTCGTCAGTCTGCACTCTAAGATTAGCTTCAAATTTTATTTACTAGGCAGAACTTCCAGTCACCAATCTTCTCTTTGTCATTTAAGAAACTATAATAGGAAAAAAATGCCATAACCTTTCTTCATTTCTTTTCAGATGTGATCAAGGGTTGTAGGTCATTACATTACATGACATTAGCTCAGTTGGGTAGAGCATGGTGCTTATAATTCCAAAGTCATGGCTTTGGTCCCCATATGGGCCATTCACTTAAATGCTGGTTACAATAATCCTTGAGGGTAACTTCCAATTAGGACCATTCAATGATTCTGTGATTCTGTGGTTCTGTGACATTGTGAAACACTTGAAGAGTACTAACATGCAACAAATGTGCCATCTCAGCTGGTCTGCAGCCAGAACATCTCAGAAAAATGTTTAAATGAGTAAAAAATAGGAGAGGTGGGGACTCACCTTGAGTAACTGAGATTAAAAAGTTCTGCAAAAGGCCTGTATATTTGTGATATTTGCACAAAATGGAAATTTCTGTCTTATTAGTGAATTTGGTCATCAAATACAATGAATCTTGGAGAAGAGGAATCCCACTATGAACAGCAAAGGCATGCAAATCCCCAGACCTTAGTAAGGAACACACACTGAAACTGAAAAATATTGTCCATTTGTGTCTAATTATCTGTTGTTTAAACAGGCTGAGTTTCATGAAAACAAAGGTCCATTACAGTCCCAGCAGGACCCAGGGAATTAACTGGGCATCAGAACAGGTTTTGTGCATATGCTCAGTGCAATGCTTTCCCTGGAGTTTGTTGTCAACATCCTCTATCAACACCCTCAATCTGTGATAGTCATAACATCTCTCATTATAAAACACTGTCAGTGCCTTTCCCTAAATGTTTCTGTTCCATTTTGTAAATACCCCTCTTTAATAATCTGTGCACCCCACTTCTTCTCTAGGTGGCAAATTTGCTCAGACTCTTCCAGATCCCCCAGATAAGCTACGCCTCCACCAGCGCCAAGCTGAGCGACAAATCCCGCTACGATTATTTCGCACGGACGGTGCCCCCGGACTTCTACCAAGCGAAAGCCATGGCTGAAATCTTGCGGTTTTTCAACTGGACTTACGTGTCCACGGTGGCTTCCGAAGGAGACTACGGGGAGACGGGGATCGAGGCCTTTGAGCAGGAAGCTCGCCTGCGCAACATCTGCATCGCCACCTCCGAGAAAGTGGGACGGTCCAACATCAGGAAGTCTTACGACGGCGTGATCAGGGAGCTGCTGCAGAAGCCCAATGCCAGAGTGGTGGTGCTCTTCATGCGAGGCGACGACTCCCGGGAGCTCATCGCAGCTGCCAACCGCTTCAACGTGTCCTTCACCTGGATTGCCAGCGACGGGTGGGGAGCGCAGGAGAGCATCGTCAAGGGCAACGAGCACATTGCGTCAGGGGCCATAACCTTGGAGTTGGCTTCCCATCCGGTTAAAGAGTTTGACAAGTACTTCCAAAGTCTCAGCCCTTACAACAACAGGCGCAACCCCTGGTTCAAGGACTTCTGGGAGCAAAAATTCCAGTGCAACCTGCAGAACCGGAAACCGCATCGAAAGGCTTGTGAAAAGCACTTCACCATCAACAGTTCCAACTACGAGCAAGAATCCAAGATCATGTTTGTTGTGAATGCTGTGTATGCAATGGCTCATGCCTTGCATAAAATGCAGAGGACTCTCTGCCCAAACACCACCAAACTCTGTGATGCCATGAAGCATCTGGATGGCCGGAAGCTGTACAAAGATTATCTCCTGAAAGTAAACTTTACAGGTAATGCCTTCTCTTTCGGTACCTACAGAATGAAATTAAGCACTGCAATTAAGGAAATGTTCATCAGTCATGGTAACAGCCAGCCAAATTCCTGGTAGCAGCTATTTACACAGTTCAGACCAGGGTGGTACACAGGCAAGGTCACTCCAGTCATAAGAAGGCAGAAAGGAAAAGAAAGAAGAGCTTAATGAGAACCCTAAAAAAGCCAGGGTGATGCTCCTCCTTCTTCCAGCAGAAGGAAGAGGTGAAGGTGGCAACAGCTGGTCTTGGCAATGTTGCACTTTATCCTCTAAAATTCCACACACCAACACCCATTTAATTCACAGCCAGGTTGGGCATGTCTGAAAGCCAATGCCTTTCACCACCTGCTACACCAGGCAGCCGCCTGATAATCCCATGCCAAGACTTGGCCTTCTCTCCCTCACTTTGCTACAAATTTATATAATTGCTGGACCACGGCTAGTGTCCTTGCAATAGTAAGGTAATAATTCCTGTCATAGAAGCAGATGTATATAAACTATTTAAATATATGGGGTAGTGCCATTACCTGTTACAAAACCACAGGCTTAATGGCAAAGTATAAAAAACTACATTAAACGTGCAGAAAATGCAGGTCTGTGGTCAATCTGGAATGATATGAGCAAACTTCATGGGGACTGGCTGCACAGCACATGGCACCTCTGTGGTTTTGCCACCACATAAGGCTGAGTTTAGCTTTTTTAATACTATGTCATTACAATATTTCACCTCAGCAAAGCTAAATAGATCTACAGAGGAAATAAGTAAAGTGTAGAACACCCTGTCTTTTTGTTTCTTCATGTGTGAGTTTCTTCTGAAGCATCAAGGTCGAACTTGAATTTCTGTGTATTACAAAACTGATGACCTCAAATGCTTGAGTTGATACTAAGGAACTATCATGCTGTGCTCTGAGTGAGAGCTAGCTCAAAGAGGAATTGAAGGATAAACATGTAGGATGCAGCATGCTCAGTCCCAAGAGATCTTCAGTAATTGTACAATGCTAATAACACTGAAAACTACATAAAACTGTCAAACTGGAGCATGAACTTTCCCCTCCTTTAGAGATGTTCTCAGCGCTTGACTCAGATTACTTCTAGATACTACCAACCACATCCCTGGTGCTTCTCTAACTCCCAGTGGGGTGCAGCTGCTGTAGCCAAGTACTCAAGGCAGAATGAAGCAAACTTTTCAGGTTTAGACCTCTAGAAATTAAGAATAATCCTTTCTTCTTCTCCTCCTCACAGCACTTACAACATAGAAGCTCTTTTCTGGCTTGCCTGCACTTACCCTCAGAGATACTTGAATGTCTTTAAATTGTTGAAATCAATTGGTTTTAGGAGGACAGCACTTCATGGGAGCTGATTCCTGGCATGCTGATCAGGAGGGAAGGCAGTGGTGTGCTTCTTTCCCTGCCAGAGAAATACTTCATGACTGTAATGGCCTACCTAAATGAGTAGGCACTTCAATCTTTTAAACTTCAATTATTTTGAAGATTTTTCTGACACTACAGGTATTTTTATGAGCTTAAATGAAAATACTATTAATAGAGTCCAGTCTTAAGTCTAAGCAACTTTTGTTCAAATATAGGATTCTTAATAATTTTTCTAACATGCAGATATTTTAAGCACCCAAGCATTTTTCCACTCAACATCTAGATATAAAGTCAAAATAACCCTGATTTTCTTTTACCAAAATCTCCAGAAAATTGTTATTTATCTAGAGCCAGAAAAATTAGCTTTAACTTTGACTGAAATATCTTTTATTTTTTTATGAACTGGGAATTGAAGCTGTTCAAGCTGAAAAAAAATTGAAGCCTGTAATTTTTCAGTTTTGAAAACAGAAGACTCTTTTTTGAACCAAATTAATTATATTGAAAATCAGCATGGAAATCTTTGAAACTCTGAAAAGCATTATTTTCCATTAATTTTCATTTCCAATTTAAAACATTAAGAAACCTGTCAAGTTCTTTTCCAATGGCTTTGTTCCATATACATTTTTACCAGCTTACAACATTATTTGCTCATCTCCTTTCTTTGTTATTAGTTCTTCCATTACAATGTGAATCCTTGTTTTAATATAATTATTTTTTAAGCAGGTGAGTGATTTTTGTAGTGATTTATTAAGCAAGTCTTCCATCCCTTACTCCTTTCAGAAGGGTGTGAAGAATTAATATATATGTGAGATTTTAATACATATAAGTCTTGTCATTGATTTCTATGGGACCAAGAATTATTCTTTACTCTTTCCTGGCTGAAGAAAATCTTTGTGTGTATTGTTAATGCAGTATGAGGACCTTATTGCATGGTAAATTTGATCAATGATGCTCTCATCTCCAAACCTGAGAATGTTTTCCCAGCACAGAGAGAGGGTGACATGGAAGTTACCAGCCCAGCAGCTGCCCTGCAACCAAGTCAGGCTGTGGATGTTCTCTCCTCTGTAGCCTGGGGAGCCACCCAGACCCACCACAAGGAAGCAGGCAAGAAACAGAACAGTGCTAACCATATTTGCAGACACACAAGCAGCTATTGAAGCAATGCCTGCTCTGCTAAAAGGCAGGGGTCCACATAGATAAGCCCTACAAGAATAGAAATCAAGCAAAGAAATGGTGGAAGGAACCAAGCAAATGGCTCTGTCTCATCCCAGTTTGCTGGAACATGAATTTCACACACACCAGTCTCAGTAAACGATGGGTGGGTTCCTATGACTGGTGTGGGATGGAGCAATTTTAGACATTTACCCTTCACACTCAAATTAGTTTTGATTAGTCTTTGATTACAGTTAATGGAGGGGACCAGCACTTACAGAGTGTGCTCCAGCCCATGTGAGGTATGACTTGCCCCTACATCTCTTGCTACTGACTACAGATGGAGTATAGAGTGATTAAGGTTTATTTTCACTTTGCCATTTAGCTGAAAGCCTGAAGTGAGACTCCCAGGAACAGCAATAATGTGGTTTGCAAGGAAATATTCAGGGACCAGCTAACAGCAGGGTGGTTGCAGGGGACTGGCAGGATTTCTGCATCCTTGTGCTGCCACTGCTGCTGACATGCTGTGTGACAGGTAATTTCACTAATATCTCTGGGTTCCTACTTATTTCTCCTTTTTCATCAAATCAAAATAACTCCACAGAACTGCAGTGTGGGATGAAGACAGAGTGAGATTTCACTCTTTATTGTCTGTGAGATACACCAGGCACATAATTTTCTTGCAAGTCAGTAAGACGCATGTGACAAATATCATGATATTCTGAATCTTTCTAGTAAAGGAAAAAAGAAATACCTGTGCCTAATTCCAGCTTCCAGCAGCAGGATGTGAGAATGCAAAGTCCAGCCCCTAGATAAATGCTCTCGCTCAATTTCAGTGTTTGTTTGGCCTTTCAAAGAGATATAGGCTGGTTCATCTTCTTGATCTTCCCATCCTCTACATTTCCTCCTGAGGGCACAAGTGCAGCACTTGATGTTCTAAATCGTGATGGTTTTCTGCTGATAAAGAGATGCCAGTCAAGAGGCTGTTAACTTCTATTACCAGAACAACAAAGAAGTGCTGAACAAAAGTAAAGGTCTCCATGGCAGAGAGCACAGAGTAAACTCAACTTCTCACCATACCCAGCCATTGCCTGGTGAAGGGCAGCATACAGAGGGGCTCCTGGGAGGGCTGTGAATCCAGGGATGAGCCCACTCATCCAGAAGCCTTGATCCCTCACAAGGGTGGAGGGGACAGTGCAGCAAACAGCCTTGCTGACTAATTTAGCTCGTTTAAGCCACCAGCACAACACAGAAAGGCAGTGTGGTCACTGCCCACAGCACTGCTGCAAGCCTCACGTTTGACAAGGGCCAGGACAGTGTGAGAGGGGTGTCCATCATTTGGGATAAAAAAGTGGCAGGGTCCTGCGCAGCTGTGCCCTACATGTTGCTGCCTGTTGTAGCTTCTCCTCCAGGACATTGGACTGGAAGGGAAGGGTGAGGAAGGGTAGCCATGATAATGGAAGACCAGCATTAGTTCCAGTGTTCCTTATCTGGCTGTGCAGGATAAACCAGGAGTGTAGGGCTGGGCTCCAGCTTTTCCCACGCCAGTTAACAGGGCTGATGCTGTAACAGGACTACCCCTGCCCTCAGTCTAGTGGGGGAGCATCTGGGCAGAGGGGGGTTGGATTTTGGCAGGTACGCGTGTCCACATGTCCTATGCAGTTTTCTGAACCTGCACAGCTAATGGCTGGAGAAATTTGGTTAAAGTACTAGACTCGGAAAAAAGATCATTAAAAATTTAGGCAATGCATATATAAAGTACTCAGTGTCTTGTCCTATCCTTTTCTCCCTCCTGAGTTACTAGAATCACTGTCATGGACCTTTTTGTCTTGTGTTCAGAAATCTATCTCTTCTACAGCAAAACCTGTGTCATCAAAAACAGCTTATCCTGGGCAAGTCCTCTCCCCTGGCTAACCAGAATGACTACTCCAAATGAGAAAAGGGTTGTAAATCATGTCTGATTTGTCCCCTTTCCTCCACTGGACTTTATGACAAAACTTCTATTCTTACCTGGTCTCACATTTCTATGTGGTTCATTTTTTCCCTTCTCTTCCTCCTCACTCTGCCCCAGTCAACACTGAAATAATACGAAGCAGAAGCACAAATTCACCTTCTCATTTATTCTGGAACACTGGTGACTTCTGTTGTGGGAACACAATTTCACAGGCCATTTCCATCGTATCTGTTCCATCCAAGTAAGAAAGAGCTTAAGTCATGGTCTGCAACAAGCAGATGTCACCTTACTTCTGAGCACAGCAGCATTGCATGGTCCCTGCTCTGGGATTTAGCCATAAATATTTCCTGTCAGAAGTGCACTTCAGAACTCAGTGCTCAGCCAGGCTCCATGGAGAAGAGACCAAAGGAATGCTGCATTTGCTATCACAAGCAGATTACAGCTGCAGAAACTTCAAAGGCTGGCTATGAGTTCACAGCAGGGAGTACCTGTGAAGGCTAGAGCCACAGCTCAAAGCCCAGGCTCTGCAGCAGATGGCCCTGCTGCTCCACCACCTCATCCAAGGAGTTCCTTCTCACCAGGTCAGATCCCCCTTGCCTTCAGCACTCAGTCAGCAGTGAGGCTCATGCCTCGTGGCTTTCCTCGTGATGCCTATTTGTAGAATAAACCAGAGCACTCTTTCAGATGAAAGCAAAGCTCACATGGGCAGAAGGCATCCACTACCTTGTTAATCATAAAAGTTGTAAAAGTGTAATACATGATGGATTTGTAGCTAATAAAAGCAAGGAAAATGAGTGAATTCCCCAAGATACTAATTAAAGATATACATGAAAAAAGATGTCTAGGATTTATAGGAAAAAATAACTGCCTTTTCCTGTGACCACAAATGTGTCATAGTGTTTAAAACCTTGCAAGCAGCTAAGGGACAGTCTCTGAAAGCACACTTGAGACCTGCTGTTCCAGAGCAGAGGAACAGTAGAACCTGCACAGTTTTTTTCCATATTCTCTGTGTATTGGAGTTACATTGGTGTAAATACACAGAGAGCTGCAGTGAGATTTTGATGGCCTGGTAATCCTGATGGCCCCATCTACTTTCTCCTTTCTCTTCTCTTTAGAGGCATCATGGGATCTGCTGTTCCTTTACTTGGGGTAAATTTACCCTTCAAGAGTAAACAAACCAATCTCTACTTAGTCCTTCTGAAAATTTTAGTATGTGTATATACTAATATAATTCTATACTTATATACTAATATATTTCGATACTTATATAAATGCACACATTTATATAGATTTTAATGGTGTATACTACAGATTCATAATATATAAAATCATAAAGTTAAAGAAGAGAGCAGATTGGGTGGTCTCTAGGCTAACTTCCTGCTGAAAGGTAAGGCAGCTGTGCAATCAGACGAATTTGCTCAGGTCTTTATAGATGTAAAGTGGTTGAAAATAAAATATTACAGAACCTTTTCAACACCTAGTTTAGGTTTGAGGTGTCATGATGGCAAGCAACTAGCTGCACTCTGATGAGTTGTGTGCCACTCACTGCACTCTGTGAACTGGATACCTGGGCTGGCAGAGGGGCACAGGTGTTGTCATCTCTAGGACACATGTTCCAAATAAAATTTATTAAAACTTCTCTCACCATGATGGCAGGTCAGTGACCTACCTGTTAATGGTGTCTGCTATCAAGCCAGAGACCACCACAAAAAGCTGCTGTTTCATGCTCTCCTTTGTCACTAAGTCACAGTAATTAGCCTGAGTGAGCAGGAGCAGAGGTTGAATTGTGTTTTTACCCCTTGAGATAAGCTCCAGCAGCTGAGCCCAAAGTGTGCTAGGCCATTGTTCCCCCTCTAACTCAGGGACAAGGTACTTTTTCCTGGTGCCACCACTGTCACCACTGCCTGCTGCCACCACTGCTGGCTGCCACTGCTCTCTGCCTGACGTGGGCACTGAGCTCCCGTGGACAGAAGGATGGGAAATGCAGCATTAGCAGGATGCAGAGCAGCAACAGCTTTTCTTCATAGTCCTCAGGAAGTCTCTGGAAGTGTGTTGCCTTTGGCCTTTACCCAGCTGGGTGTCATTCCTGGAAAGCCTGCAGAAACCACAGGCCAGCAACAGCCCCAAACTTGTTACAGTGGCATATTTAGGTGAAAGTACTTTGGCATCCCTAAAATTGCAACTGGATCTCCATCTCGGTTTCCTCTACTTGAATATTTAAACAACCCACCACTTCAGCTGAGCTATGAAATACTGAACATAAAATTATATAGTCTATGCCTTGTATGTAATTTATAGTCAGCTGCTTATCTCCTATTAATAATGTAGCCTTTAGGCAGCCATAAATCTCTAGATTTCACAGCATCCATGGGAGTGTGTAAATGAGGATGAGATTAGACACCCTGTGTTTGTGGAGAAACACATGACTGGCAAACAGCAATGATTTTATTTCAGATCACATATTTGAGAGACAGAAGGCTTGGTAACCTAATTTCTCTAAATCACAGACTCCTGTGTTTGCCTGCTGCTTGTTTTATAATGGTTATTATTTTATCTTTTGTTCTGCTGGCAAATGATATGTGAATCCCTAACACCAAGGGTCAGTACAAGTCTTCAGAGGAGCAGGAAATCTCATACAACCTTTTCATCCCCCAACAATGCACATTCCCTTTCCCAGTCCTACTGGGTTTTACAGTAGAAAAGCAACCCAGGACATACCATGGAATTATATTCTTATTTTTCATGCAGATTTACCTAGGATAAATGTTTACACATCAGTAAAGAGATGTCAGGTCTGCATTTTCCTGTGACCTTGAAGGAGAAGATGTCAGACTTTGGTTCAGGATTCCTATCCCTTACATTTTAGCATCTAATTTGGCTTTGAAAAGCCCGTGGAAAGACCAGATTCTTCTCTACCCCTTGCCATAGAAGAGCACTTTGTCACTTCCACACCTAATGTCAGTTAGCCTCACTTGCATGCTGAGATACTGCAACTGGGGCTGACAGAGACAAAGGCTGTGCTCAGAACATGACCGCAGAAGTGTCAAGGATGAGAACAACAGTGATTCCATTTTACTCTTTTGAGTAATCTAAGTGTGCCCTGTCCTTCCAGTGAGTCTCCAAGAAAATTCATCTTTCCAAAAAGATGATGAAGAAAACTACAGAAAGTCACAAATCCAGATGTCTAATCCCAAAGATAACTTAATATTATATTTTTACAAAACCCATATCCTTGCTGGCAGCTAATAATTATACTACAAGGGCAGAAATGAAAGCATACTCTATAGAAAAGTATCTTCTCTCCTTTAAATAACCTTAATTTCACAACATCCCTGAAAGATATTTTCTTCACCCAGTAGAGCACAGTACAAAAATATTTCCAGGTTAACAGTGGTTAAATGGAAACAGGGACAAGACCAGGAGAGCTGCATTAGTGAGACACAGACACTCAGCCCAGCCTGGTGCTGCTATCCAGACATGGATCATGGCCTGAACCCTACATCAATTCCACATAGCAGGTTTGCAGACAAACTTGTCCCAAGCCAACTGCTGTATTTTCACTTGTAAACTGCAGCCCAGATGAATGTGTGAATCTGTTTCAGTTTTGTGCAAAGCCTGAACTCTTCCATTCAAGTTTGTCTTTTCCATTTCTGATTCCTAGTGCAAAAAATCCCCACCACTCAGTGATACAGGGCTGTTTCTCTATAAAAAGGGACAAAGAAACTCAATCCAAACTGAAAACAGCCATTGTTTACATTTTCCACTAACATATTTTTCCCAAAATTCTTCCCATTTTTCCAAAAAGCAACCATCTCTACATCTTCATGGAGCAGAAACTCCTTTTACATATGCATGCTTTTCACAAGCTGACCTTCTACACAACTCCCATCAACTGCAAACTGGATGGAGCTGACAGACAAATGTGTGTGACTTTCATTTCCTCATTTGTCAGAGCCAAGTTTCTAAACACCTCTAAAAGCATCTCAGAGAATATCTGCCTTGGCATCGCTGCAATATTTATGGTTATTTAGTTAGCAGATATAGAATATAACGTAGAAATACATTTCATTGCTGTTATCTGGGTGAGTCATTTCCTTTTGTTTCCTTCTTCCTGCCTTGAAAGTGTATTTGACTGAGCATGTAACAAGTGAAGACAAAGAATATTAAAATTCTTCAAGGCAAGGGGAACAATTTATGCATGGGGATATCAGAGGCAGAGAAACTTTTAACAGAAATGTCCATGAAATCCAAGCTGTAGCATGGCTGCAGGAGCAATCTTTTGATTTGCTCTTTTGCTTTTTGCTCTATCCATGGACAGCTCACCTGCTCACTGTTGGGATAAAAAGGCGTTCAGCACTAAATCAGAAAGGACCATGTTTCCAAATAGAAATCCTTAAACTTAAGGCATGTACTTTGTAAAGAACTTACCAAGATCAGTAATTTGGGATGCCGGGTCTCCACACAAAAACTCACTCTTTCCTGACTGCATGTGAAGAACAGCTCAGAGCCAGAAGCTGTGGGGATGAGAATGGTGGTTCACCATCCACACCCAGTAGATGGAAAGCAGAGTTTATTGTACCTCACAATCTGAAGGCCCCTCCCCTCAGTCTTGCATCTGAATTCCATCTCCTAGTTTTGCTTTTCTTGCACAAGCCCATATTTCTACTTGGCAATATATGAATCATCCCATGTCTTCTAGACTAGTGACACTTATACATCTAGCACATTTCTTACAAGAGAAATTCAAGACCATTTCTGAAGGCTGAGAGATGTTCACTTTTTAAATGTGCGTCTTCAATTTCTCCTCAACTCAATGGAGGTTTCATGCAGTACATTTTTCTACTTGATGCTATACACAGATTGCAGACAATTTGATGGAATAAGCTAAGGCAACTATTCCTTTGTACATAAGAAATATTTATCAGTTCTATGGATGAAATATGAGGCTTGGTGAAGAAAACACCATAGTTTTATTCAGGGAGGGGATTGCACTGTGCTCAGAGAAAATAGGGAAAATACTGGTGTGAGAAAGCTGAGGGAAGCCCAGGCTTGAACAGAGTCCTCACGCAGAATTTACATGCTACAGAAATCCCATGTAACTCTGCAGCTGAGAGAATATGGATTTTTCAGGGTGGAATGTGATTCCTAAGGGCTACATCTGATATCACTATAATTCTGTCAGCCAGTATTAGCCACATTTGTGGTATGGATTGGAAAATACACAGAGAGGCATGAACATGCACATTCACAGGAGCACTCACCCACTGTTCTTAAAAATTTTACTTTGCTTAACCCAATTCTGTAATAAGAAATAATACTTGACGTATGATTGTTGAGACTGCATTTATAAAGAGTGAACAGCAAATCCAGAATCAATGGTCTTTACACACCAAAAGGAAGGGAAAACCTCCTGGTGTTCAGGTAGCAGCACTGGTGAGTTCCATCATCCACAATCAGGGACATTCCCTGTTCTTTTTCTTGGAGAGGCTGTTACTGGCCTTGTACCTTCTTGTTACTGTGTTTGTTTATTCACCATTCACAGGATGTTTTGCACATGCTGCAAACATGCTCTTCTTTCTGTTATTTATGCCCTAAAAACCATCTTCCCTTCTTCCCAAGGCTGAATTTGTGTAGTGATCAGTAGGTAACTGTTCAAGTGCAGCTCTGGATCCTCAAGCATCTTCCTGTGCTTCTGCTACAGAACTGTCCTGCTCTCTTCCTGTGGGAGAACTTTCTCTGTGGCTCTAACTTTTACAAGAAGTCTTAAATTTGCTCCAAAACACCAAGACATGCCTGATCATATACAGAAATTTATGGGGTGGGCTTGCTTGACTCTTCTAGCCTAAGCAGCAACTATGTCATTGCCTGTAACAGCAAAAGGTTGTGCTCTTGTGGTTCCTTCCCTTGACACAAATAACTATACACCATGTACCCCAAATAATAAATTTTACCTGTAGTTTTTGTAAAATTAAAATTTTTCCATGACATGTCTCTATTACCCTGCAGCAGCTGATCACTGCTCTGAGTGATCAGCTTTGTGTCAAAGATTGGCCTTCTGTACCAGGATAGGTGTCTACCAGACAGTGGCTAAAAAAAACCTATGAAACTGGTATTGGGAACTGATGAAAATATGCTGGAAAAGTTTGTTAAACTTCCTCTATTACATTTGCACATCCATTTGAATAAATAGCTAATGGCTAGTTAATGCTCCAGTAACTGAAAGAATAAAAAGCCCATCTTTAAAGGCTCTATGGAGAAGAAATTATCTCAAGTCAGAGGAAGGTTTGCGGCAGTACTGTTAATGTCTTTTCTAGATCTCTGAAACATTTTATCAGTCTAATCCTATCAATGTGTCTCTGCTTCCACCATAAAACAGGCAAATAAATCAACATTTTCATTTTACATTTTCCCCTGAGGTCCAGTGATTGCTGTTGCTGAACTGATTCAGTGGAGAAAAGCATTAGTAAAGATTATTCTGTGCTCTCAGCTTTATCTTTTATCCCTGAGAACAGAAAAATTTGCAAGTATTAATAGGACATGCAGGTTGTGCGTTGTAGCATAACACATGCAAATGAACACTGAAGATGTTGGGAGAGATGACGTGTTACCTCGGCAGCTTGTGTGTGATATGCAGGAATAGCCTTAAAAGCCAAGAGTTATCCTTTTACTGACTCTCTTTTAACTGAAATCCACTGTTGTGAGAAGCCCACTTTCCCCTCTCTGGCTGACTCAGCATTTGGTCAGCTGAGATGGACTCTGTTGAATACTGAATTAACTTGCAATTTCAGTAAATGTGCATTTCCAGCCACTGCCTTATTATATGGAAAAGAGTAAAAATAAAATCCAGGCTCATACCTTTACAAAGGAAGATGAGCACACTTAATGTGTCTGGTGGGCCTTACTGAAAACATTTGTTTCTCCATTGGTGGAGAAATAAAGTATTCTTTGACACACTTTTGTAGTACAACTGGAGAACTATTGATGGAGGAAGTTACACACCTCCCTGATGGTATCTCACATTAGCCAGAGCCCACCTTTGGAGGTGCCACTTTCCTTACACTCTCCATAGCAGATATGTAAGAAAACTGAACTCCCAAAATAGACACTCTAATTAAACTTCTGTTCATGAAATATAGGTCACTTTTCATTTATGTCTTATATTCCTAGATCCACTCCAGAATCTTACACCATGTGATGTATGAAACATTCATCTTTCCAGCCGTACTCCAATTCTTTGTCCTTCACCAGCATATGTCAGATGTGCCAAATGCTACAACTGAGCTCCATAATATGTCCGAGCCTAAAGATTCCTGTGTTTCACTGTGGTATTGTGTCTTTATTCCACCTCTGAGGCATTCTACAGCTCCTTTTTTTCCACAAAATGTTCAATAAATTTGAGCTTCAATTATTTCAAATACATGCACTCCTTAGAATTCACTACTTAGGGTTTTATTTTCCTACTGCAAATACAATTTCATTTTGCAAATTACCTCATTATTAGCAATTTGTAGGGTGATTGCTGAGAGTTTTCAGTAGCTGCTTAACAAAAATAATAGCATAGAGTCATAAGATTTGTAAGAAGAGGCAATACCTTTATTAGACTGCCCACATATCTGGAAAAAAAAAGAAGCTTTTGGCATAAGATCTCTTTGTCATATCTTGTCTTGCATCTCGATCAGACCTTCTGTTTCTGAACTCTATAGTTCTAAAGAAGTGAACAAAAAGCTTTCAGCAATTACTCTGCAAATGGATAGTAATGAGGCTGTTTGCAAAGGGAAATTGTGTTTCCAGCAGGAAATAAAAACCTGATATACTAAACTCTGAGCAGAGTTGTTCCTTCTAAATGAATGGAGGTCAAATTTATTGAGCAGTGGTGCTGGTGACCTAATGGAGTGACCTTGGGCCTGAAAGCTTGTGCACTTCTTCCATCTGTGAAACTAATAAGAAATACTGCCTTTCTTAGACACTTGAAATTTCTTGCATCTTGGACTGTCACAGCTACAATATTACTACTACTAAATAATAGCATTGCAGTATAAGTAATTAAATTTGTGTCAGTCCACCTGATCTGGGAGTGTCTTCATATCAAGTCAATTAGGAAATAACAGCCAGAGGGTCTATTTCATGGTTCGTTTGCTTCTGATCTCTAAGGGCAAACTATCTAACTGAATTATTCAGAGCTGTGTCTGGAAACACTTCTCTAATCCTTAAGTCCCCACAGAGGAGAGAATGTTTTAACCAACTTCCTTTAATATCTTAATAACTAAATCTATTCATATTTCCTTCAGGCTGATAAAGAAAGGCAAAAATATTATTAGGTATTTAACACTTCCTTAGACAGCTACGTATGCAGTCTGGGGGTGGAATTAGCACACCATGGAACAGTGCCTCCAAAAAGAGAAAGGTTCCTGCCCCTGTGATATAACCATGTCCCAGATTTAGTCCAAAAGTAAATTTTAGCAAAATCAAAACACAGCTTCTATATCTTCCAGCTGCACCTTGGATGTACTTGGGGTAAAAGATGCGGCACCAGTTCCCAGCTCTGAGGATACATGGGAATGTCCCTCAGCCAAATGTTCAGATTGGACACAGGACACCCATAACCCCTGAAATGGCAGAAAGTCACAACCAAAAAATTGATCATGTTCTCTGAGAGCAACATTAATGTTCAGCAACTGATAGAGAACTCACCAGGCAACTCAAATTTTCCCTGCATCAAAACATTTCAGAAGCTACCAAAGGCCAGCCCAGAACTCACAGTTCCAGCTCCTGAGCTGATGTGCTGTCACCCTGAACTGTGGCCATAATTCTTCATAATGGGAGTGGGTTCCCCTTGCTGCTTCTGTGTAGAGAACAGGGAGTTGGCCTGAGGGGGGAGTTAGGCAGTTTGAAGTCATGGTTTAATTTCCTTTGTAATTGCAAGTTGATTGCTGGTTTCAATTACATTGCATGCATTTTGCCTCTTGTGACAACCATTTCTTTAAGTGGATAAACTTAAATTAAAAGAATGGTATCATCTGAAAGGCATTTCTATGTTGGAATCTCAGGAATTGTTCATATTAATTATCAACTTAGCAAACTTATTTAAAAAAAAAAGAAATACACCTTGGATGATTTTCCATACATATTTATTTTATTTAAAGTTAAACTAACACAACCTTAACCAAAAAAATTGCAAGAAATATTCTTAATTTCAGGGGAGATTTATTGTATTTTTAAGGAGAAATACAGCAAGTGCAGAACTTTGACATGGTTTTACCTTCCATGTCTTGAAATCCAAATGCTTTAAGAAAGATGAAATTCTTTTTTTTTCTTTAAATTTCCTTAAAAGGAGTAAGGGCAATTTCATAGTTTTCTTAATGAAGGTTTGTAACTTAGCATCTATTTCATTCTCCCCACATCCTAAAGACCACACCTATGGCCAAGAGCTACACAAGCAAGAGGACAACACATACCTGGAAATGCACAACATTGAGCTTGAGGCAAGCAATTCACAGGAAAGGTAGCCTGGGAGTTCTGTGCTTAGCCAAGCTGAGGATAATGAGGATAATGACAAGCTGAAGGAATTCTTCTAGCTTTTCAGACCCTTCTTATCTTATTTTGCAAATGTTCCCGGGCTGTTCTCTCTGACAGCCCCCAGAGCAGCCTGGGCAGGCAGCTTGTGGGACACCTGCTCTCAGGTACCCTGCAGAGAGCTTGGACATGCTGCAGCCACTTGCTGCTCCAGCTGTGAGCCTTTCTGTCCCAGTCCTTGGTGCTATTCATCTCACTTGACTTCAGATACATAAATACTGGATGTATTTCAGATAGTCACGCTCCTGGTGGTCAACAGAAAAAGAACAGTTTGGCTGGGCTGTTCTAGACACCACTCTACACTGAACCCTAGAAATACTCAATACTCATTCTCTTTTGTAGGACACAAGTTTGGGATAACTAACTCATCCACATCTATCCCTTGATAGATCTTTGCAACAAAGCCTGAGGAAAACATTTCTGTCTCTGACCAGCACAAAAGTTGTGGGGGTCTATGACTAGTTTTAAAACTCCCTACAGCAAGTGTCTAGCCTAAGAGAGAAACCATAAACCTAATGGAAAATCTGTAGACACAGGAGGAAAATGATATTTTTAGGGGACTAATCTGTCTCACTCATCTCATTCATTTCTTAAATGAGAAGAAGTAATGCTGCCTATGACCCATACACATCCAGAGACCATGGTGCAGAGGTTGAAAGGGCTGGTCTCTGTGGAAACTAGTATTTTGTTAATTGTGGAGAGGTGCAATCTAGTGACACTTCACTCTGATGTTTCCCCATACTAACTTCTAAATTGCCAAATTTCAACGTGCCTTCTGTCAATCATGTATGAAACCAGCTGTGCTGTGCTGAGGCTGAAACAGGAGTGGGTGCATCAGGTCTCTGTTTCTTGGTCTAAATGTTCAGCCAAGCAGAAATAAGTCATTTTGACCTCCACAAGCCATATCGAGCTAAAAATAAAAGAGAATGAAAAGAAATGTGCATTCTCAGGGTCTTTTCTGATACTTTTCAAGATAAGGCATCACACACACAGATGAGCCTGTTGGACAAACACAACATCCTGTTATATTATTATCTAGGCTCTCCATTAAAATGTTTTTAAAAGGCATTGCCCTGGATATGTAACAGGAAGAGTAAGGGGGGGATTGAAAAATATTTTTCTGTTACATAAAAAATTTCTTATTTTTCAGCCTTAAATCAGGAGTTTGGAGTTTTTGCAGCACCACCTAGTGAGACTAAGGAGGTTTTACTGAACTTTTCAGAAACTGTAGCCTGTTCTTTCTTTACTCTTCCATTTCTATTTAATCAGGATCTCCTCATAGTCTTTGGGGCAGACAAGCTGTGGAAGAAGGTACCTTCGGTGTACCCAATAGCCCTTTTTACACCTCTTTCTGAACCAACTGAAATCTCCCAACTGCCAAGCTGAAAAAATGCAGTGCTTTCATCAAGCCTTGCTGTTGATGAATTGCCTCCTAGCTAGTGAGCTGTGCCTCTGTGATCTGTGCCTTGTTTAGAAAGAATGCACTCTGCAAACAAAGAAGAGAGGCATGTTTCAGTGGACATGAAAAATGTTCTTAGATGTAGGGGTATCCTCTGTCATTCCTACCAGGAAGTGTTACTGAGGATATTTTTTACAGGACAACATCTACACACTCAAATCTGTGCCAGACACATGAGAGACTGTGCAAAATATCCTTCCTGGCCCAAAGATGTTGCTGACAAACAAAACCCAGCCTGATTCCAAGCCAGTTAAGATGACACACATCTTTCCCTAGGCTGCTCAGCCTCTTAAAAGATTTCCAGTGCCTAATTAGGATGAAAACTGCTTTGTTTTCCTCATCTATTCATTCCTTGTTAAAAAATCCCGGAGTGTTTTTCACTCAACCGAGGCATTGTGCAGAATTAGAAGTATTTAAATATATTTCTCAAGCTGCCTCTTCAAATAAAGGTTTTGCCCAAAGATAAAATAAATCTCCCCTTCAGAAATTTCTTTCTGAAATTTTTCATGTCATCAAGAGCTGTACAACACTGACACCAAAAATATTAAAGATTTCTAAATAAAAGCAACTCACCTGCTTCCAACAGCAGATAAGCACATTTTTGCAAGTTATGTGACTGTTGGAAAAATTGATCCTACTTAGGAAGATGGAAACAAATGACATAATTCACTACATAACAGCTATGATGTTATTTTATGTTCTTATCTTATGTATTTGCTACTAAAACAGTCATAAATCTGCAATTATTCCTCTCTTATCTGAAGCTGAAGGAGTTTGTCCTCCACTTGCACAATGGAATGCTCTCCTCCAGTAGGATTTCTCCAGGGAGCAGACAGAGTTGAGCTGCCTGCATCTTTGGGGCTCCAAAGATTTCTGCCTGCTGCCCTCCTGCTCTTATAAATGTCACCGCTGCTGCATCTTCATTGCTGAAATGCTGCAAGCTGGAACACAAAGCATCACTGCTTTAGGTCTTTTTCAGTTATCCTTTATTTTCCTTGGTAACTTCTTCTACAAAATTCCTCTTGTATAACTGCTTTACACAGGACTAACTCATTTCTTGAAGTACAAGGGAAGGAGAAGATTCAAAGGCTCAAAGGAGGCAAAGTTCATATTGTCACTCAGCCTCTTAGCTAGCAGCTGATGAGATCCAGGGACTCTTGTCTGTCCTCTCCCAAGGGATGAATGTAAAAGAGCCGAGTTGCAACTCTGAAATAGACCTGCCAGAAATACCTGCTATAAAAATTGTAGGTTTTCTCTAAAAACTGTGATATATAAAAGAATTTGCAGAGTGATTTATGACAGCCTGACATCATCTCTGGGAAAACCAATTTGCAAAAACTGTTATTTTCACTCTAAAACATAAGATCCTGCCTTCTTGTGATAAGCACCTTTCTTGCTTATAAGCATTTTAATTTTATGATTATTATTACATCATATTTTGTGAAAACATTACTTTTTGGAAGTGGTCCTACAGGATCTAGAAGGTGTTGATAAATGAAACGTTAAAATGCCTTAGTGATTTTATATGTAATCAGTGGGTATATTAATTGCTGCCACCCAGTGGGCTCATTTGTAGGCTTTGGCTCACCATACTATAATTTAATACATCATTGTTTGGTTAAATGATTTCATCCTTTCCATCTAAAAGAGGGTGATTTATTTTCCTCTATCAGCAGCCATTAAAAATGAATGTTTCAAGCTGCAAGCTTTGGTTAACTTAGAACATGTTGTCCTACAAAAATCTTTTGTTTCTTTTAGCGTGGGAACAGCCTTATGGAAGGCAATTATATTTGAGCTTCAAACTTACTCTGTGTGAGATTACCTGCTTTGCCTTCTGAACCTACCTGCAAAATCTAAGGAAAATACCTTTCTCTATTTAAGTGACAAATATTATCTCAGAGAAGGAATACTTTCCTGAAAAGTGCTGGTGTTTCAGACCCTCAGGTTACTTGCTCTGGGATGCTTGTGGCCTTCAAGTTATGCACTTGACAAGAGATGTCAAAGAAGCAGTTTGCACTTTGTCTTCCTGACCTGCAGCTCCCCTGGTTCCAGCAGCAGTCACAGGCTCTCAGCCCACCTCAGGAGCTGGCCTGGATAACACTGAAGTGAATAAACTGGCTCTTAAAGCTGGGCTGCTGTGTTAACAGCTTCTACAATCTATATAAGTGTTATGAATAATGAAATAAGACACTGGCAATGACAGCACATTATTGAGGAGCTGTTAAGTGCTGCATTATGTTTTTGTTTTAATGCTGCTCCTGGATGAGGGAGCTTGCATGCCTGTGCATGAGGAGGAGGTAGAGGAGGAAAGCTGCTTCATATTCTTCTTGTTGATCTATATTTTGAATTTATCTACCATTTTAATTTAGAGCATGTCACTTCCAGCAGGACTAGCCACCTGGGGGAAGATTATGCTGCTCTTAATTTTTGTGCTCTCCAAGGTCTTGTTGGACTACAGAGTGTTAAAACTAGATGCCAACAGTGACAAAAAAAAAAAAAAAAAAAAAAAAAAAGATAAAATAACTTTTTACAGATTCCTAGGCTACCCAGTCCTAATTTGTACAGTACAAGGAAGACATGGAGCTCCTGGGGCAAGTCCAGCAGAGGGGTATAAAGATGATAAGGGTACTGCATCATCTGTTTTATGGGGAAAGGCTGAGGGACAGCCTTTAGAAGACACAGCTGAGAGGGGACCTCATCAGTGTGTGTGGGTGTCTGAAGGGAGCCAGGCTCTTCTCAATGGCAGCAAGACAGAGGCAAAGACAGGAACTGAAACACGTGAACAGGAGAGGGAACTCCTTTTGTGTGCAGTGCCCAAGCACTGGCACAGGTTGCCTGACTGGGTGTGGAGCCTCCCTTACTGGAGATATTCCAGAACTGTCTGGATGAATCCTGTGCCATGTGCTCTGGGATGGCCATGCTTGAGCAGGGGGTTTGGATCAGAGGGAGGTCCCTTCCTACCTGAATTATTCTGCAATTCCATGATTCTGTAATCCTGCAAACCAAGGCTGTCCACCACTGTGGCTGGCACAGCTGAGGTGGGAAGGAGCAGGAGAGGGCAGGGATGAGAACAAGTAGAATCTTGACTCAGAAGAGAGTGTAGGTGGCTGTAAATTAAATTCTAACTTTGCCCTACAATAAGCAGAAAGTTGGGGAAAAAATCCCTCCAAGTGTAGCACCTGGGGATGTGCAGATCACAATTTCAACCCTCCAGCTGGGGCTTCTGTCCAAAACCAAGTGTCCCTTTACTGACCTTAGCCAGAGTACTGCAAAATAAGGTAATGCTCTGCAGGAATAAACGTGAAAGAAGTTGGTCTCAGTGTTTCAAAGAATCTAAATAAATCTACCACAAGAAAGCCAAAGTATCTGGAGATTGAAGTGGAGGAAGGCATTACACCCTTATGTTGCTCAAGCTCAAGCACAGTATGGACACAAAAGCAGGGAAAGAGATTTATTCCAGCAATGACAGTGGAACTACTTCTGTGGCCAAAGACACTGGGAAATAAAACCACCTTTATTGTTTATCAATGGCAAAAAAGTCCTTTTGCTTCCTGCCTGTAAAGCTTTTTACCTTTGATGCTACAGCAAATGATCAATAAATCACAGGGTAAATGCAATTTCCTCACAGATTTTTAATATGTCTTCATTCCCTGGGTAAGCCTCAGCTGGAGGAAAAACAAAACTCTGCAGAGCTTACCAGTTAGAAGTGTTACAATATTGATTGCACAGAAGGTCCCAGATCCAGCTTGTGGTTTTGTCATCTGTTCCCCCAACAAGATACATGACCAAAGCAGCACATGCTGGGGAGCTCAGGCCATACAAGAAATATCAGAAACTGATAAAACTGAAGCAAGATAGAAAGGACTTAAAACTTCCTACAACACAGGGAGAAGAGAAAAAGACGTAGTAAGAAATTGTTGAAGATTTCACAGTTATTTCTCCATCATCCTAAAATGAATCCTCTATTCAACTGCATTCCAGACTGTTGGCATCAAAACTGTCATTTAAAGACCTGACCATTTAATTTTTCTTATATCATGGCAGCCAAGTTTCACCAAATAATGCTGAGACTCAGAAGCAGACCTCTTTCTTGCAAGTGAAAATGTGAGAGACAGCAGTGATGGATACTGGTAGAAATAATTAGAGAACTGATCTGTATCCAAGACAAAACAAAGTGAGGACATTTGTCACCTTAGATTTATAAATGTAAAGTGAAACAGAGTTCCATTATCTGAGCTCTTCTTCCAAGTTCAAAACTGAGACAGACACAAACCTCTTGACTTACCTGTTGACAACTGAATTGTATTCTACAAGCTGTCAGGTGCCTGTGCTTGCCAAAGAGATGGAAAAAGTTTCGTCTGTAGCTTTGGTAATAACATTTCTCTCTTTCTTTATTTTTTTTGTTTTTCCTCACAGCTCCATTCAACCCTCCGAATGATGCAGACAGTATGGTCAAATTCGACGCCTATGGAGATGGGATAGGAAGATACAACGTGTTCAATTTCCAGTTCACTGGAGACAGATACTCCTACGTGAAGGTTGGTCAGTGGGCAGAAACTTTGTCGCTGGAGGTAGACTCCATCCACTGGTCCAGGAGCTCTGTCCCTGTCTCCCAGTGCAGCGACCCCTGTGCTCCTAATGAGATGAAGAATATGCAGCCAGGAGATGTCTGCTGTTGGATTTGTATTCCTTGCGAAACCTATGAGTACCTGGCTGATGAATTCACTTGTGCAGACTGTGGGCCTGGAAAATGGCCCACAGCTGACCTGACTGGCTGCTATGACCTACCAGAAGACTACATCAAGTGGGAAGATGCTTGGGCAATAGGTCCTGTTACCATCGCATGCCTGGGCTTTATTTGCACTTTCATGGTCATTGGAGTGTTCATCAAGCACAACAACACACCCCTGGTCAAAGCTTCTGGCCGTGAACTGTGCTACATTTTGCTCTTTGGGGTCTTTCTGTCTTACAGCATGACTTTCTTCTTCATAGCCAAGCCTTCTCCAGCCATCTGCACCCTCCGCCGTTTGGGGCTGGGAAGTTCCTTTGCCGTCTGCTACTCTGCCCTCCTGACAAAAACGAACTGCATCGCCAGAATATTTGATGGCGTGAAGAACGGTGCTCAGAGGCCCAAGTTCATCAGCCCCAGCTCTCAGGTGTTCATCTGTCTGAGTCTCATTTTGGTACAGGTGGTGGTGGTGTCCGTGTGGCTGATTCTGGAGGCGCCGGGCACCAGGCGATACACGCTTCCCGAGAAGAGAGAGACTGTCATCCTGAAATGCAATGTCAAAGATTCCAGTATGTTAATGTCCTTAACATATGATGTCATCCTCGTGGTTTTATGCACTGTGTATGCCTTCAAAACCAGGAAATGTCCAGAGAACTTCAACGAAGCCAAGTTTATCGGTTTCACAATGTACACAACATGCATCATTTGGCTGGCCTTTCTCCCTATATTTTATGTGACATCCAGTGACTACAGAGTAAGTCTTTGGACATCTGTTTCCATAAATCATATGCAGCACTTTAGAGGCCATGTCAGCATTCACTAAGGCTTTGTTTCACTTCTTTTGTCCCCTGGGTCCCATGCAAACAAGTTCTCTTTCAACGTTACCAGATTTTGGCTCACCATACTATAATTTCAAGATTAGTATGTGCAGTCAGAGCTAGAAGGGATTAATACTGTTAGTCTGGTTGCAATAGAGGCATAACATATGGATTAAGTATTCATTTGGGTTCATCACTATCTGAAGTCACAGTCCTAACAGAAAAACCCAGTAAATTACCTAAAAGTAGTCACAATAAGTTATTTGACAGAAATTGAGCTTAAAAGAAAATCTGTACTAACCAGTCTCCTCTGCAAAAGAATCTGCTATTAAAACATGGTATTTCCTTCAAATAAAAAATATAAGGATTAAATTTCAAAATTTCTTATGAAACAGGGATGTTTAAAAAAAGTTCAACAAACATTCTATTTAAGTACAGAACTTTTTATTCTTTCTGCACTTTATAAAACACATACATCACTGAGAAGCAAGTATTGGTCAGCCTTCACTAGCAAACTTTAGAAACACTAAACTGTTTAAATTGTCAGATAGTGTTGCAAAGCTTCAAGTTCAATAAAATCATATTTTTGAACAGAAGGAAATTGTCTCAGAAAAAAGATTCAGATCTGCTCCACTGGAAATCTCACAGTTATTACGATGTGAGAAGTGACTGTGGGAATTAGCCCTTGCAGCAGTTTGCAGAGAATTAGTTCAACTTTCTGCCCAGAAGAAAGGTAGATTACCTTAGGGGGATGTTATTGCCAATAGTGTGTACATGAAACAGCATATAAAACTGTGGAGTTAATAATGTCACTTAACATATTTTTAGTGTGGCCACCCTGGAACAATATATTTAGTACTATTTTACTCATCTGGAAACGTACTGAAATGTACTGAAAACCTCTAGAAAACAAGGATAAGTAACAAATGACGCAGTGAGACATGCAGAGTGACAGTAAAAGAGCTAAATATATTTAGTCTAGACAAGAGTAAACCCAGGGAGACGTGATCACAGACCATAAATAATTTCAAGGCAACAAAACGAGAGGAAGGGATTATTCAGTCTCAGGAGAAGTTAGAATAGCAAGTAATGGATTGAAGCTAATGAAGGAAAAGTTTAAGGAAGGCACTAGGGAACAGCTCTGGACACCCAAAGCAATCAGGAAGACAGACACAGGAGGAGGGAAATATCAGTGCAGACAGTCACATGAGTGGGCAGTACAGAGAGTAATGGCCAAGAGGAGCATGACTTGATTGTTCAAGCAGAATTTTACAGCCTTATCTCTTGAGTGGAGTTTTCAAAACCACTTGTAGGCATTGAATTTATATACAAGGTTCCAAATAAACCAACTTAAGTACTACAAAAAGAGCAGAAAATGCTTTTAACATCTTTTTGGTACTTTCATGACAAGTCTACACTTCTGGGGTTCCTTTGAAAAGCCCATATTTAATTTCCATGTCACATGTTGACTCTGAATCAACTTGTGCCATCCTAATGTAGCCCTAGTCTGGTAGCATCACAATAAACAGCCTTAGAAACAGCCCCACACAGCCTGGAGTTATCTGCAAATTTGGTGAGGATATGCTTGATCCCTTCATCTATGTAATTTATGATATAGCATAAGACTGGTCTAAATATGGACACCTGAAAGACACCACTTGTCACTGATGCCCATCAGGACTCCAAGCCATTGTTCTCTGGATGACCAACCAACCAATATCTTATTCATCTAACAGCCCACCCATCAAATCCATACCTCTCCAGTTTAGAGGGAATGGTGCTGGGAGGCACCTATCAAAGGCTTTACAGAATTCCAGATAAATTACATCTGTAGCCCTTGGTGAAGCTGTGCTGGTTGTCCCAAAACACATCCCTGTTCTCCATGTGCATAACACATGGTCTAGTGGGATTTCCTCCACTCTTCCAGCACACCAGTCCAGTCTGTGAGGCCAGGTTACACACTGAACCACTGGAGTGACCTGAATTAAAAGGAACCCTGTGGGATGGAGCTATTTTTAACCCAAATCATTTAATTGATTGAGTGTATAATTATGTCAGCACAGCTGAGCTGCTCCAGGCAGCACAAACACTAGGAAAAGCAGGGTGGGGAAAGAGGGCTTTGATAGTGAAAAAAACGTAACTTGAAACTAAAGAAAATAAAGGTAGCTTCATTTACTCTTGTTTTATGAGAAACTCCTTTCTTTTCTTACCCATACAGAATGCAGTTCAATGTCCACCTGACAGCATAGGTCTGTGGAGAAAATGCAGAGAGGTGAAGGAGAATGTGAAGCTAAGCCATTCCTTTATCATGCAGGCTCTGTTGGATCTTCCATGTTCACTCACCCAATGAAAGCTGAACACATTCCATGGTGCTTGAAACATCCACGATGTGCAAAGAGCAATTATTAAATGACCACATTAATTATCCTCATTGATGATAAAACACCAATTGTGCTAGTGTATATGTAAAGCAACAATGTACATTCCCTACCCTATTTTCCGATTTGCACCAATTATTTCTGACAAGGAGATATGAGAAGCATTCCCATGGAAGAAGGCTAATGTAAAAGGACTGCAGGAGTCTAACTAAGGAAAAATGAGCCATAGATGTATAATCATTCAAATTAAGCAATAGAGTTTAAAGCAGTTTAATTCAACATCTTAATTAAGGAATTTACTTGGAAGAAAAGGATATAAACAGAAAATGAGGCAGTAAACTGGCAGCTAGTTATACTATTGAATAAAAAGGATAAAAGATAGCCAGGAAAGCTACACTGACAAATGCCCCAAGGCAACTATTCTAAAATCTTGCAGCCTTACAAACAATTCATTTCTGAGCCCAAAAAGTTATGTCTCAAAATCAGGACGCCTTTCAGACCCCCAGTCTAAAAACAGTCATCAGATATTATCTTTACTCCAAATCACATCTGTATTTCTGCAACTTGAGTTGTCTGATTAGGACTAGAACTAGAGACTAAACTGATTTTCAGGTAGATGCTTTGCATGAGACAACTGATGTAAACCCACATAATGTACACTGGGTGAGCTGGTTCCCACTGCAGCCAGCATTGCTCAGATATTGCATGACAAGCACTACAGAGGGCTCTCTCATCAAGTTAGAGATCAAGGGCAGGAGAGAAAGAGAGCAGATCTATCCTTTCTGTACTAAAATGAGGGAGAGCACAATAAATGACAGATCCCTGACATGCAGAGACACAGAGCACCACCAGCACCTCATTCCCATGATACTGGGATTGTGGATGATAAGGATGCAGCAGAGGTTCACACCAGCCTGCACCATTGCAAACCCCCAGGACTGTGGTTCATGCTGTTATGTAGTAACGTTTCTAATATTTGGCATTTCAGAGCTTTCCATACTGAAACCCAGTGCTTTGTGCCCACTCTCTCCTAGGTGCAAACCACCACCATGTGCATCTCCGTGAGTCTCAGTGGCTTTGTTGTGCTGGGCTGCTTGTTTGCACCCAAAGTGCACATCATCCTTTTCCAGCCCCAGAAGAACGTGGTCACTCACAGGCTCCACCTCAACAGGTTCAGTGTCAGTGGGACCGGGACCACTTACTCCCAGTGTAAGTAACAAGACTGCCACCTTCCTCTGGGGTGTGGTGTGTTTGGGTAAAGACAAGGTGGGCTCAATCATGTAACCCTGTGAAAGTATCATTTCCTTTGTGTCTGGAGAGGAAAACTCATCCCCTTCGCACAGGGGTCAGCTCAGAGCCTGCTCTGGAGCTCACTGAAGACAGCAGGAAGTTTTTGGTGGGCACTGGCTCCAGCCTGATGCACGTACCTGTTAGCATTCAGGGACACATCGTCACAGAATGATTATATGCAGGTGCTTTTATTAAAGAGCTCTGGGTCTCAGGGGTATACAGACCCAAATCTGACCCGACATGCTTTGGAGCTGAACATGTTTTATATTCTATTGTTATATAACTTACATATTAATTATTAAATGTAGATTGTTCTATTGTATGCATTGATTTCATCCAAGCATGGATTTCTTGTGATCCCCCTCAAACCCCTAACATAGTTTCTCATGATTCTTTAAACAATAATTATATCTAATCATAACTAACAATTATATAATTTATCATATACTGACTACACAGATGCAATTTCACATGATCTAACAAGCACAAGGCCTAACATTTCCCAGGGCCTACCTTAACATTTTCCCAGGGCGCACCAAGCCTAACTTTCTTTCTAACACCCCAAGTTTTCTATGATTTTAAAATCTTTTACTATCATACCGAGCAGACCCCATGTCCCACTGTCTCTCTGGCAGTGTGACAGGAGCAGATTGCCTTGGAGAATTCCTGTCAGAGCAGCAGGCTGACAGGATCTGGGCCACAGCGCAGCGTGCTCTCAATGGCTCATCACCTGCATTATAAGGAAAGGTTCCAAGTCTGCAGAAAATGCATCCAAGAGATGCCATAAAGTGCATCTGTATGCAGAGCATGATCAATGGCCTTTGTCAGTGCCACAGCCTGGAGAAGCAATCAGTGTTCTGTTGCAAGGACAACTCATTTGCTCTGATTCCTTTCTTTCCTTCATCTTCACTCTCTTCATCAGAAGCAGGTTCACAGCTGTGATTTTGTTTTGAGGCTGCCACTGCTTTTCTGGGTGAGTTGCTCCCAGAGTTTTATGGATTACAAAAGAAAAAAAAAAGGTCACCTGTATATTTGTTTGGGATTTTTTTTTTTTTTTCTAGCTTAACTAACTTAACTCATCAAAGATGGGAGCACACAGCACCCCATTCACAGAGCTCTCTGAACAGCATGTCCACCCTGGAAATCTAATTGAAAAACCACACAACTATAAAGAGGAAGGGAATAAGAAACAGAGGAAAGGGGAGGACACAGAGCAAGGCTTTTCCAGCAAGTTCACAATAACCAAGCCTGAGGTTTTTGAGTGTCACTTAAATTTCAAAATTGTCTCAAAAGCTTGGGCACTTCAGATTTCAGACAGCATGGAAGCCACTTGGCACCCTGGTATGTACCACATTAACAGGATTAGGAAGTGAAGGGATCCCAGCCATTCCTGGCTCTGCCATCCCAAAACACACTGCAAGAATTCCCAGGGTCCCCTAAAAAGAGATCAGCCATCTGGCTCTATAGGTCCCCAGTGTCATCAGCCAGGACTGCATCCGGTCCTGACACCAGAGAGCAAACACTCATTGCTATTTTGGAAAATGTAATGAGATGGCACTATGTGCCTGAAGTGCTGAACACTCCCAAAAGACCAATCATTTCCCAAAAACTCTTAGGAGTGTGGTCCCTTGGTGAAATGATAAGTCCCATTAAGATTCTTTTCATTCCTTAGCAATTTTGTGTAAGTGATCTTTCCAAGTTTTTTAACACTCTTATGCTATGGAATGAGCTTAGTCAGAAATAATTTTGATTCATAAATACTTTCTACTGGATTCTGGATTGCATTTTGGAATTTGATACTTTCATTTTAATGGCTGAATAACATATGTGTGTGTAAGCATGCATGCAATTGAGAGAGATCCTCAGTGCACATCTTCACATTAAAACCTGCATTTTCAGGCTTGCAAACATCTTGAGGACATTAAGAAAAGCATAAAAATCCAGACTTACAATCTCTTAAACTTCATTGTTTAGAAAGGTTGCTGCAGTTATTTACTTTTACCGCTTTCACCTAATTGAATCAGGGCTGCTTACCTTGTTGGGCTTTTTAGATCACGGAAAGACATGGAAGTAGGGCTAAAAGGTCCATCACACACAAAGAAAACAGCCCTATAGTTTCTATCTAGGACAATTATTTGGGAAAATAACACTGTCTATCACAGTGACAATATTTTCAAGATGAAAAATCTTCCCTTACTCCCTTCCATTAATTTAAAATTATTTAAAATAAATTTCCATTATTACTCTATAACTGTTTAGTCCTTTATAAAATTCCGAAAAGGTTGCCATCCAAATTGGTTTTAATCTTTGTCTGAAATATTCCTTTCATCACTCCTGGGGCTGTCAGCTTGTTTTTACTTTGGTCTTGATGGCATTTTTCATCATTCAGAAACTTTTTAATATCAAACTCATCAGAATTAGCTCTAGGGCATTCTAGTAACTTTGAAAAGCCATCTCTTAAACATTATCAGAGCTCTAGAGGTCAGTGCTTTTCCCATCTCCACAGATTCCCACCTCCATTGCATCTCAGGGCTGCCACCACGACTTCACTCCATTGATCATGAATGCCATGAGCATAGTGGCTCCTGAACAGCAAGTGAGACACAGACAGTTTTTAACACAGCTTCCTGAACCATGAAAACTGGTCACTCTGAGAAAAGGTGACTCTCATGGTGCTTTTGGGTAGTCTAAGTGTTAGTGTTGAGCTTTGATCGTTTTGATAGCTGAAATGTGATCTAAAAAAAGAATATAGATTTAAGTCAAATAGAGGCAGGATAAGAGTGTGCTTGGGTATATGACATGTTTTGAAATGCATATATTTGTACACATTGTTTTGGTTCTGAAAATTCCCATTTGGCAGCGTGCTGCATAAGTTCTTCTGCCCCAGCAGTGCCTCCCTCATTGGGATGTTCCCCTTTTTTCCTCTTTTATGGGCTTCAACACCCATAAAACCTCACGGAGAACTCACCTTCCTGAATTCATAAGCACCTTCATGATTCAGACCAAGCTTTTACACCCAGATGTCATTTCTCTAAGTCCACATGGGGAGCTGCCCACAGAACTGAACTTCTCAAGGTGGTCTGCACAGGGGTCACAAGGAGAATTGAGCCTACTGTTTATAGCCAGACTGGCACTTTTTTTTTCCTCTGAATTTGTTTTCCTGGGCCTGGCTCCAAACTAGCCCTGGCATATAGAGATTAACTCACAGTTGTCCAGCTGTGAGCATGAGTAGAGGAGACAATGCTCTCAGGCACGTGACACTGCTCTCAGGGCTGCCCAGCGCACAGAGGGGAATTGGATTCAGTGACCCTTGTGGGTCCCTTCCAAGACAGGATATTCTCTAGTTCTATGACTCTAAGTGGCACACAGACAGCAAACTCAGATCTGCCTGTTCTTGGCTGTGTTGGCAAAGCTTCAAGGTCACCATGGCAGTGCTGGGCTCTTGCATTGTACCTCTGGTTCTTTTCCTTGGATTATCTAAGCAAAATGAGGGACAGCCAGGAAGAGGGAGATCAAAAGCATGAACTTGAGCCAAATCACAACTTCTGCTGATGTCACACTTTTTTCCTTGGTCTCAACATAGAATGAAGGTGAAGTGTCCCTTGCATATCCAGCAGTATTCCAGGAAAGCCCTTGGTGGCTGCTATCAGACACGGAGTGTAGCGCAGAACCCTGCAGGGCCAGTGATTAACACTGCTGAGGTCTGTAATGGAAAGCAAGGTCTTTTGTTCTGTCTCAGGAGAGCTGGATGCTCAGTGTGAACACTTTACTCCACCCAGCAGAGTTAATAACTGCATCCCAGCACTGCAAGAGAGCTACATGCTGTGCAGGAAGCATGGAAACTTAAAAGGCAAGGCCACTCATTTCTCGCCTACCACCATATATTTCTGTCCAATTTTGATATCCTCCTGACCCAGTTACCATAGTATTTGAGCTATTCATACTTTTCAGTGTGTTGGACTTAAAAAAAAAAAAAAAAAAAAAGCCTGAAGCTAAAAAAATTCTGGTTAAGTGACTGATGTTCATGAAAACAAAATGCTTTTGCCTGTAGCCAAACTGCAGTAGAACAGGGATTTGAATCAGGTTTCCTGAGCAGAACTGATTTTTCTAACAAAAAATAGAAAATAAAAATAACAATTAAAAAACAGTTTGAGTCATTGTGCTGCCATGTTATACCCAGTTAAAAACAGAATATAAAACCAGAATACAAAATACAAATTGATTTTTAGAAATCTCAGACATGATGCCCTGTGGTCTTTTACATATAACAGTTCTTCCACACCTGTGACTCATAACACACATCCATGTTGTGAGAGATCAAATTCCATTGACCTAATCCAGAAGAGGGGCTCATTCTTGGGTCTCCTGTTTCAAGAAGATGTCCTGCACTCTGAGTAGTAGGTTAGTCCTCTTAATTAGTTATTAGTAGATGCCTCTAAATATCTTTTGTTAAAGCAATTCTGTTTTCCATGAAATATTTATTCAATCAATGAAAGAATGAAAAATACCAGCTGATTTGAAGAAAGAATATTTTTTTCTAAAAATTATACTGAGCATCTTTACAAAACCAGTGTGCAACTGAGAGTGCAGCCAGCAGCAGATGTGGAAGATTGAGCATGCCCTTGTCAGCTGCATAAATTGCTTTTTACACTGGATGATTGAGTTTACTAAGTCATTGCTTGCCATGTGTTTTCTTTGATGAAGGCATCACATTTCTCTGGGTCACTGTTACCATTAACCTAATGTATCTTTCAAAAAGCAGCTTTATGGTGCCCTGAGCAGAGATGTCACAGAGTATCTGGAAACACATTCCTGATGCCCAATGGATAATTTTTAAAAAGATGGGCAAAACAATTTGCGTTTAAATTAAAATCCACAAGACTTAAGCAGAATAGGGTAATATATTCTCTGCTCAAAATACAAATACATTTGGAAACAGATTGTTATACTCAGATTTAATTGTCACTTAATACCACTAAAGCAATGAAAAACTGATGTATAAAATGTAAACAAGTTTATCAGAATCTGGTCCTCACCTCGGGATGCATAGTGAATCCTGATCCAGAGCTCCTAGAAGTGAAGTGTATTATAGTTAGAAATCATTCTGGGATTAGGTGAGAAATAATCTTGCTTTTAAATTCAGTTATTAAAAATTTTTTTTCACTTCACCCCGTATGTTCTTAGAATTCTTATTTCTATTAATTAAAAGGTGATTGACACAGCATTCTAATATGGTAGATTATCTCCCGGATTTAAAACTACATATATTTTCTTCATTAATGTCTGCTCCAATTATGTGAAAGCTCAAAGGATCAGACCTTAGTATTTCTTGCCAAAAAAACACAAAAAATCCAAAGGTTCACTTTTTTCTACTGAGGTATTTTGATACCATTATAGCTGTATTAATTCACACTACCATGCAAAGTGCTACAAAGTGAGACCCAGTGGCACAGAATCATCGGGGGGAAAAAAACCCCATGTATTTTATTCTGACACTTCTTGGAGAAGTGTAATCACCCTCTGGGCTCCCAGTGGGCAGCAAAGTCAATCAGGTTTCTTCAGAGGTGCTTCAGCCTGAGGTCTGAGGTGCCAAGTAGAGTGCAAGCAGCACCTCCATCAGCTCTGCTGCTGACACAGGCAGCGACTTTTCATTAGGCACCTCGGTTAAATGGGGTGAGATGGTCCAGACCAGAACAAATTCTAATCCTGTGTGTTGCCCCTTTTTGCTGTGCTGAAGTCAGCTGATTTTCCCCTCTCTTTCTCTTCCAGCATCTGCCAGTATGTACGTGCCAACCGTGTGCAATGGGAGGGAAGTTCTGGACTCCACCACTTCGTCTCTGTGATTGTGGCTCGTGGTTCAGTTCTTGAGTTTTTAGACTGTTAGGCAAAATTTTGCACATGTTGTGCACTCCAGAGAACACCAGAAAACAAAAGACATCCAAGCAAAATTAGTACCTTTTTTTAGAAACAGTGTAATAAATTATTTTTGAGGATTGTACAGTATATAGTGACGTTCTGGAACTTTTTAGACTGATTTTAGCCCTTCTGATGTTAACAGTTGTAAGGGACCTGTAAATAACCATGGTTCACAATGTGCATAGTCCTGCAGTAAGGAAGTGATTGTTGCAAGCACAGTTGCAATGTTAGGTGACTCCTTTCCTACGAATTTTTTTTGTAGCTCCTTGTTGTAATTAACTTAGACTGCATTTCTATGTTGTATATTACAGTTACCTTACGTGTAACAGATTGGTTTTCTCAGCACAAAACAGCAGTATTAATGTAAAGGCACCAATAATAAAACGATAAAAGTTTTTCAGCATGGTTTCATTTTTGTTTCTTACTCTTTCAAGGTCATTACATTTTTCTAGAGAGGAAGTTAGGTAAAAAGGATAAAAATTCTGGAATATGTGTACACAAGTATTTGTGTGTTGGTGGGTGTCTGCATTATAAAATCTATGCCACAATATATATGCTTATGATTAATGCTTTTTCAAAGTCACATAGAAATTCCCTCTTCTTAAAAAACTCCCACATTACTAAAGCTCTTCAATTTCATTTTCTGTTATTAAAATAGAGGGTAATTTTCAAAAGTGAAAATGTCTAATTTCATCTTAATGAGATACTAGCAAAAAATTTTTGACTCCCGGTTCACTCATTTGGCACGACTAAATGCTGTCATGCACAGAATAGATTGGTAGCATATAAAAACAAAGATAATTTAGATTAGGCTGGAAGAAAATCTGTCAGAAAATTAGCTAAGACTGTTTAATATCTCCAGCCAAAACAAAGCTGGTTCAGCTTGTCTGCATCAACAGTGCTGTGAAAGGTAATTGGAGCACCACAGAGACCAGAAAGTCAAAAAAGAGAAATGTAGGAGACATTTACACACGTCTCTGGGGTGACCTTTGCGTTCAAACCAAATGCTTCAAGACATACATACCACCTACTTAGACAATTGCAAAATACCTTAAAAGTCTGCCTTTTGAAACTGCACTCTTAAAGCTGCCCTCACTCTATTGAAACAATCTGAAATCCTCTCTTCTGCCAGGTCTAAAAAGACATTAAGGAAACAAACACACCTTTGATTAATGTGTCTGAGCATATTTACCTAAGGGCTTGTTCCCATTGATCTCATTCCAGCTGAGGTCAATAGCAAAATTCTCATTGACTTCAAAGGCAACACCAGCAAGGCTTGAAAGTCAGACACCATAGTGTGGGATGTACATGTTCTCCGGAGCCCAGTTCTCCTGCACTTACAGATGTTTCCACACATTTCTGGAAAGCTGCAAGTCCTTTAGGGCTGAGCTGGCAAAGGAAGTAGCTGTTATTTGGAAAGCAAAAATTAAAGATGCAGGTTCTTAAATATAACTATCCTACTTATAGATGGATGCTTGTATTTTCTAAACATCCACATGTCCACCAACAAAGACCACTTGATGTCAACACTTCCATGACAGAGGCAGCCATTTCAGCCGCAGCATCACGGGGCTGTCCAGAACAGGAATCCCTGTGACTTTCCCCAGAATGGGCACAGATCAGCCCACCCTACCTGCAGAGCTCTGCATTCAGCTTCTTCCTCTCCACAACCTCTGGCATGCCTGATGTTTCAGGCTTGTTTCTCACCTTGATGCAGGGCCCAAGGTCAAGTTTTGAAAAGCTGAGAGTCTTCCTTTCCAATCCAGACCTCTTAAAGCACCTCAGGCTGGGCAGCTACCTTCATTTGACTTTGGTGTGCTCTTTTGCAGACTAAGAGGCTGGTCACATGTGACAAAAAGTCAGAATATCTGACCACAATTCTGACATCTCATCTTTATGGAGCTCTTAAAAATGTCCAGGCCAATGAGAGTTTCTTCTCAATTTTTATGGAAAGCCACAATCAGGGTCAAATGCACCTCATCTAACACTCACTGTTTACAAGAACTAAGTAAATGGCTACATCTGAGATTGCCAGCCCCTCTCCCTTTGTACTCAGTGGAAGGAAGTAGGCATAATTCCCCTGGTTTCTCTCGGGCAGACACTTCAGGCAGGGATGAAACTCTCCAAATAAAGGCGAGCAGAGCTTGCTCAGATCACACAGTTTGCACTGAAAATTAAGGCATTGTGTCAGATGAATTCCAGCCCCAGAATCAAAACTGACATTACTGAAGTTAATTTATAGCAGGTGAGGATCTCACTGTGCTGGACTTTTCATTCATTTTGATAGCACTATTAAGAAAATGACCCAGTGTCTGTGTCTGAACACCTGCTCTGAATACTTATTTGGCTTGAAAGCCACTTGCATGTGGGGTTTTCATGCAAAAAAACCCAACAACCAAAACATGCAGAGCTCTGGACCTCCATCCTTACTGAATGTTTCTGACATTCTTGTACTTTATTTGGTTTTGTCTTGAAACCCTTTCACTACTTTCCATTGGATGTCCACAGATGCAGATTGTTTGTTATTGCCTGACGAAGTAATCCAGTTTCAAAACACAGCAGGACAGAAAAGGAAAATGACAAAGCAGAGGCTTTTCACACCATACGGGCATAAAACCTTTTAAAAAAAGGGAATTTTAATTTTTTTTTTTCCTGTTGTCTCACATCACTATTTTAGTTTCTCTATTTATAACAGTTTATAGTTTTTGTACCCATTTACGTAAAACTTGAATTTAGAGTGCAAACCTTTTCCAGTATCTTTATTTTCCCATCATATTTAAAGATTTCAGCAATTCACCTCCCAAGCACCCTGACTGTGAGCCTTGAGAGTAATCACACTGCTCTGAGCCCTGCACACCAGGGAGTAAAATGCTGAAATCAGAAGAAGTGTTGTGAATGAGAGCAAGGCTTAACCCAGAATCTACAATACCTAACTGGAGGCCGAAGAAAACTTTAGTTTTTTACTCAGAAGTCATAAGTTCCAAGTACCTCAGCCCTCTGATAAAAATCACAATTGCAGAAAGGTTTGTGAAAAACTGATCACTTTTTATTTATTAGCAGAATAGAAAAATAAGACTCAAAAAGTTTACTGCAAGCCAATCTAAAATAAACAAGGTTTGAGGGATTTTTTTGTCTTTGTTCATGGGTTTGGGTGTGGTTTTTGGTGGTTTGGGTTTTCTAGAAGAGTTCTTTGGTTTTTAAATCTTCAATGAATTTTGAAAGCAAGGCCAAAGTCTACTGTGGAAAACAAAAATATTTTATTTTTTCTTCAAGCAATTGTTTTTCCTTAATTAAATGAACACAGATGGTTTCACTCATAGCCAGACCAATTTAAAAATGAATTGTCTTTTCAAATTGAAAAATCAAAAGCTATTTAAAATATAGAATGGAACAAATTCCAAAAATCTGAAAAAATATGTCCAAAATACCCTGACCACACCCAGAAATTGCACTGGTTAAGACTTCCACTGTACTCTTTCACCCAATTAGTACAATTAGAGTAAGGGAGACCAAACCCTTAACTCATCACCACATACAGTCTGATCTCCATGGTGCCATTGCCTATCACTAATGCCTGCAGTCTGCAAGACAAAGGGCAGAAGCTGTTCATCCAGAGCCACCTCAAAGCTTCTCAGCAACACAAGCACAGGCAAAACTCAGCTTTCTTACTGCAAGAAGAAAAGGCCAGGATCAGGCTGGGCTCATTCTGCAAGAGGAAAAGGACGGGGTAGCAAATACACATCATAAAACCCTGCTGTGGCTTTTAGGTGTTGTTACAGCAGCAGCCTCACAGTACACGGACCTTAGAGAATTCTTCCTGATGAGCTTCTACTCTACAGATCCAGAGAACAACCAGAACACAATGGCAGCCTATGATCACCTCTATTCTTGTGTCTCCCCTGTTCCTGCTGCATGAATTCAGTTTGGGCACATTCAGCCAGGTGACTGGGGATGTCACTGTACACTGTGACACACACTGCATATTCTAGATGAGCTGATTTCCTTTTATTTCTACTCCTCTCCCCTCACATCTTACCAAAGCAGCACAGTTCCCAAGTCTTCGACAAGAAATAAAAACAAGGGAATTCAGTGAATGGAGCAGACAAGGGGAAAGTCTGACAGAGAACACCACCAAAGATAAGCAGAACTTCACAAGAGTTCTCTTGAGGTTATCACTAAGAAGAGAAGGCTCTGGGGACACCTCATTGCAGCCTTCCATTGCCTAAGAGGGGCTTATAAAATAGCTATTTTTTATATGGGCAGACAGTAACAGAAGAAGAGTGAATGGTTTTAAACCAAAACACGGGATATTTAGATTACATGCTAGGAGAAAACACGCTGAGGGTGGTGAGGGACTGGAACATGCTTCCCAGAGAAGTTGTCAAATATTATCTAGAATAGCTATTTAAGTCCTCCCTGCTTCATGATATGGACCAACCAGCAGCATTCCTTGCTGAGGAGGAAATCCCCACTGGTGTGACAGCATGAATTGTAGCTGCTTCTACACTTACATTGAAGCATCTGTGCTGGTCACTGATGGAGAAGAGTCAACAACCACTGGCTCCTAAATGGTGACACCTGCTGCTCTCTGATTACAATTAAGTACCTTGATTTTACAGGTACTACTCACTCTGGAAGGACAAAACCTGCAAACTTTCCCCTCTACTATGAAAGAATCCCAGAACCTATTTTTCAAAAGCAAATAGTAAAATCCTTTCTTTGAACAAAGATTATAGATCATTGAAGCTACTCAGTGATTTCCCTCTGTGGCTCTAAGACATAGTTTTCCCAAACCTTAATCAATTGTATTCCATATTACAAACACCAACTAACACAATCAGAGCCAAGCCAGAACAGATTCTTTGTGCATTTCCCCCCTAGCAAGCACTGTCAAAGCTGAGAAAATGATGTTCTGCTAATTTGCCAATAATTTATACAGACACCACTAAAATGTGCTTCATCCTCAAAGAGATTCAGATGCTTGACTCCAGATTTCAAAGAAAAGCATGCAAATGCAGCAATAAAATGTATTCCATTTAATCAAGTGAACACATAACAGACTGATTCACATTATTTTATGGCATCAAATAACAGTTTTCTAATGTGATTCCATGTGGAAGAAAAGGGGGAGGTTGCTGTAAGTATATTTTGGCAGAGCACTAGAAGAGGGCACACATAGCTGACTTTTTAGTGAACAGTTAAAGGCTTCCAAAATTTGTCTCTTATGGGAAAATGGAAACTTTCCCTCTCTACTGCACCTTTAACAGAAAGAAATAAATAGCAGAAGTCAGCTCAAATATTTCAGTTTACGCTTGCTTAATTCTTGGAAAATGCAGTTTTCTTATTTTAAGGTAAATAAAGTCTATAGTATCGGTTGGCTTCCACTATGTTAGCACTGCACCAGATACACCATTAGACTGCCTGGGAGAATGTTCAACAACGTCATGATAAATCATTTGGAAGCAGAGCTGAGAAGAGTCATACAGCAAAGTCTGTGACAGCTGTCAAAAAATGCCACTCCATTTTATTTGGAAAATATAATGGAAAGAGAAGGGAACCCAATGAAACCTGTGCAGTATTCAGTCAAAATAAATATAGTTCATAAAAATTAAGGCATTTCTGCATTACAAGGACATAGGTCCAGTAATAAAAAAAGAAATGGTGTTCTGGAGCATGAACTGTAATTATGGCTGAGAAAACATATGGAGAGAGAAGGGGAAAAATTAAAGGAGATGAAGACAAATGCAATTTGATGGCAGTGAAAAGCTCTGCTCATTACTGATGACCACAGCGTTCAGGAAAGGTTGCAGTGCCACCAAACATCTCAAGTCCAAAATTTCAAATATATTTTTACTTTATTTTATGAATGTCCATCAGATAGATATCTTTGATGCTACAACACACTAGTTGAATAAAAATCAACAACATAAAACCCCTCATCATAAAAGATTCAAGAAGTGAAATCCCAAAGCCATAACCATTTACTCTTGTGAGCATATCATCTTTGACAATCATATATAAATGACATCATGACAACAAATACAATGTACAATAATAAGTGTGCAATGGTACAAAATATACAAAAAGGAATGTGTATTTAATATACATTCAACATTACCCCATAAAAACCTTTTTTGGGAAAGTGAAGTGCCTTTTCAAGACCAACAGAAAATGTACACCACTTCAGTTAAGATGCCTGAAGGATCTCCCATCAAAAGAGTAAAGTGTGTGTTCTTTGACTGGAACTATAAAATAACAGAGCTGAATTTTCCCTAATGAAAAAAAATCTAAACTTCATAAAATTTTTGTTCACATCTAGAGTATAATAAAAAATTTAGAGTGCAGAAAGTTCATTTTAATTTAAATTTTACTTAAAAGTGGGCCCTCTTTTATTGATAGACCTAGCTCAGTCATATAAAATCAAAAATCTATATTCCTTATAGTAAAAAGACTATTTCTGCCCATGTCTCTTTTCTTGTTTTGATGCATTCCACAATTCACATAAATTTGCTGTAATGGAAATATGAGTCTGACCAGAGGTCAATACAAGAATTGCAACTCATTTTCTCTGGCTCTGCACAAGTCTTGCATAATTTTACTCAAATATTTTTTGCCTAAGTTTCAGATTCCTTTGAGTTCGACCTCAGAGGGAATTTCAGGAAATTATTAATGTGGATATTATGAAGATCATATGCTTATAATGTGTCTGATTGAACAGAAAAGTCCACCCAGCCTCCAGTTTCCAAGGCACCACTTTGTGCCTTTCCTCCAGAGCTGCTGCTTGCACTGACACAGGATGCATTTAGATGCTGTGCAAGTACATAACCCATGCTCAGCTCTGCTGGACATCCATCCATCCATCCATCCATCCATCCATCCATCCATCCATCCATGCCTCCACCCCTTCATCCATCCATCCATCCCTTGATCCATCCCTCCATCCATCCATCCATCCATCCATCCATCCACCCATCCATCCACCCACCCATCCATCCCTCCACCCGTCCACCCCTCCACCTCTCCATCCATCATCCATCCACCCATCCCTCCACCCACCCATCCATCCCCCTTCCTTGTGTGGGCCCAGGACTAAAGGAGGCTGGGTACAAGCCTCCCAACTGACAGAGCTGATCCCTGATTCCCAAAAGTAGAGATTTTTGCTGTACCTCCAAAATTCACGCTTTGCTGGTTCCCAGCCCTGGGAAAAGTGACATTTACACAGCCCAAGGGAGAACATTGAATCTGCCAAAGACCTCTCTTGAAAGGACAAGCTTCCACAGAGAGGGTCAAGTGCATCTTGCACTGTAGGTACCACTTTACATCTCTTTATAGAGTTTGAACCTGCTACTGCCTACAAACTCATGGACCCAGGCCTACAATTCACACAACAGCTGTTACCAAGTTTAAATTCAATAGCGCTAGGTTTTACTCCAACCCTGATGGCTATGACTTAGGCACCAGATTGGGTTCAATTTGCAGGTGCAACACAATTCCTCTTGCATCAGAGGTCAACACAGACCATCCAGACCTTCAAAGCATTAAAATCAAAAGTATTTTCCAAAGTTCAAAACTCAGCCAAGGCTCATTCTGAGTACCATTCACAATCTTGATTTCAAGACTCACAGTTATGCCAGTAAACAACAACACACAAACTTTGCAGGAGGTTACAGGCCTCTCTGAAAATAATTTCTTAGGAATATGCACAGGAATGAGAAGGAAACAAAAGGTACCTATAAATCATATGGCATGCCTGAGTGTTTCCCAGGTGAATGCAAAAAATTCATGTTATTTGCAGTATGTATATCTCTTCCTGAGTTGAATTTCATTCCCAGTATGGAATCCAAGAATCTGCTTTCTTTTTTTGGCAAGGTACTCAATCACATGGTAAGGCAATCCAATTTTCTGGTTTGCTTCCTGTCTTCTTTCTTCCTAAAAGGCCAAGCATTTCTCACCAAGATCACCACTATAATGTGTGCCAGAATATGTTTAAAATACAGTCCTGTAAAAATAGAAATTAGGTTTGTTCCTTTGAAGGCAGCATTAATTCTTCATATATTCTGGGATCTTGAAGATTTCAGCTGAACAGATTCAAAATTATCTTCCTTTTCCTGCAATGGAAAGACAGGTTCCCATCAACTGGATTTCCTCAAAATCTCTCCAGCAGTCAGCAATATCACTTCTTCTCTCAATATCCTTTGCCAAAAACTACACTTTATTTTTACTACGGTAATTAAGTGCACAGTTTGACTCTTTAATATTTAATAACATTACTAATTCTGTAAAAATTTGCAAAACCAATAAAATTATGCTATAGCTATTGTTCATGGTACTTATTTTAGAGGGTACAGGGAAAGTCTGCATTTCATATTCACAGAATAGGACAGGTAGTCTGAGCTGGGGAATTGCAAGGTAATCATCTCTATGGTTATTATCACTTATTAATGTGTTTCCTGCCATATATGAAATTCACAGCATGTGAGTGTGAACACCACTGCCTTGCTCCTGAATTCCAATCTCAACAACTCCTCTGGGAGACCCACAAGACAAAATATCAGTTTCCATCTTAAAAATCAGGGTTAGAGAGTTGAGTTTTCTCTCTGTTTTCATTTGCTGGGTGACAGCCTTGGCCACTTGGCCAGCAGGCATCAGGGTGAGTGAGAAATGTGGTTATACCCACCCAAATAGTCTGCAGACTGTCCTGAACTACCTTCATAATCTGATTTTTAAAGCCCTCTCACACAGATCAGGACAGCCTGGTGCAGACATGAGAAAGAAGGGGAGAAATTGTCCTGTGCTACTCTAATGAAAAATATCTGTTCTGAAGAGCCTGGTATTGTCGTGCTGGAGACAACAGACGCAACCAGAACAGCCCCCAATCTGAAACAGGTTTGTAATTATTTGGCTTATATCTTCTCATTAAAAATAAGCCATCCCTGTCTATATTACAGGCCTAGCCCTCAATCCCCTGGGTACTCAAACCCACTGATATCTTTGTGACATGCTGGCAGAAATGCCATAGCCTCAAGCTTGAACATATAGTTAGGATACTGCAGATTTCTTTCTCTCTCATTTTACATTTCTCCTTTTTCTCCCATGTTTTCCTCCATATAATTTTTTCTGTATTTTACATGCATATGTAGCAGGGCATGAATTTCTTCATCTTTTGCATAAATGAAAAGCAATGTCTATAACATTTGTTTTCGATAAATATATATTAAATTTCAGTTATCTGCAGGGGTACAGGACACAGAGCTGAGAAAGCTAATGAGGTACTGGAAGTTGAATTTGCCAGCTATTGTTATCTAGCAGTAAAAAAAGGAACAAGCTCAGAAATATCTGACAAGCTTGTTGAAAAAGGAGGGAACACTCAGGAGGCCTGATACAGTGGATATAAGAAAATTTAAAAACTCCAAGTAGGCATTCAAGCTGTCTGAATACTGTAGTACTAAAGCTTAATTATATTTTTGCAACATCACCAGAAAATTTTATGTAATTTGATTTTATTTACATCTTCAATATTCTCAATATTGAATTAAGAATTAATATTGAATTTCTGCCCCCTTCCACAAGGAAAAATATTGATTTTGCAGGATAAATAGTCAGGCTGGGGTCAAGGGAAAGTTCTGCACATTATCTGTGCAATGGTAACTTCTCCTAGGAGGGATATCTGAGGAGCAGGAAGTGTGGCAAGAGGACACCAGTCAAACAAAAAAATTAAAAGAATGCAGAGAAGAGAATAATAATGGAAAAGAAAGGCAGACACAAGCTTTAATTATATTGCACTCAATCACAGAAAGAAAAAAAAAAGGGATACAAGGAAAAAGAAATCTCAAAATTCAACATTCTGAGATATTATTCGGACAATAAATTGGAATACAATGTTTTAAAATTAATTTTTTTTATGATCTTTTAAGAGGCTTTCTAAGAAACAAAACGGTTTGAAAGGGAAAATATCATTTGACTTTATCCTGATCATTACAGATGCCCCCACTGGAATCCCTTAAAGACAACACTACCCTTTCCACAGCACAGATTCCAAGCATTTGGAAGACAGGCCAAAGAGCTTTTGGGATCAACCATGATGGCTCTCTGTGGCTCCTCTCAGAAATGTTCAAAGGACACCAAAGACATTGGTGCTGTCAGTTCAGACATGCAACAATCCACATCACATCTACTGCGGAAAAAAATGCTTTTTTGGTGTTGCTTCCCACTGAAATGGAAGAGGCTGCTGTGTTGGGCAACAGGATGAAGCTGATGCTTCCTCTTCAACTGAATCCTACTCAAAATTGTGGCTCTCCAGTCAGCCACGAAGCCAGCCCAGCAAGCAGCTGGCTGGTGGCTGTGCTGCCAGTGTTAATTTTTTGTATCTCTAATAGCTGTGTTTGCCCCAGCAATGGATGTGCCTGGGAGGATTCCAGGTAAAAAGGTTCTCTCTGCCATTATTTGTTTTTTTCTGGTGTCATCCATGCAATAAAAAATTCTACTGAAATCTCTCTGTGGAGGAAAGAGCATTTACCCAAAAACCCTACAACATTTCTTAATTTTATGCAGACTGTGGATTTCAGCAGATCACTATGGACTGGATGGGGTGTGCATGGGAGGCTGCACTGCTGTGAAATTAGCATCAAAGACTTATCACATCCAGTAATTAAAAAAGGTAATAATTATTTTTGTATTAATATTGGTAATTACTACTCACCTTTGTTGCCAAGGATTTGAGCTTCCCCAGCAGTGACTGCTTATTTGAATATACTATTTCTTCTTCATTATCTTCTCCTTCCATTATAGCACAGCTGTCAGCAGCTGGCAGTTCACACTCTTTTGAGTTCGTTGTCATCACTAATTTGGAATATTTATACTCCAGCCTGAAGATATAAAGCCACACAGGAATAGATTTTTTTTTCTCAAATGTCCCATACTCAGGGGTTTTGTCATTTAGATTACCTGCAGTCCTCCCACATAGTTACTTCTGAGGTAGTGGAAATTAGATACTTTTCAATCATTAAAAATATGTAACCAAAATAGTATTTACAATACACTGAGCTCTTGCTCTCCACTTAGTCCTCCATCCTTATAAAAGAACTATGTTTTCCCACAAGACCAAGGGAAGGTCAAGAGTGCTTCCTGCATGAAGAAGTTCTGGTTGGGGCAACAACCAAAACAGAACTAAGAAATATGGTCAAGAACCTAAATTTTTACCAAGCTGAAAGGGACTAATTAGACTAAAGGTACCCTTTTGGTCTTCAGAGGGTAAGAAAGCCATGTTGCTTCAGAAACTAATGCCAACTTCAAACTCTCAAGGGTTAAAAAGCTAGTTCCTGTTTGGAAATTTTGCCATTGCAATTACTGTGGATGTTCTACACTTTCCTCACTGCAATTTTTTATAGCCACTGTTGACAGAAGAAACATCAAATTGGTGTATGAATGGATTGATCCCACAAGATACTGCTCATCAGGAGTGTCATAAATGCAGGAAAAGTAACTCCATGCGGCTTTTAGCTAACTTTTATATAGAACACAATTTGCAGTACTTACTTCTGGTTCTTCTTCCAAAAGTAGCAAGTCAAGGCTATGAGCAGAACAGCTGTGAAAGCACCAACACCAGCTCCAACTTTAAGCCAAAAATCCACTGTTTCACAGGTGCTGGTCCTTTTTTCTGGCAAGGGAACTCCTTTAATACAATGCTTTGGCTCATTCCATACATATAAGGTTTCCTTTCAAACAGAAAACAACAAAAAGTGAGCTGCTTGTAGGAAAAGAGGGAACTATTTAGACTTACAGGAAACAAGCTGTTCTGAGGTAGAAAGGTCAGATAACTTTTCAGTGAAAGCAAACCAAAACACATCCTTCAGGCTTTCAGACTTCAGGTTTTCAGTTATATTGTCTAATCAGTCATCCCCTTGCTTGTGCCTGCAGGTTCAGGCATGGCAAAAGGATTTCTTCCCCTGTATAGGCCTCCACATGACACAATATGGGCTGGACAGCTATTGGGAATAAGTTGTGGAGTACAGAGCTGTTGATCAACAGGAGAGTTTGAACCTGTGGAAGGACTTCCTAATATTTGACTAGAGAATGCAGCAGCAAAAACATTGCAAGCAAGTAGGATGAATTTATGAACTGACATTTGGAAACCTTTCCTAGTCTTGCCCTGATGTTTATGGCTATAAACTGAAGTCTTTTGGGCACTTCACCCTTCAGAAATAACTGTCCTGCAAGTCTGAATGCATTCAGAGTTCACATCCTTACTCACACAGCTGGTCAGCACAAACCAGCTCTCTTGCAGGAACCACGCTGCCATTGACACAAACATTCCTGAGTCTCAACACAGCTCCTCCCTCAGCTTGCATCCCAGCCAGCTCAGAGCCTGGGCTGAGATCTTCCAACCCACTCACAGATCAATTTGCACACCAAATCTCTCCAAGTGTCCAAGTTATACCCAAATCAGCCCATTTGACTTCAAGACATGGGTCCTGTACCTGAAATCCTTTTTTGCAAGCTCCCTCAATCTCATGGTAGTCTTGCTCTGTGCAGAGAGGACAAGCTTCTGCACTTTCCCATAGGAAGTAGAAAGTGCATCCATCACAGGTGCCTGCAGGGCAGGAGCTACAAGGAGAGCAGAGCTCAGTTATCAGTCATGAAAGAAACACTCCGGGGTTTGCATCCTCATCCCCCTTCTGCAGCTGAAGACTGGGAATGGGAAGTATGAGAAATGGGTAAACATCCATCAAGTTAGCAGATGGAAGAATCTGGGGGAAGAATTTTTCCTGGTTTGTAAAGTGCTTTCTCAAGTGAAAACAGGTGTTGAGCTTTCAAAGATCTAAAAGGAGGGGAGAGGGAGAGGGAGAGGAGAGTGTTACTACACCAGTGTTTCACCAGCCCAGGCTAGCCCAGCACACACCTCCATCACTGTTCTCTTGCACAGGGTGGCTGTTCCACCTGAATGCTGCTATCTGGTTCCTGCCACTGTTCTAATGATGTCTGGGTGATTTAGTCCATATGGAATGGACTTGTCCTGTCATGGTTAATTACTAGAAGGATGTTCACCGGTTAATGAAGAGATAACAGGTTCTCTTACTCCAAGAAAAACTAATGACCTATTTTGTATTCAGCCTGCAGAAGGAAGTTGTACTGGCTGTGGCAGGACAGTCACGTAGATTTTGTTACTGACAATCACATCAGGTCTAACAGCAGCAATGGCCAAAAGCCAAGCAAGAAGTTCGGTCATGTAAGTATGAAATACATTCATGCAGAAAAAAACAGATTTAAAGTTGTGTTGTTCTATATCATCTGGAAACCTGATATCCTGATCTGAAGCACTGAAAAATCCCCAGTCCTAAAAGCCCATTCTGGCTTATCCAGATTTAAATACCTGACAATAGGTACATTCCTTTGTGAATTATGGAGCATTTTTCCAACCTACATGGCAAGAGCACTGACAGACCTTTCTCCTCAACTGCTTTCATCTTGTACTGTAGATTCATGTGATACTAAACACCATGCCTGGGGGATCAAGGAGTTACATTATTTGACATATTTCTGATACCTCACTGCGTGAAAACAGCTGACTGCTGAGCTAATCAAAGGGGATAGGAAAGGAGGAGCCAACATGGACTGAGATAGGATACACATGTCAGCTGTGTGCCATTTCTGCCTGTGCTCACACTTTCAAAAGCAAGGTAGGCTGCTCCTCCCTCACAACTGGTGCTTTTCCACAGTTCCCATCATGTTTATCCTGTGGCACTGGAAGAACAACTGAAGAATTTTCATGCAGAAGCTGATAGTGGCTTACAGCCCGGCATAATTTGTAGTAGGACAGGTCCCTCAGAAACTGGGGTAGGCATCTCCAAAGGTGTTCAAATACCAATCATTCATCCATCACCTGTGAAGTAGACTCTACTTGGCCTTCTTTCAGGCAAGCACAGTTTGTGTGTCCCGAGAGGGACAGGGACCAAAGGCTCCCACACTTCTCACTCTGCTCACTTTTGGGAAGAGGACTCAGCTTTTGGGAAGGAGGATGAGTGAGAGCTAACAGCAGATTTGTAGTGTACAAAACATCCAGACAGACTAAAATGGGCCTTTATAACCAAAGAGGAGGGTTATCAGAGTTGAAGGAAGCTTCTGAATAATCTCAGCAGATTTGTAGTAACATCCAGACAGATTAAAATGGGCCTTGATAACCAAAGAGGAGGGTTATCAGAGTTGAAGGAAGCTTCTGAATAATCACAGTGTGTTGCTAAAGTGTAATAAAATTGAGTATTTTACTGTTTTTTTCTCTGCAGTTTTTTTAATCATGCTTATGACTTAAGTTATGTTTATGCAGGCATAAACAGGATTTTGGAAGAAAGAAGCTTTTTGAAGTCCCTCAAATCAGACTGAAGGGAAAAAAAGTCAGGCAAATTAAACACAACTGGTACAAGACAGCCAGGATACAGCGATGAAACACATAAATAAATATATTCCAAACATAAAATAGACAATCAGAGCTCACATCAGCATTGCAATAGCAGATTTCAAAGTTCCTAGAATAGGTTAGCCTTTTCAAAAAAAACAATTTTCACTAGCCAGTGCTGTAGATCAAGAAAGAAAATCTACCTCTCAAAGCCTCAACTAGGCAGTTTAATCAGAAGGCCAAAGATTAAAATAAGGAACTGAAATAAAGGAAAAGTGAAGACAAGCAAACATCACTGCACTTTCTTTTGCATTTAAGCTCAGAACAACATGCCACACAGCCTAAGCACAGACGAGTTGGTCTGCTGGAAGCTGATGGACACCTAGGAAAAACAAGTGACTGATGAGGGAGAGAGCACTCCTCATTGCTATTGTAATATAAAATTACTAATGAGTTTTGTAAGGATTACCTGAGGAGCAAAGGTTTTTTGGTACTAGTAGGACACAAAGACTGAAATACCTGGGCACAGAAAGCTCTCCTTGGTCTGGTTTGTTGGGGTTGCATCTCATTGTCACAACAGTTGCGCGGCCATTCTCACAGGAGGTTGTCACTGTTGAAGACCTAATGTCAAACAAGAGGAGAAAAACAACATATTTCCACTACATTAAATGGATATCACTGGTTCATAGGTCTGTAAACACTCATGCAGCTGCAATACTAACAAAATATCCTTTATCACAATGCTTTTGACTTTTCCAGGTGGGGGGAAAAAAAAAAAAAGAAAGGCAACAGAATCAGGGTAGGCCTCACCAATTCATTTAAATCTCCAAGTGCTCTGAGATGCTACTCAGGGAACTGCTCTGGTTTCCTAGCTAGTTTGGAATCTGCTGCATCAAGAAGTGAACTTTCCCACAAAACAGAATAGAATGATTGAAAAGGAGAATAACAGGTGCTGTGGTTGGTGTGTTACTCTGCTGGAGAGACTCTGATGGCTCAGTCCCAGCCTAGCAACCTGAGAACCAAACTGTCCTGAAATAGCACAGGGCAAAGGGGATTGAAAAAAAATCTTATTCCAGCATGATAGGCATTGTAAGCCAAGTTCATAATATGCTCAAAGTAGGGTCTCTGGTGTAGGGCTCAGTTTGCAGAATCAGACACACAATTTAAGTATTCACATAAGCATAAGGTGCTGATATCCAAAGTCCTGTATTCAATTAAGTCCCAGCTTATAAACACAGCTGACATGAAAACCAGCATGTAGACATCTGAACTGAGCTATCTTTGAGCTACTTCCTCCCCAGACTGAGGCATTCTTTCTATGGAGAAGAGTGAAGAATGGGAAAAGCATATTAGCAACTGTGCATGTTGAAACAATTACTTTTAATCTTGATTAGTCCTTTTTTGTAGCTTCAAAGTAAACACAAATGAAAGAAAATATGCAACCAGAAGTGGACATTTCAAAGTCATATATGAGAAAATATGGAAAGTACCAGGACATTGAAAGTGGCATCTGGATGAATCAAAGCTCTGGGATCACTTGCTATGGATCAAGCCTAATTTAGATTTGAGTTAAGAGTGTTTGCTGATTTCATATGATGATCTTCAACATGTCAATCAATATTAGGCAGGTACTGATTAAAGTGGCAAAGATTAAAGGTGGGTTATAGATCCCCACCCCCACCCAGTTTTACTTTCCTCTAAACAAATGAAGACACCTGACATAGCAATAAGCAGCACTTTTTACCTACTTGTAAAAGAAATGCATGTCTGGTATTTTGCTTGGAGAGGGAGGAAACACATCTGCCTTGATGCTGATATTTTCCAGCACTGTTTCAACAGTAGCTCCTAAAATTTAAGAAATCAAAAAAAAATTTTAAAAAATTTTAAAAAAGAAGGTATTTATTAATGGATTTTTGAGGGATCCACGTGTAATATTTTCTCAGTCAGAAAGGTGTGGATCTCACTTAATAGCATTTAATGGCATTGCTGTACATTACACAAAACTTTTTCTAAGTAAACTTTGCAGATATATATGTTTCTCATACAGTCTGATTTCCTCATGCAGACATAGCAAAATAAAAAGAAGTTAATAAAACACCTGTGTAAATAAATACTTATTACTCTTTTATATTAATTTAAAGCAGTCACTGGATATTAAGAAACATTAAATAATTTAGGCTGGAAAAGAACTGCTGAAGGTATCTGATGCAACCCAACAGAGCATATGCCTTGAGTGTACAACCCTCACACATCAAAACCATGTAATGACCTGAGCAATTTGCAGTACTTTGAGATATGAAATAACAAGAATCAGAAGGATTATGGAATCATAAGCAAGCCTTGATGGCACATTTTGGAACAAATGACAGTCTGGTGTATGAGCTACGTGGATTTTGGGCAAAAGCTGAAAAGGAAGAAAATACAAGTAATCAAAGTCTTAGAGATCCTTCCAACCCCATAAACCAAAGAAGACAGAAAATATTGGCACTCCACTGCAACATTTCAGAAGAGGGAGTTGTACAAAGCGGGCTGCATCCTTCCCAGGAGTTAAAAATTGACAGAACGAGAAGTGGTAGTGGTCAGAAACTGGTGAAAAGACTGAAGAAAAGAAGCTTTCCATTTTTTCTTGAAACAGTTCATAGAATCACAGACTCATAGAATGGTTTGGCTTAGGAGTGACCTTAAAGATCATCTTGTTCCAAACCCCCTGCCCTGGGCAGTGGCACCTTTCACTAGACCAGGCTGCTCAAAACCCTGTCCAATCTCTTCTTGAATGCTTCCAGGGATGGGGCAGCCACAGCTTCTCTGAGCAACCTGTGCCATTGTCTCACCACCCTCACAGGGAAGAATTTCTTCCTAATATCTAATCTAAACCTACTCTAAGTCTGAAGCCACTCCCCCTTGTTCTGTCACTGCATGCTCTTGTAAAAAATCCCTCTCCAGTTCTCTTGCAGACCCTTTAGGTACTCTAAGATGCTCTAAAATCTCCTTGAAGCCTTCTCTTCTCCAGGTTGAACAACCCCAGTTCTCTCAGCCTGTCACCCAGGAGGGGTGATCAGCCCTCTGACCATGTTTTGGCCTCCTCTGGACTCACTTCAGCAGGTCCACGTCCTCGCTATGTTAGGAAAGGCAAACTTCAACCATTTCAAAATTTAGCAACTGAGAGAATAAAAGGCACCAGAGGAGCTTGACATCTTTTTTTTTGCATTAGAAAAAAGTCAGGACTATCTCCTTATTTTTCAAGACAAGGACTGCTCTCATTCCTCTAGTGGCAGGAGACAATATTGTCATTTACTGGCATGAATGTTTGTGAACTAGAAACCCATACCTAAGAGTGACCTTTAACAGAGCTTTTGATGGCAGTGAATTATCAAAAGACTCATGGAGAGAGGCTATGGTAACCTGAATTACAATGTGTCTCTCACAATGAGATAAAATAATGGTAAAAAAAAGTGGGTTTCATTTCATGGACAGACGCACAATGAGAGAAAGTCAACACGAATTTATGGGGAACCTCTTTTGTTGAACAAATCTGATCTCATTCCTTGAGTGCTGATGAACTTGGTTGCTAAAGAAGGTTATGTAAATTTATCAAGTATTTCACTAATTACTAATTACCACATGAGGTTCTAATTAAAAAGTTAGCAGTGTACTATCAATTAAGTGCACACTCTGCATTAAAAACTATTTAGCTTAGTCATTATAAAATTATCTGGCCATGGGAGATTTTCATCAAACGTGGGATGTCTCCAGGCTTCTCTAGGCATCGATGTTGAAGTGTGGCAATGCAAGATTAACATCAGGGATCTGCAAGTAACTATAATCCATGTCAGTAAAGTGTAGATGAGACAAAGATTAAGAGGATTAAAAATAAAATACAGAGCAACTTGGTTCCTTCGTTCACCTAGCAAGATGGTCCCAAACAAACTCAGTATAAGATATATATATATAATATAATACAAGTGCAGCAGGAATTAAAGGCCAGTCTTAAGAAAGAGAGATTTTCCCATGGAAACTGTATCTTTGAAAAAACATCCAGAGTGGACATGAGATCCAAGAAGCCATCATGAAATCCCTTAAGTTTAGAGAAAGAAGGATGCAGGGATTCCAAATACAAAAGTGATTTTTATTGCCATTATAGAAATTAAATACTGGCATACTATTCCATTCCGTGCTTTCAAAAAAAATATAAAAAGTTACAGGTGTAGAATGAGCCTCAAAAGTTATTTAGGTGCTCAAAATAAATACATGATAGCAAGACAATTAGAAGTACTTGGTGTTAATTTATCAGAAGGGTGTAACAATTCCGGTATTTATTCAAGAAGGAAAACAATGGTGTGATCTGAAGACTAACAAAAAGAAAGAGCTGAAAACTGAAGTCAGGGATATTCAAATAGGATACAAGCCTGCTTTAAAAACAAACAGAGAAATGGTGTTTGACCAGTGGAAAAAAATACCAGTGACTGTGGCAAAGTTGTTATTTCTGGCAGTCTTAAAAGCCCAGGTTGAATGCTCTTCCAAAGATGTGCTTTTGTCAAACATAAGTTTCTGGGCTCAGTGCCAGGGAGAAAGTAGAAACACTCAGTGCCTGTAATGGATAGGTGAGCAGACCAAATGACTTCATTGTCTCATCTGGCCCCAGATTCTGGGAACTTGTGATCTGGACCAATGTAAAACTTAATGATGTGCACAGCCACGTGCTGCCCTAAGCCTCCTGATTCCTTGTCTAATTATGTCCCCACATCAATTTCTTCTTCTAAAATTGCCCAAGTGGGATCTTGGCACGGGCAGAAGCACTTGGACTAATGTGACTATCACAGTCATTGGTCTTGCCCTGAGTGAGGTGGGTACAGAACATAAAAGAAAACCAGTGCTTTTTAATTACACTCCAGACTTTTGTGCTGAAATGCTATGCACCATGAGACCCACCAGACCAAGCACAAGGAAGAGTGAATAACACAGAAACGGAAAACTAAACATGTGCACAGCCCTTACTTTTCCTCTCCAGCCATCAGCTGAACTGAAACATCAGCAAAACACAAAGGCATCTGTGCAGAGCTGCTTCACAGCCCAGGAACCATCTCAGACTGATTTGGGGCTGCCTCTTCACCCTTCCCTCAAAGAAATGCAGCTGCTGAGCCAGGAAGGATTTACTCTGCAGCCCTAAATACATGAGAGTACATTCACAACAGCAACAAGGAGAAGACAAACCACGTACCTAAGAACCTGTCAGCAAGGCTGTTGGACTGCAGAGCCAGGGCTGTTCGGAAGCCCTTGCTGTCTGATGGGATGATGGTGGACTGGCAGACAAAAGCTCCCACAAAATTGGAAAAATCTTCTGATTCTGCAACCATGTCCTTCAGAGTAACATCTGTGATGTTGTCAGTGCAAATTGCCATCTTCTTCCCCTGTGGACAATCAGGAAAAAAGGGAGAAGCTGTTGGTTGTTGATAAGGGGTGAAAAAGTTTGGGAAGAGAGAGATTGCAAACTTGCTGATTGCAAACTGGATGAGATTCATTACTTTACCTTATAACAAGTTGATGTCTCTATGTGTCTGTCATAAGAGGGACAAACCACAACAAACTGTGCCATTGTCAAAGCTCCCATTAAAGCCTTGTACAGACTCAGAAATACAATGTCACCTCTGGCAGGTGCCTTATCAGAAATCCGCACTGTGGAGCACTCTTCTTTGTTTATCTTGACAGCACAGTTTTTACTTGCAGAGCATAGTAAAATGGCTTGCAAAGGAAAACCCTATTTCCCATGCCTTTAACTGATACACTCTAGAATACCTCTTTATTTGGGATTTAATCCAGATAAAATATTTTCAAAGCACAAATCCATGAAATCCCTAAACAGATATACAGCCTTCAAGACTGCTTTAATGTCGTAAACATTAAAACACAGTGCTAGAATCAGAGCAACAGCAATGAAAGACAAATTACCAGACTCAGTTTTCCTAACAAAATGTCAAGCACTCACCACCTAATCATATGGTTGGTTGTGACCATTGTAGTAGTTGGGAAAGTGAAGACCAGATCCACAGAGGAGAGAAAATACCTACATTTGTGGATCTAGCTGTCAGCAGCTCTAATCCAGGTGGTACTTAAACACACAAAGAAGCCTAAAAGTATGCAAAATGCTGTAAAGAAATGTGACTACTCATTTGTCTTAACTCATGCAAATCCTTTGATACATGGCAAAAAGATTTCAGAACTTTACAGGGCTGAGCATGATTGCTAACTACACATGTTGGCTTTCATGGGACAATGCAAAACACTGGTACTGCTCTGAAAGTCAATTTATGTGTGTGACAACATGCTCTGCTTCAGTCCAAGCTCCAGACAGAGCCTGTTTAACTCACAAACTAAACAAATTTTTCTGCCACTGTCCGAGGCTGCAAAGTCAGCACTGGGCATCTTGGCCACTGGCAGACATGAGGGTGACCAGGGGCTCTGCATACAACATCTCCACTGAAGCAATGAGGGATACATATGGAAAGAAGTTGCCTGCTGAAAGACTCAAATTCTTCATTTGAGCTCCTGGGTGGCAGCACACAAAGGTCAGGGTCATGATGCAAGTGACTTAAAGGCACAGGAAAGAAAAAGCAGGGATGTGATTGGAATTTTCTTCTGAGTTTTATTTATGGCCTATAACACAGTATCTCTGCTCTGGAAAATCACTTGGCTGCTCAAAAGTCCTCTTGCACTGCAAAGCAAGATCCAAGGGGAAGTGTTTGCACAGTATTGGTAACAACTCAGCTGACAGGGAGTATTTGTCCTGTCTCAGTGTTACCCCAGAGCATCAACACAAGCAACAAATTGGTTCATCCTCCCAACCCTCAAACCCAGCTGAGCTCACCTCATTCCCACACAGGCTGATGTTAAAGAAGTGGAAGAACTTGGTCCCTCGGGAAGTGAAGCTAGGTCCACTCATCAACGAGCCCACCTGGCTGAGTTTGCTAAAATTGTAATTCAGGCTCTGGTTATCCTTGACATAGGACACCAGGCAATCACTGAAGCAGGCAGAGTGGTCCTGCAAGGCAGAGGAATCCATTAAAGAGCAGTTATGGAACAGCAGCAAACCATTCACCTTGGAGTTAAAGCATGGGTACAGACAGGACTGCTTCCCTTGTTAAGGATGAAGGGGAACTCTGTCCTACTCCTGTAACTGATCTTTCCCTTGGGATAATTCCCATTCCCATTTCAGTCCCTTGCAATCACATATCAGGACTAAAATGTTCCCTAAGCCTGGTTTTTTGTTGTCTGCTGCATTAGCCAAGAGAATGCAATTTCTTGCTTTCTTTTGTTCTGGGTAGTTTTAGGATCCCAATGTTCCAGCTTAAATCTCTGTAAACAGACCAAAACACATCCTTGGTTACACTTGCGTTTTGTAAAGGAAACACAAGAACAGCTCAAGAAACAAGGGCAGGACATGAACACAACAGAAGACAGGCAGAATACAAACTGGAGCTGTTTTTCCAGTACCTGTGCAGCTCCTTGAACATGATAAATATTTACTTATGCTTACAGTTTCAAGAGGAACTTGTTACAGGTTTCTAAAGGCCCAGAAACATCATCCAGCTGAGGAAGTCCCTGAGTTTAAAAGAGCAGGAATTGGGATAGCCTTGGTGGAAGTAACATAGCCACTTGCCCTGTTTGTACACTGTCCACAGTACAGCTTCTTGAAATGAACCTTTTTTTAAGATGAAGTTGTCACTTTTATCTGATTATTTACAAACAGAAATTAGACTAGTGACATCTTTGGTGGGCTTATCGGTTGTAGCCATACTCCAGTGCTCACAAGGCTCATGCCTGTAGGAAAGCACTAGAAGCAGCCCCCTGAGAGCTTCCAGCCCAACAAACGCTGTCTGCCCATCTCCCAGAAATGCTCAGTGAATTAACGTGCTGCACGTTAATTACCACCTGAATTAATGTGATTTCTGCTAGGCTGTTGGGGTCCACTCCAGCTAGCTATGGACCCTTGCCCACACAATAATTAATAGAAGAAGGTAAAAGATTGAGAAGTGCTCTTCTCCATGTGGGAAACGTTCTCCTTTACTCCAAGAAACACACCAGGTGGACAAACCCATGGGAGAAAGAGGGCGTTCCCTGGTGGCAGGGGACTTTTATACCCCGGGAATGGGGACAGAGAGAGAGGTCCACAGCCAATGGATACCAGTGAGGAGTGGCGAGGGGAGGGGTAACCCATGAGAGACCACAGGGCGGTACTGGGGTGGGTCAGGGAAAGGCCTTGTGGTGGGGAAAAGGGGTAACAAACCACATGATATAACATAAGCTATTCAGTGCAATATAAAGACTACTCTGTGCAAATTTCTAATCACCCAGTGCAAAGCAACAACTAATTAAACAATTTAGTGCAACACAACAGCTCAGGCTCGGTACCTTGGTGCTCTTGCTGCCAGGCCCGCATGGGATGCAGGCCTCCCTGCCGTACACCTGGTGGATGGACAGGAAGGTGTTGGCTGGACACTCCTTGCACTGGCTGCTCTCCTTCTCGATGTAGTGTCCTGGAGGACAGGGCACGCAGGATGAGCCCGACTGCTCGGAGCCCAGTGCACAGGCCCGGCAAGAAGAGGCCACTCCATCCACTGCGTTGGTCACCGTGATGGAGTAGATCTTGGCCATGTCATTGATGAACTGCCTGCTCTGGAACGAGAGCCAAGGAAACCACCCTGGTGTCACCACACTGTGGCACCGGGACACCACCCACATCTCTGTACTGATTTAGGGATCAGCTTATCCATGGCTCTGTCCTTTCTTATGGATGGTTTATGCACAGCTGCCTCCCAGGGCTGCTCTGTGGTGACAGCCACTCATCCCTTATGGGAAACCTGTGAGCTTCAACAGAGGGCTAGAGTTCTAGCAGAGAGTGTCCAAAGAAAGCTGTTTTGTAAAGCCCCACACATAAAGAAGTACTTACATCTTGGCCCTCGTTTATTCTCTGAAAGGCCCAGGTGAATGTGAAGGAAGCATTTTTGGAGATGATGTGAGTGTAGGATTGTCTTTCTTTACTTTTTTCCCATGATTCCACCACATTGGTATTTTTTCGATTAACATCCTACAAAATGCACATAATTTAAAAAAATAAAAAAAAAAGGAAAAACAAAAAAGTGTGGTCATACTACATTAAGCACTAATGTTTTATGGTCTAGAGATTACCATATAAAAAAGACTCCACAACTGCATTTAACATTTAATAAAGCAAATGTACTTATTTTGTTTTGCACAACTGACAAATTTTCAGACTGTTCTAAATTGCCACCAAATTTCCACTCAATTCTCTTTAAGTTAATAGCAGGTTCCTTTAAAGAGCCACTAAATACCAAAAAGAACCAGCCTCCCCTTTCAGTGGAAGGGGCAAGGGAGCCATTGCAGATCCATTTGTCTTCCTTAGCTAATGGACATTCAAACAAACATCTGTCTGCTGCTCTGCTGATCCTCCAGGTCACTGATAGGATCAAGTGTAACTGTCCTCTTCCCATCCCTCTGTCCCAGATCTTCATTTGTCACTCTAGATGCTAACTAAATGGCACAAGAGACACTGACAATTTCATCACTCCATTTAACAGGGGAAAAATTGGCTCCTTAGTATCCAGTGATTACTTTTAGAATAAGCAGATAGCCAGGAATGGTTCACAACTCACGTGTTGGAGGAATCTCACTAGGTCATTCATTAAATCCTTCCTGCAAGGGCACTGCAGATACTAAACTAATGCCATGCTTAATCATAATAAACAAAGTGCAACAAACTACACCTATGCAGAGGTGTTAACGTGACTTGTGGAATACCAGGCTCAGTCCCTAGTCATGGAGAAAGAGGTCTCACTTACTGCCATGAAGTACAGCACACAATCTGCTGAACAGATGGTCTCAAAAATAAAAGTAATCCGTCCGAGTTCTGACCCAGTTGCTCCCGTCACTGATGTTGGAGGTCTGTTTCACAGAGAGGGAACAAAATGTTTATACAGTGCTCTCCAGACAGGCAGCAGTCAATCCTTCAAATTCCTTTTTGTACAGTGAAGCCATCAAAGTCCTGTCACAGAAAACCTGTCCTTGCAGAATGGTGGGAGCCTCTGCACTGATTACCAGGTGCAGCAGGGTCATTTTTTAAGTGTCTGAGTTCTTCATTGTACACTTCCCTCCTTAAAATGAACACCCAAATGTGACCATATTGGTAGGGAGTCTTATTATTAAAACACACTACATACTTCAAATGATTTACACCACTGTAATTGCATCTACCTCAGCTGGAAAACAGCAGAGGGAGGGTGAGCTGCATCTTCCACACCTTGCTGGTCTCAACATTCAGCACCTGGTCTGAGCTAGGAGTCCAAGCTCTCTTTTTTGACAGAGACACAAGCACCTCAAGCAGGTATTTCAGCCTGTCTGAGTGTGCAGGAGTGGTGGCATTCCCATTCTTCTGCAGTGCCTGCATCTCCCCACTGGCTCCAAGGGAAGCACAGACTGTGGAGGCTGCCCGGAGCCACAGGACAAAGTAACTTGGGTTTCACTAAAATGCTTTTAGGGCAGGCTCCAGTATCCATCCCATGGAATGGTTACTGTGGAATCATTTAGAAACAGAAGGATGGCAATATCTTTTCTCAGTTTCCAGACAGCCAGCTGAAGCAAATACTGCTGAAGCAAATACTGCTAAAAACCAAGGTTCCACACTCTTGCCTGCCTCAATGGACAAACTGGCTACATGGGAATAAAATTCAAGATTCCTCTTGTCTCTTATTCATTGCATCATTCCACTCCAGAAAGGAAGACTCAGATCATCCCTGGGAGAGTGTGAAAGAGGTATAAGAGACAGAAATAACTGAGAAATAAATGAAAAAATATCCCATTCCTTACTTAAATCCTGGGATGTGCAGGCTCAAGATAAGATAGTCATTGTCAGAGCCTCCTGCCCCACTCTGGATGTGATCACCAGCCACCTCCCAACCTGCACAGGACAGAAAAAGGAAAAAGAATTCAATAAATGGCTGGCAAAAGAAATCTATGTTACCATAATTTTTAAACAATTCAGTATGTCACTGTATTTTAAAGACGCCTGATAGAAGAACACAGAACAATATCATGATGATTTGAATGAAGAATTTTAGCAATTGTATGAACCACTGATTTTACAGGCAATTTTCACCTTTCAAATCAGCAAAGCAATTGATATTCCCTGATCTGTGCTGTGCAGCTCAAGGGGCACAATCCATCCAATATCTTTCAGCTTTAAAACAGATGAATCTGAGTGTTAAATGTTAAGCACATACTTCAGTTCCCCTCTGCTCAACACACATAATTCAAAGCTTGAGTTACATCCGTCTGACAGGGTGGATCAGACTGAGGAAAATCTGTCAGAAAAGGCTGGAGAAGTCCCAAACAGAATCATTTTCATCAGTGAGATGTGACTGCTCTCTGCTGCAATTTTAGCACAGGTGCAGAGAGAAAGCTCCGAGCACTAAAGGGATAAAATTACAGACTGTAATTAAGTTTTCCAAAATAATTATGCATGACCTCAATGGGCACAGTTATCACAAAGCAAAAAATTAGATAAACTAGGGAGAAGACAAAACAATGCTTTTTTCAATGGGGATATGAATGCATCTATAAATGCATTAAAGCCAGTGTGGGATAGGTCTTTGCTGAGGGAACTTCACGTAGGCTGCAGCTCCTGCCCTCCTCTGGTATACAAGAGATTTTTTTATTCCTGTGTGATACTGTGACATCGCTTCCCACAGGAAACTTCAAGCCTGTGCAGCTAAAGGAAAGGCAAGAAACTGTGCTGGGAGTCATGCAGCCAAGAGCACACTCATTTTGATGGGTGCTCCATCACAACAGGGATCCATGCAGGAGGCAGGCACACAACACAGGGAGTTGGGCTCACCATTCATCCCATCACACTTCGAGTTGCCAACATTAAAGCAAGATGTCTTCATGTTTCCTGGCAGGATGTTCCACCACTTGTACTCAAAGCCAAGAGCTGGTTCGGTCCCAGCAGGGCAGGCTTTGCACTCTAAGGGTGAGAGGACAGAAAATGATATCACACAGCCAAGGCACACATCAAACAGTGCTTTGAAGGACATAGATAGCACTTTTTTACTCTCTGGTGAAAGTAATAAGCAAATAAAATAATTTATTTCTTTGCAGTTAAACAGTCAAAGACTTATCAGGACCAGGAGAGTGGAAGTGAGACCAGCATTTTGCAAATTGTAGATTATAACGTCATGTTAAGTAATCTGCAACTAGCCCCCCAAGTCACACTTACTTTTTAATAGATTCAGCTGAAAGTTTGATAAACAAGAGTTCCCACAAAATGCTGTAGGGGACCATTGGGCCAATGCATCTCAGAATCAACAAGCCAGAGTTTAGGCTAGAAAATATTGGCAGGGTATTCATCTGACTGGGCTTAAAATTAGTTTTTTGCAGGAAAGAATTTGGCATGGATAGGAGAGTGATTGAGGAGAAATTGCTGACTGGAAAAGTTCTGATTCCCCCTCACAATCTCTTAAAATAATTCTCAGTATGTTTATATCAGCCAAGAAATGCATCCAGAACACAGCAGGTCAACTTAGAGCAGCAATCCCTGATAAGAAAGGACTCAGGAGAGACAACAGATATCCACATCCCGCTCTCCAATGTTATTTAACAAGTATTTAACACCAAATGAACACTGGCTTATGATGATGTGTCACTAAACTAAGTCACGTGCAAGCAGATGACTGCTTTTGGAGACACACAAAATTTTTTTGCAGACTCCTACCCTGTGTCCCATCCGAAAATGTGCCTGGTGGGCAGGGAGTACAGGAGGATGAAGCATTGTTGTAAAAGCCAGGATTGCAGGGTGGACAGTCCTGCCTCTCCCCAGAAGGAGGTAGGGTCAATGCATCAGGGAGATCCTCTCTGCAGATCTTGGGTTCAATCCACTTGTACATGATCTGAGTCTGGAAGGAGGAGACACTGAGCTCACACAATGTACCATGAAGTTTTAGGACTAGATGCACCAATGAAAGTCCCCCTTATAAACTAAATTAGGATTTCCATCATTTGAGGCCAAGAACAGATCTTGAACACACAGGACAATAAACGGAAGTGCAGGTAAGGGCAACAGAAGTGACTGGGTTCACAGGAGATTCCAAGAGATGAGGCTTTAAGGACAAAACAAAAATGTGAAGCTTAAAACAATTACTATTTAATTAGTAAATTTCCTATTTAATTAGTAAATTTAATTTCTCTTTAATTAGTAAATTTCTCCATGCAAGTGGTTCTGAAGAACATCAGATAAATAATTCTAACTGGATATGCAATCTCTGCATTGTAACCACAGCAACACAAAACATAACTTCTGCCATATAAAAGCCCTTTATTTGGATTAGTAGAGAAAACCACAAGTTCTGCATTTTTAATTCATACTGGCCTGTTCTTTGAAAAGTCCCTGCCATTTCTCACCTACTGAGAAATTTCTTCCTGCCATTTCTCACCTACTGAGAAAATGTTAAAATCATGCAGGAGCTCTCCCAAAGCCCCTCCAATCCCTTGTCATCCCATAAGGAGAAGTTTATGAACACTAACTTGAGTCAGTCCATGGTGTTGCCATATCACTTCTTTATCATCACCCCCCTTTGAGGACACAAGTTTCTGTCTTCAGGAGAAGGATTGGATGAGATGCAGAGCACCTGAAGTATTGATCCTTCTTGAAACTGTTCCACAGAATAAGCTGGAAGAAGCCTCAGTTCAGGCTCAGGCCCTGTCTCCTGGGAGTTCCAATGATGCTGAGGCTCTCACTCTCCATCCCTGCCTGTGCTTTGTTGCAGCCATGCCTGTGCCAGGTCATGTTCCCTGGCTGACCCACACCCTGGCTGACCCATGGACACAATGTCCCAGCTTGGCACTGGTCCTGCCTTTTCTCCATGGACTTGTCTGGACACTTTGGCTGAGTCTGGTCACTGGCACGGGGTCCTCAAGCACTGAGGGACTGCTCCTGCTGACAGAGTGGCACCTCTTGCTATGGATCAGCCTGACCTTGCTGCTCCTGAACACTTGGAGGATTTTCTGGAGACTCACCCCAGAAATGCTTCAGCAGCATCAGAGTGCACAGTGTTTAAAATAAAAAGGGTCAGGAGCTGGCAAAGCACCTGTGTGGCTGCCCAGAGCCCAGACACACTGCCTGCCACAGGAATCCTACTGCATCTGAGGCGGGAGAGGAGGGTCAGAGAGTGCCTGTGGCCGTGTGGTGAGGGGTTTCTCAGACCGGGGCTGAAGCATTCAACTTGGGATTTTTAAATCAGCAGGTAGATGACAAGTCAAGAGTCAGGTGCATAAATCTCCAGAGGCCCCTTCTACACATGGAGTGGGACAGCAGAAGGGAGACAACAATCTATTGTTCAGTGAAAACCTGGCTTATTTTAGCAACCATGGATCAATCCACTGTTCTCCTGTAGATGGCCTGCAGAGCCGGGCCCTCCCACTGAGCTGCATCACATGGAGAGATGGCTGTGGAATACAGTAAACCTGAACCAATTTCCAGAGCAATGAAACCAATCCTGAAAACTCAGCCAGTATCTGTGCGCCTGCAACACCTGCTGCTGTCATTGCAACTGGATAGTGAAGGCTGTCTGCAGAAAAACCCACTTTGCATTCTAATCATATCCATCAGTAAAGGGAAAGGCCAGTGGAAAAGGGTCAATAACAGGAACTTGTTCAGTGTCAGGGAGACTTGGACCACACAGAGCAGTGACAGAACAATCCACAGGAGGCTGCAATTAAAGTGGTACCTGGGGGTGTAGCCATGAACACTGCTGCTAATTTCATGAGTCATTAGACACAGTCAACAGAGCAGAAATCAGTAAGTCAAGACCAGGTTGCAGAGCCTGACAGCTCTGGGGCTAAACTCACTGATGCTTCATGATCAAAGCATAGGATATCTCAGCTGCATTTTAGAACTCACTGATCAGGAGACTCCAAAATACCCAATCCTGCCAGAAATATTAGGCCAGCGACATACAGGTGTTAGGGAATCTGACTATTTGCAATTCCATCTGAGAGATGGGATCTATGAGAGATGGGAAAGGAAAGACATCAAACAGGACTGACTATGTGTCCACACCTCTGTGAGCTTCCTACAGCAGTAAACAGCAGTTTCTTTTCCAATTCCTCCAAAAATTCCACTTGACTGCTAGGAGAAAGCCGGCTGCTCCACCAGGAAGTCCCTCCATGAGACCAAGTGGATCTAAGGTCTCTGGGTGAAACAATGTCCTGAGAGTCCAGGTGATTTGAGGCATCCCATGGGACAAGCACATTACCAGCAGCCAAGCTGACACACATGAACACTCCAGACTATGTATATACCATTATTTTACCTGACCACGGGCAAGAGTTTAGCCTGTCCCTGATGCTAAAACCAAGGGACATGACACATGCAGACAAACACTCCTCCACCTGAAGCAGAGATGGCCATATCCAATGCTCCTGGGCCATGGTATCACCTGAATTATGCCTGGGTGCTGCAAGGACAGTCATCACAAGCTTAAAGTATGCCAGAAAGATTATTAACAACTAAAGAGACGGGTTTATGCTGGGACAGTACTTCACCCTGTGTTCCAGCAGTGTGGAAGTATGCAAGCAGCCCCAGTGCCCCATCAGACCCTTCACAAGTGCAAGGAGCTTATCATCTCACCAAAACACATCCCTTAAGCAGACCCAGACCTGTCAGATTCTTACAGAGGGATAAAGGCTGCAGAGAGGGCAGGCAAAGGATAAGCCAAAAGCCACAGATTCTATACTGGAAGCAAAATTGGGAAAGTAATTGGGCAATGGATTCCTAAAAAGAACTAACTTGCTTTCAAATGCAGAGATAGCAATAAGGTCAGTGAGCTTAAAAATAGTATCATGCCTTCTACTTACTTTTCCCTCCTTATCACATGGGGTGTGGATCTGGAAAAAGTCTTTGCTTGTGCATGGAGGTCGCTCTATGCATGCACTGGATCCCTCCTCTAAAAGAAAAGGTGAGAAACAGGATATTAAACTATCAAATGGTCTCTGGAAACAAATATAACAAGCTTGAATCTGGAGGTTAAAATGAGTCAGCAGAAAATTATAAAACAAAAATGAAAAATCAAGCTTTTAATCGTGTCTGCATGAGCCTTCCCCTGAAATGAATCAGGGGAACAGGGGAAATACTAGCAGGGCTTATACTGTCACACTGAAATTCACTGATTCAGTGTATGCAAAGACAATTATTAGGAAGAAGTTTTTTACTCTGAGGATGGTGAGACACTGGAACAGGTCACCCAGAAAAGTTGTGAATATCCCATCTCTGGAAACAGTTAAGGCCTGGTTGGACAAGGCTTTGAGCAAACTGGTCTAGTCAAAAATTCCCTGCCCATGGCAGTTGGAATGAGGTGATTTCCAACCCAAACCACTCCATGATTCCATCAAACAAAAATTTATACAGTTTAGCAAGCATGGAAATATTTTCTCACTTGATAAGGAACAAAACCATTCTAATCCTGTAGAAACTTCCTTACAACACTGGCCTAATTTTTTCTCTTGCCAGATAATTTTGATATTTCATTCCCACTGAGATCAGAGGCACAGGTCCCCAGGCATTTGCAATCATGGGTGACAGCAAGTGCTATGGTCAGTAACTGATTCTTCAAGAATTTTCTAAAACTACTACAAGGAAGAAATCTGAAGACCTTTTGACTATGAAGAATAGATTAAGACCATGTCATTCGAAGATCACCACCTAACCACAGCTGGAAACACAGAGGACTTTGGGACTAGGTTTTGCAACTAGATCACCCCATTCTCCAGCCCCACAGGAGGCAGGGGCAAGCCAGGAGAGACTGTTTGGAAAGGACATTCCTCAAAACATGTTAAGGCTGAAGGCAGTGATGAAGCAAATTCGTGTCATCGCCAACCTATAACACAAATTACCAGGAGAGGGCACAGCACGACTGCTCTATCCTTCAGAAGAACTATCCCCTTCCTGGTCATAAAGGCCTCCATCCCTTCATGTTAACACTGATGACACTAACAGCATTTGACTGTGGCCCATTACGTATCTATGTGCCCTCTGCATACTTTGGGAAGTCAGTAATTTCCCCTTCACATATCAGCTGGAGACACTCATTGCTGGATACAGCCACGCTCACATCTGAAACAGCCGGTGACGGCACATACTCAGATCTTCCTGGTTTTCCTTGTCCCACTTGGTTTATGTACCTGCATAATACATTTCTTCTTCACACTTGGTGCACTCTTTAGCCCCTTTCTCAGAATAAGTGTCTCGTGGGCACACCTGGCAGCCAGATGCTCCTGGTTTGTCGCTGAAGGTACCAGGCTTGCACGCAAAGCATTCAGATGTGTACGCAACTCCTGTAAGAAAAATTCTGGGTAAAGCACTGAAAGAGACCCATCTAACTGCTGCTTATCTGGGCTTATGGCTGAGAGCAAACCAGTTGTATAAAACAGCATAAAAACCACACTCAGTTTCACCACTCACTTAAGACACTTTGGCTTTGCTAACTTTTAGGTCTTTAATCTTTATACTTAAATTAAAGTCTGACCCATCTAAGAACCTTATATGACACTCCCAGTTTTATTACACTTAGACCAGGACCAAAAGAGCAATTACATATAAAACAGATAATTTGAATATTAATTAAACTGCCACAGTATGACATATATCTATTTATCACTGTTGAGAGGCTTACCAATAACCACAGCCCTTCTATTCTACAATAAAGAAAACCTTGTTATTCCTTTTTCTCTATTTGCTAATCCAGTCTTCTCCAGTAGATGGCAACATTTTCCAGATAAACTAATTTTTCAGCCTTTCCTCACTGTGAAGTTTTGCTGTTCTGTTGCTACTCTTCAGAGGAGGAGAGGGGGCATGGGGTTAAAAAAAGCCACTTCAGCGCTGTAGGCACAGCAGTAGAAATAGTACTTGGCAAACATTGTTATAAAAGAGATAAAACCTCAAAGACAAATTCTACTTACCTTCAATCGTGATGTTCTTCACTAAAACTGGTTTTACAACTTTGGAGCCCATGAGAATCCCTGTTGTTCTCCAGTATAATATATTGCTACCTGATTTTAGAGTTACCTGCAACAACACGTGTGAGTTAGCAAACATCCCCTTGCCAAGACATTATTTTATTTCCTACTTCCATTCAAATTTCTTGCATCCTAGTAGCTTTTACTGTGCTGTTTAGTGGGTCAAGAGGTAATGGTAAAACAATAGACAGATGCTGTACAGACATATCTGAGGAGTGCCAAAATGTGCTTTATGAAAATGTTTCTCAATGCCCCAGTTGGAAAAACACTGTTTCTGACCTTGTTGTAAGCAGAACTTGGAAAAAGCTGTTCCTGTCTTTATCCAATTACCCCTGGCACTCAAGAGCTTTTATCTCCAGCCTTACATTCAAATATAGTCAATCAGTTTGTTTTTAAAGCCTTGAGATACCCTTTCATAAAGAAACTCAACATGACCCAGAGTTTGAAAATCCAGCTCACAAGCGAGTTTTGATTATAGGTTTTAAAAAACAAGCTCTGTCTGCATGTAACAGTATCATGACCAGTAAGCCAGGCACAAACCATGGCTATCTCCAGCAGCAGTCTCGTCCCTCCTGCTCACTTCTGACTGCAAACAGCAAATGAGATGCAGAAAACAACCTGGTTTCTGACTGCCCTGACCCACTTGTTTTCATGGCGTGGTGCAGCAAGTGACTGCACAACCCCTGTGGAAGGATGGTGGGTTGGTGGCATCACGGCTGAGGTAAAGGGCAGTAGGAAGGCAGGAAAACTCCTCCGTTTTGGTGCCTTCTGCCTTCTGCCTTCAACTCTCTTGTGTAACTACTGTATCACTCTCACCACTAAAAGCAGCAGGTTCACCAAGCCCCTGCCTGGCCTGGTATTCCATATCTACTAGCCCAGTACAAGGTGTTTAGTGCCAGTAGCAGGATAATGGCCTGAAAGTGCTATATTTTCACACAAGAAGAGGGATAAACTCTACCAGCATAAGGGTCCAGGATAATGCAATTTACAGCAGGCCTGGCAGGACCACAGTTTTTGTTCACCCAGGATAAAGAGTTGAAAAATTTAGCAAAGTGGAAATACAGCATATTGCATCTCCCACACTCAAACATCTGCTACCCATAGGGGCAGAGGAAAGCTGAGCTGTCACGTGTAACAGGGGAGCTGGGACCATACTGAAACACGCATCAGGTTGTGTGGGGTGAGGTACCCACCACCAGCCCCAGCGCAGCAGGACTCACTTGCTGAGAGCAGAGACGGGAAAATTGTGCTCACAGAAAACACTTTTGACAGCATTTGCATAAAAAGCCCTTCAGGACAGCGCATCATCATCTCACCAACTCATATGTCTACATTTCAGCCAGCCATCCCAACAACTTTCATAGACAGTGAGAACACTTGCACACCCCAGATGACGAGTTCAGATTGCACCATCTCTCATGCAGACTGCCTGCATCCCTCAGCTCACCCAAGTCAATGCCCTGGCCCTGGATCTACCTCTCAGCTCATGCCACTCATCCCTCCTCAGCCAACATTCCACCCTCCCAGTGTAACCTGCACTGGTCTTGCACCAGACCTAACAGGCACTCCAACCAGAGCTGGCTCAGGAATACAGTTTCTCCTCTAGGAGGGAAAGCACACCATGGAAAACAGAGATTGTGCTGCTGCCTATGTCCACAAAAGTCTTTTTCTTCTGGCATAATGTCCCCTGTGCTGGGCCTTTGCTGCTATGGCTCTGGGCACAAGGGTGTGATGGTGTAGTGGAAGCCAAACCTCTGCTGATGAGCTGGTTTGCACATGATCCTGTGAACGTGATGTTCACAGGGCCAACTCAGCCAACTGGGCCATGGGCCAGCCACAGGGCTCCTATCCCCAGCATGGACAGGCTCATATCCCTGCTGCCAGCTGGTTTTTCACACAAGCCCCCATGGAGCAGAAGTTGCATGAAGGTGCAATCCAGCTCTTCTGCACACACTTGAGAATGAAATGCCCGTCCTGCTTGTCTCTACGTACACACCCCACTCCCACTGCTCTGCCAAGGCACAGAGAATAATCTTGTGTTCTCATGAGCAAACAACTGCTGTACAAGATTTCAATTACAATCATGCAGAGTGATTGTGGCATGCAGATTTGCATAAATCTATTTAACCTCATAAAACACTTAATTCAAAGCCCAGGGAAATCAATACAAAGTCTTGCATCTATATAATTTCCTTTGGGATCAGCCCCTTAGGGATCTCCATGACTTTTCCCCTCAGTACTAGGAAAGCTCTGCTTCTTCAAATGCATTCACAGGAGCTGGCCCATGTTTGGACAGAGGAAATTACAGACATTTATAAATGGAAAAAAACTTCATGAAGGAATTTTTCACGCACTTACAGAATGAGAGCCCCATTCCCCATTGTCTGTGAGCTTCACCCATTTGTCTGCTGTGGACTCCATTTCTTTGCACTGGTCATTTTGTATCTGTTAATAAAAACACAACATCAGTGACTACAGTCAGGGGCATCTCTCTGTCAGCATAACGATTTCTGGGAATTTTAAGATTCACCTCTGTTCCTCTTGTCTACATATCTAGACAGCTGCTTTACTTGTGGCAAAATAAACCCCCAACTTTCAACATCTGCTACGGCTTAACAGTGCCTCCACCAGCCCCCTCTGACACAGATGGCAAAAAAAGAGCAGGATGAGATGATCTCAGGCGTGTCCTCATGCTATATGGGCAGAAAAGGATGCTGAGCATATTGTATTGCTGCTTCCTCCTTCTCCTGAGCCTACCGAGACTTAATTCTCTAAAATCCAGAGGCTTCCAAGTCATAGGGGAAGCAGGAGTGGATGGGCCAAAGCTGGAATACAAAGTGTTTTCTCTACAGCCAATATGTGCTTTACCTTTGGCCTGCTGCCACCTGACCTAGGGATGAGAGTAAAGCTATCAAGGCAGAGGCAACATGCCAGGGAGAGTCTGTCTTGGCAGAAGGGGCAGGTTGGCTGTCCCTTGCCTGGGTCCAGGGCAGCTCAGAAGCATTTGCTTACAGCAGAGTTTGGTGCACTTCTTTCTTCCTATACCTGTCTTCTCAGACGAAAAAGTATGAAGTGCCTTTGAGGCATGAGATCACACACTCAGCTTTTATTGCACCAGGGAGAAAGGTCACTTCAACACTTTCAGACACTTGACCTGGAGTCAAGGATCCTCCTTAAAGTTGCTCCAAATCAAATATAAAATAAGCTGTGCAACTCCACATCTTCCAACACATCTATACACTCAATTCCCACCTAGACCAACTGCATTAAGGAGAAGAGGCGTGAAGAAGCACCTGTGTAGAAGGTAGATCCCTAATTATCTTGTGCAACCTGAGCTACAGCACCCTTTTGTCTTGGTTCCCACCTGCAAAGAAGAGGTAAGAATATATAGCCTCTTCTCATCAGGTGTAAAGGGCTTCAATATATAAACAGAGCCAAGGAAGGGCAGATAAAACACCTCACCATTTCCCAGTAACCTGCCACCGCCACTGAAATTCCACTTTCCAGAGCTAAAGTGTCATTGTTAAATATATGGAACCACAAAGGCATGCTGGAGGAAAAAAATAAAAATACTTTTACAGGAGATTTAAATATGGCTTCCCTGAAATACTGAGGCTGACTAGGAATTTATGGGCATTTCTATAAAGGGCTGCAGCACTCATTGCTTCTTGAAAAGGGGATGATAAATTCAGAGAAGGCGAATGAGTGGGATATGGATAAAAGCAATAACCAAGGAGCCATTTTCAAAGCCAGTGCTCAGAGACACAATATATGTGCTCTATTGCAGGAGCAGATCTGCCAGTCAAGCAACTGGGGCTGGGATTCATAATCCTGGCACGCTCACCTGACAGCAGAAAGCATAGTTGCTGCTTTCTTCTCATGAAGAAGGCAGGATAGCTTAATACAAAACAGAAATGGCTAAATAACACTGTTACCCAAGTACAGTAGCAATCTATCACACTGATGTAGCAGCATGAAGGTACCTCCAACAGGTAATTTTTGTCTTCCCTTTTTGGCTCTACTAAAAATAAGGATACTTTGCACTTTTCCCCCAAACTTCAACAGATATTGACCAACACCGGCTAAGACTTCTCATTCCTGTGAGGTGCCATGAGCTGTGTCTTTCTGATGAAAAACAGAGCTTGTCGACAGATAAAAGGGCAGTAACAGAGGAGACTGAAAATTTCCAGCCATTTGCCTCTCTGAGTCACCCTCCCATTACATTTTTTTTCTGTCCCAAATGGCAGGTACAACATGACAAGGATAGTGGAAACTTCCAGAGTGCCTCAGTAATGTGGGGCATTTACAACCCACTGCAAATCCTGGTGCTGGGAACCCTCCAGCTCACTGGACAGCAGTCAGTCCATCCAGGTGGGCAGAGAAGGGTTACCTTCCCCATTCTGGTCACTGCTGACCAGAGAGTTTCAGCAATTTGAACACACCATGGTGCAAGCCCAGCCAGGCTGTTCCCATGTCAGAGCTAATGATCCCCAGCCCCTCCACTTTGCAGCACAGACACACCCTCAGAGACTAATTCCTACTGAAAGTCACCTGAATTTCTCCTGCTTTTCTTTTCATCTTAATTACTAAATTACTAGGACACAAACTGACCTAAAACTAAAGGTTTCCACATAGTACTAACTGGAAGAAGTCTTTTTAAATGTCAAGTGCCTTCAAAGGCATCTCCAGTCAGACACCCCTAAACAGGAGCATCTACCACCAACACCTGTCTTGCAAAAGGCTGGACTAACTGGGGCAGTCGTAACCCCAAATGGCAAAATTCCAGTCCATGGCAGACAGGATCAGTTCAGACTGAGTTTTGAAGATTAAAAAAAATGCCACAAGACAGTATAAGTGACAGAAAGAGAAGCAGAATTTTTTTGATACTGTTCAGCAATGACAAGCTATGGGCATGCAGGGAACTTAAAAGGGGGAAAGCTGCTGCTAATGATCTGGGGTGAATTCTTACAATATAAGGTTGGATTCACCATTTAAAAGGCCTTACAAAAAATTCAAAGAAGATGTTGTTGTCAATATACTGGTATTCAAAGAAGACAGAGCCGGATTTCTTCAGGTGCACAGCGTAGATGAGAGAAACTGTACAGTCATCCCTGTTTGACTCTATGTAATTCCCTCGAGGCGTCCATGAAGAGCTGATGAACATAAACAAAACAAGCCTCAGCTGAGATCACAGATACTGAGGAGACTTTTTCTACACTACTACACAACAACATGTTACATAAAAAAGACCCCAGAATCCCAAAACAGCTAACTGCAGTGACTTTTTAAATTTATTACAGGATCACCATTTATTTTTCAGATATACTAAATATAATAATTTTATTTTATATCTATTTTTAGATGTTACATGAATAATATAAAATATAATACTTTTCACTGAAACTGTGCATGGGAAAGGATATTGTATGAAAAATTTAGGACTCAGCCCATATAAGAAAGGTTTATTATCTACAGGTTCAATATACCTTCAATTACACTCAGAAACAGCCTTTTACAAGCACCACAGGTCTCTAAATAGGCTATAAAAGGACCTTTTAGCCACATTCACTATACCATGACCCTGGAGCTTTCCAGCTACAAATAAGAGCAGCTCCAGGCTGGTCTTAAGCTCACTGGTTGCCGATGAGCCCGAGGAGACCATGCTGACAGCAAAGAGATGAGGCTACAGATTTCACCTCCCAGCCACTCCTGTCTGCCACGAGCAGGGCTGGCTACCCTCTGCACAGCTCAGATGAGGCATTAAGCAGCTTTGTGCTGCTGAGCTGTCCCAGGTTCACCCACAGCTGCCTAAGCCAGGTGCAAGCAGAGCTCCTCACTTGTTGCAGCTGTCGGCTTTACTCTCGGACGAGCCGAGCGCCGTGTCCATGAAAGTCGCCACGTTGGAGAATCCTGCTGGCAGCTCATCCCACTCGTCAAACTTGATCCCGCTGCCCAGGGAGTAGGTCCCCTCTGCACATTTGCTGCACACCTGGTTCTTCATCTCCAGGTACTCACCAGAGGCACAGGAGAAAGCTGGGGATACAATAATTTACAACATAGGAATGAATTCATCAATCCTTATTAATTTTTTTTTCTGTCTGCCATTTAATTAATTAAGATTGAACTTCCACTAAAGGGAACCAAACAGAATGTCCCAGTCCCAGGAACACAACAGCAGAACTACCAACATTCAGCATTGAGATGTTCACCTGGGTTTTCACTGATGTGGCAGCACTGAAACCAAACCCCAGTAACAGCTCCTGATTTGCAGCTCGCCTCCATTGGCAAAAGAAGATTTTTAGAAACAAAATCTCTATTGTGTCCAAAAGCAATTTGTGAAAATGAGGATTTAAAATAGAGTTCTCCTCACCCTTCCTCACCCAGCTGTTACACCTTGAACTCAATTAAAACCACCAGTACTTGAGAGCCAGAACAGACTTTTCTCACTCATCTGAGCTAAGGAGGGCACACAGCAGCAGGCTGACATCATATAACACTACAAACCTTGGCTGAGAGTAGCAGACCTAATCCAAAGGCCTCTCCATGTTTCTCCTCACGTGAACCACCCACAAAGCCTCAAACATCTTGCCTGATATAGACCATGTGGTCTTGGAAAAGGTCACCCACAGGTTTGTGACTAGAAGATGAGGATCTTTGATTAGGGTGACATTAACATGCTGAGAAAATAACCACTGGTTGTCAGCACAGCAAAGACATTATTCAAAATCTGTGTAATTAAGGGAAGTACAATTAGGAGGTATATTCACAAAGTGCCTTTTTTTTTTTCTGATGTCTCTAAAATTATTTCCTCCAAACAGGTGTATGCTGCTTTTCCCTCTGATCATATCTCTGCCTGCTAAGGGAAGATTATTCCCATTATGAAACAGAAACCTGGACAGCAGCTGAAGTCCTGTATGCCCACAGAACCCCATGCCTGTGTCAGGAATCGTAATTCCTGCCTGGACATTCGTTTCAATGGCAGGCCATCCCACTTTCCCTCAGTACCATGCTGCATCCTGTCCTCTTTGAGACTAAACATCCTGATGGAAAACAAATGAGCACTTTCTGCAGCCCATAGTACTTCCTACAATGTTTGCAGATTTTTTAACTACACCAGCCAAGCCAAAGCAGGATCCAGAGCAATGCACACAACTCACATCCCTAGAAATTATGGGATTTTCTTGTTTCACACATGCCACATTGCACAGTGACAGATCTTTCATACACTTTCTTTGACAGACATAAACTCATTAGCCTGAGAAACTGCAGGATGAGACCAGACTGGCAGCCAAAGTGGTGAAACTGGCCCAAAACAATGACGTTGGTTGAAGTCCCAGAAAATGTGGTTCCACAGATGTGCCAGTGTTTATCTAAACTGCAGAAAAACTTGCTTTATTATAAGCACTTTGATTAAGTCATGGCTGCGTAACATAAATCTCCATCTGAATCCAACTAACAGTTCTGGCTCCCATTTCTGTCCCAGTACCAGCAGGATTTCTTTCTGTAATTGTCCTTGATGCGTGCCACTGGAAAGCAGATTAAAGGTCTATTTTGAAGGAATGATCTGCCGAAGGGTCATTTTTCCTTCTTGGTCATATCAGCATACTCTGAATTTGAACCAGTGGCCTTCAAACCAACAGATTTCTAACCCTGTTGCTCACTGGTGATGGACCAGGAAGGAAAGTGGGCAGGATCCAGGGAGACATGGGTGTGAAAATAAACAAGGAAATCCTGCCATGATGGATTTCTGTGAAAGACTGACAGACAAAAAATCCACCCTCAGTGAGGGCAAGTGGTTCACTATAAGCAGTGGCACAGGAGGCAGAGCTAACACCACTCCTGACTGACTGTGTGAGCTCAGCTCAAGCCACAGGATCTCCCTGCACCTGGGCTGGGAAACAGCTTTCTCCAGAGATTTGGGCAAAAGCAGTGAACACATCCCTGTGTGTCTGAACTGTGACCACACTTTGTACAGCTTTTCACCTTAAATATATAAAGACATCCTGACTCACTGCTTTAGAATTATTAATAAATCTTGATTTATTTTTTCCTTTTGAAGGGTGCAGAGAGATGCTATCAGGAAGGGAAGCAGAAAAGTAAGCTCTCTCATGACATCTTTGAATTCTTCAACAGTTTCAACTTTTTTTTTTTTTTTTTAATAAAGCTAAATAGCAAGAAAGTGAGAGTGCTGCTTAACCATTCCAGAATCATGAAATTCAACTAAGGAGTCAAGAACCATGAGCAATTCCCTGCCATAATGAAGATTCTGAGGGCAGCAGAGCCTCCTCTTCCATTGCAGTGAGGCTGAGCAGAGATTTTTACTCTAGCTGAACTAACATATTTTAACCCCTTGCAAACTGATCATTTGAGAGAAATAAAAGAGTACAAGAGATCAGGCCAGCTGCCATGCAGGACACATCATCCATCTCTCACCTTCCAGAAAATAGGTGAGCCTTTCTTTTATTTAGGTGGGGAATTACCTTCTTTCCTTATTTAAAAGGCAGCAGCATTTCCCATCAAAACACATCCCCGTGCAAGCAAACTGGCTCTGAGCATGCCAGCTGCTTGCCAGGTTCAATTTGGGGCTGAATGTGGCTAATGGCAACATGAACCACTTTCAACATTGGAACAGATGCAACATTTGGTCTCGTTCCAGCTGGAGAAGGGTGGGGAGGAAATACAGTGTGTGGTGAGCATGAAGATAGTCTCCTCTCCTAGAGTCCCGCAATTTGGTCTTCCATGAGGGGGGTGACAAAAAGCCAGGGCAAACTGTCTTTAGTCTAAATTGCATCAGTTCAAGAGTTCATCCCAGCTGGAGACAGGAGATCAGTCACTTGTGGAGGGACAGAGCACAGACAGCTGATCCATCCCAGGGCATCCCAGGAGCTTCTTCCTGTGGCTGCTCCGTATCACTAAGACATAGCTGAGCACAGATGCAGCCGTTCCCAGCAGCCACAGAAACAGCTGGAATTGTTGCAGCATCACTGTGTTTGTGAGGGTGACACACACAAGATGCTGCCAACAAGAAGGGCTGCATCAAAACTTACGAAGTTAAGGAGTGATGCAAAGTTTTGGGAACATAAATTCTGTATTTTAGGAGTGTGCTCTGATTTGTCCTCCACTAAACCCTCCTTCTTCAGAATTCAGAGGAAAAATTAGTCTTCCACATTAGATGAAGATTCTGTGAACACGCCTGACCCCAGAGTTCATTTGTTTAGGCATTTGATACTTAAATTTTCAGAAAAACTGTCTCTACTGAATAACTGGACATCACTATTTTCTGTCCCTCTCTAACCGCAAACAATGTGCTTTGCTCTGTGTAAGTTGGTGTGTAACACCCAAACTGATATTTGAGAGGTATAATTACTATTAATTACTATTATACCTCTCAAATATCAGTTTGGGTGTTACACACCAACTTACACAGAGCAAAGCACAGCAAAGCACATTGTGAAGACCGAATGTGGTCTTTCTTTCTGAGAAGAAAACTGTGAAATGCATGAAAAGATTTAATGACTTGCCCCACCAGGGGCATTTTTAAAATTGGAAGAATATTTCAGAGGCAGTTAGGAACAGTGTGACACACAGTGGTGCTGGGCACACTGCTGCCTTTGCAGCTGATACAATTATTGGTGATTCACACCTGTAGCTTTGCTAAATAACTACAGAAGGAAAAAAAGATGTTGTGGTTTGTACAGGCAACTAGTCTTTCTCACAAAAAGATGCTGTAAAGTACTGTTTAACTAGACATTGCCACAGGCAGCCACACACATTCCTACACACATGCAATAAAGCTGACAGCATATGCACTTAATAAAAAATTGACATGAGATTCAGTACTAATAGTTACCACTGTAAAAGTCTTGTCAAACAGACCTCATTTCATTCTGTAACAGGATTACAAGTCACTTGATAAAGGTGATGGAGTGGATGTCATAGACTGAGGGTTCCTAATACAGTTAGCTTAGTTTTGCATGTCACTCTGATGAAGAAAGGTGGTGCTGTACAACACCAGCAGGGAACACCTTGAAGGGACTGAGAACTGCCCTCAAAGGGATTGAGAACCTCAGGTGGGGCTGTCAATTACAAACCACCCTTGAGCAGGGAGGAAGGGGGCAGCTCTGCCTGCACAGGACTGAGTCTGGTTTTTCTCATTGATCTCAACGAGTCATTTTTCTCAATGATCTGCAGGCAAAAAGAAAAGGAGTGGTATCAAGATTGGCAGGGGAGAGATTGTTACCAAGCCTGAGCCCACTCAGTGTGCTTTAGCAGAGTCAGTGGTAAAGACAAGCTGCCGAGGGCAGGGAGTGACAGCCCTGCCTGCAGAGGGCTGAAATGTATCCCAGAGAGCAGCAAGCTGAGGATGAGAGCAGACCCACCATTCATCAAGAGCTTCCACTGCCAAGGCATCCAAAAAAGTCGCTAGTGAGATCTGGATAAATTTAGAGGTACAGGGAGAGATACATAGGATGAAACGTGTATGACAGGGAAGAAGATTGTTATAATGCTGCATATAGATGTGATTTGGCATTTTTATGAGGTCAGTACAAAACAAAAGGACTTCAAATGGTTTTAAAATTAGAGGTAATGTCCTGCAGTAAGGGACCTGAAGTGCTTAATCTACGTAGTTCATCACAAGAAGATTGAGAGTCAACTTGATTAATATGTAAGCATCTCCAGGGGGAGAAAACACAAGATCCTGCTGCACTTTTTAATCAATCAGACAAATGCATAAGAGCTACCTTCTGGAAGCTGAACCCAAACAAACTCAAATTGGAAATAACGCACAGATTTTTAATAGGAGGAAGGGCTGATTGTTGGAACAATCTGTCATGGCATGTGATGGACCCTTTGTCTCTCAAGTGTTTCGTTCCATAACTGGATACCATATGGAAGAAAAACTCGTGCCAAATACCCATTATCAGCCCCACCATCAGCCCAGCTGGGTGTATTTTAATGGTCTGTGAGGTCAGACCAACAAATCTAATTAAATCCCTTACTTTTAAACTCTGTGAGTGAAGATCAGTGGTGCCCTGCCATGAGCCCACACACCACGAGCACTGGGGCATCCTGAAGCAGAAGCCCTGCCCATGGTGTAACCACTTCCAAGGAGTGCTTGCAGTCCATCACTTGGCACATCCGATTGCACTTTACAATCACTTGCCAGACATGGAAACAGCTCCCCAAAGGGCAAAACAGACCATAAGCAAGCTTGTCTCATTTGCCCTTTGACTGCAAGTCTCCAGGGTCACATTCTGTCTTTTGGTACTGCGGTGGTCGTCCTGGTGATTTTGGTGGACTAGGATCAATATTAGTTGGCAAATATCTCTCCTACTAACTGACCATAACATTCTCACATTGCTTAACTCTCTGATGGTGGGGATCAGGGCAGGATTATCAGGAACAAAGATTGACAAACTGAGTAGATCATCACATGTAAATGCCTAGTCAGGTTCTCCTGAGCTCTGAAACTTTCCTCTGGAGTGTTTTCTCATGTCAAGTATCTTTCAGATACTACCACACTGTGAGAGGGATCAAAATATTTGAGATTTCACCAGAAGATTAAGCAAAGCTGTCTCAATACCCTGCATCCTCCAACACCAAACTATAATGTATTCAACTGCTTTCCTCCCTCATGCAACCGTGGCCATTCAGTCTTACCTCTCTCTTCATCTAGCTTCCCATCCCACACCACTTGGACCCACTACTTCTACCTCCACCACTCTTCTTGGCAGACTTTTTCCTCCAGACATTTCTTACTTAACAATACCTAAAACCATCTCAGGTCTTCTGTTTATTCTGTTGCCACTGAACACATGCACATTCATGTGTATTCTTCTGTGTCTCCCTGGCTCTCAATAATTAGGATTAAAAAAAAAAAGACACAGGACTGGATTTTATCAGGTTGTACAACATCAGAAGGGGATAGCAATTGAGCAATTCTACACAAATCAATGAAAATACAGAGCAAAAATAATCTCCAACACTGGTTTTCCATCTCTCCCCTCTCCATTTGTGTGTTGTTCATCCAAAGCCCCACGATCTGGGATTCAGGTGACATGCTGCCATTTCCTGCAGGCAGAGTCAGGGCTGAATTGTCTCAGCCTCCCATGGGCAGAGGGGAGAATATGAGGTTGGCAGCATCAGGCAGCTGTGTCTCAGAACAGCTGCTGTTTTCAGCAGACACATGCCACAAGCCTGGAGGGCAAGATGTGGCCAAGGACAAACACATGGAGGTTTTTCAGTGATACCCTGGGGCATTGGGGTCCACACAACATGGAACCAAAGACCAACTAAAATACAGAATGAGGAGGGAAAAAAAGGAGGAAGACAAAGGATGAGAGGAAATCATTGCCTTATTATTAATGTTTCCTATAATCTTGCCAGCTTCAGAATGTCTTCTGTGAATAATTTATACAAGGCTTCTCCAATAGACTGTGAATAATTGATGTTCGTTTTCTTCAGTCATTATTTCCCAATGTGTTACCAGGAACTAGACTGAATCTTAATTAAAAAAAAAAAGTCTGTCTAGGCTGTTTAGTCTTGAAATGTGATCATACTGAAACCTCATATAACTTGGGGAAGAGCACCTTCTGTGCTTTTGAAAGCCTTTTCTGTGCTATGAAAGCCTTTGCATTTCATAGGAATACATAATTTTTTCTTTTATCCAAAAAATAATGAAATACAGCAAAGCTTTTTTCAGTTCACCTCTTTTCCCCAGCTGGCCTGGCGCACAGAACACTTTTATTATCACTTTATTGCATCATTTGCACACTGAAAGGTGTGGGTTTGGAATGGAAATGATCAATTCACAGCAGTGTGGTGTAGAGAGCAGCAATGCAGCGATCACCATGAGGTTAGGAAGCACTTTTGCTACCAGGGTCTCAAGAGCCATCCCAGTGGAGATGGCAGGAAACAGATCTGGAGGTGAGTGAGCAGCTCTCCAGCCCCTACTGACTCCACCAGGCATATTTTGATGGCTCATCAACCAAAGTGGTTCTAGTGCCCTTTGATGGTCTCTGCACACACACACAGTCCTTGCCTCTCATCCCTCTACCAAGCCATAACAAATCTCAAGGTCTTTCCAGCTGCTTCCCTCTTGAAAGAGAAATTAGCGACTCAGAGGAATTTCTTTTTCATTTTTTAATTACACTGTGTACACAACCAAGGTGAAGAATTCATCAAAAGACACTAAGGCCAACCTTTCCCCTCATAAACTCAGTACACACATCAACATGCAGTTCCCAGTAACTCTTCCCCAGAGAAGAGAATTAAATTGAGGGTTCAGTGCAAACTCTTCAGCTTTTTAACTATTTACCTATTTTGTTTTGAACCTCTGCTTCAAAAAGCCAACAATGTGACTCATTCTGCAAAGACAGAGTCTTGCTCATGCACAGAGTAAAAATTCTGGAAAAAAATACTTGTAAAACTGGGGTATTTCACATGGAAATGCCATGAAGTCCAGCCTCAAGCTTCAGCCCAGGTGAGAAACCTAATACTATCAGCAAGACTCACAAACCTGGCTGGAGTCAGGAACATGAATTAGCAGGGATGCTCTAAGAGGAACAGGAATAAACATCTGCTTGAGTGCTTTGCTAAATCACAGCCTTTCAACAGCAGCTCTCCAACTGCGCTGTGCACACCCCTGCCAGCTGAACAGCTTTGCTCCATGGCAGCCCTGCACTAACATGTGTGTGCACACAAAATCTGCAGATGCCCACTGACTGCAGGGGATTCAGGAGCAGGCCCAGTTCTTACCTGCTTGGGATATCCAACTTTACCAAAGACTGAGAGAACATAAAACCTTCATTTAAATTTTCTGTTATGAAAGAAAAATGCTAAAACTCTTGCTGATCACTTAAATTGGCCTTAAGTGTTATAAAGCATACAGCCTTAAAAAGGTCATTTTGCCTAATTGAGTCTGCAATTAGCAGGAAGATCCGCATCTCCTCCTGTGGTATCCTGGGAGCAGATTACACAACTTAGAATACACAACAAACGCAGCAATAAATCAGGTCAAATTCTGCTCTCAGACTCCAGTAAAGCCCATTATAATTGAGGACAGTCTATTTTCTGAAGCTGGTGGAGCTTTTCACATTTCTCATTTGGTACAGGCTCACACAACTCACTTCAAAACTGAAGCACATTTCTGCTTTCAAAGAAGTTGCTCCCACCTTAGTGGCACCTGGTGAAGGGGCACTTTGCTAAGCAGAGCCACAGAATCACAGAATCATTAAGGTTGGAAAAGCCCCCTAAAAGCATAAAGTCCAACCATTAACCCAACACTGCCAACTCCACCAACAAGCCATGTCCCCAGGTGCCACATCTACGTGGTTTTTCAACACTTGCAAGGATGGTGATTCCACCACCTCCCTGGGCATCCTGTTCCAATGATATGATCAAGGTCTTCTACACTATCAACTTTTTTTTTGCCTCTTTTCTTAAGAAATCTTCCTGATTACAACTGGCATTTTGATGCTGACTATAATAATGACCCTATCAACACTTTTTCCTCTTGAACATGGCAAATCCAACTCCTTTAAAAATGCTCTATTATTTTCACTGTAATTTCTTTATTATGCTCACAGCACTATAAAATGAGCAGACATTTATGAGACAAGGTACAACCTATTCTTGCCTAGGATGGGAAAAAATAACTAATATTCTGTGGAATAAGAGAGTTAATATATTAAAAGAAGATGAGGTCAAAATGTGAACTTTAAGCTCTTTTTGGGCAACAATTCTGCTGAGATGAGAATATCAGTGCACCTGAGCACACCCTGAACCAGGTAATTGGGCTGTACAAGGAAGGAAGGAAGGAAGGAAGGAAGGAAGGAAGGCTCCAAATTCAGACTCTGGAGTGTAAAACATGCAGCATATGGTCAGGCTGGCAGAAGAACCTTATGGTGGCCACAAAAACAGACTGCAGTGCAGTGTCAGCAGGAGCACCAAGCCAAGTGCTGCTCCCACTGCCAAATCACAAAAAGTCCCAATTAAACACTGCCTACAGCCCCACACAAAAACAAAGGGCTCCCAGAGATCCCAGCCATAAGGGGGTGCAGGAAAGAGCTTAGCCCTAAGCAAGCTGCTCCCTTTATTGGACTGCCATCAATATTTTCCATTTAAAAAGCCAAGCAACTACCCTGATGGCAGTGATCCCTATCAGCTAAACTCCCTTCCTGCTATCAGACTCATGAAAGGATCAGAGGGAGATCTGTGGTAATTAAAAATGAAGGAGATCAAATTAGTAAAGCATGTTCCCAACTGTCAGGAGTGACTCAGAGATCTGGATTCTGCTGGAGGAGGCTCTCTGTCTGCCACTCCCACCTCCATGTATGTACCCGACCTCCAGAACAGTATTGGGAAGATGCCCAGAGGGGATACCTTAAATGGGAAGCACAGGAGAGCCAGAATAGCTCTAGGAGTAATAAATATCACCTTTCCCCTGGCCAAAATCTTTCTGGACTTTTAAGGCATTTCTTCATAGGAAGCCTTGCAATCATGATGTGGCAGCACCAAAAATGAGACTCAGCTCTGAACAAACAGAAACCTGAGAGAGGTGCCCAAGCAGTCTGGTGTGGCCACGACACAGGGGACACAGGTGTGGCCAGCCCCACAGGGTGACCACTGAGGTACCACACCACGCTGAATGGAAAAACACAGGCTGCAGGGTCTGAAAGTGGTCATGATGAAAGTGGTGACTGCAGCCCCATAGAGCAAGGAGAACAGAAAAAAAATAGAGGGGAGTGAAATACAGAACAGGGCACATTGCCGCTGCAGAGCTGCTACTGCAGCTTCCCTCGCATATCTGGGTCACTGCATAGCAGGACCTCCTACAGCACCACAAAAATCTCTCATGTGAGCCTCCTCCTTCCTCCCCACCTGCCACCCACACGGGAGAGATGTGGAGAGCAGGAGGGTTGCAGGAAGGGAAGGTGGATCATTGTGCTGCTCTGTGCTCACGGAAAGAAAAAAGCATAAAAATCCTTCTCCTAGTAACCAGGTCATAAAGCAGTCAAAATATGACAGCCCTGTCTACTATGCACCCCGTGACTATTTTTCAGAGGACACTGTCTTCTCTGCAGGTAAACTGTGCTGATTAAGTTTCTGAAGACTCAAAAACAGGGTAGAATCCTGGCAGGTTTCGGAGTCTACAGCAGTTTCAGGGAATTCTGAGGCTGTGCTCAGCAGGACACAGTCAGCTGTGATTTGCAGGTCACTGTGTGCTTCAAAATGCAGCAGAGCTCAGAGACATCCAACCTAATTTTGAATGGTTTCATTCAAATGAAAAGCAGTAAAACACAACATCCTGAAAACGAGCACATGTCAGGACACCAACTGAGCTCTGATGCCACAGTTCAATTGCTCCAGATATGGGAAGCACCTGAGCTAACCCATTTTTAGCAATCTCAAGTGTCTTTCCACTCCACTGGAGGCCACAGTCTAGACATATTTACAAAGCAGGAGACATTTAACATATTGGTATGCCATCTTTCAAATTTCTAGTTCAGGCACAATTTAAAGAGAGCGACTGCTGAGCATTTGGAAGAAGGAGAGGTTGGCACAGTATTCTCAGGATTCAAAATTAATGACAGCCTGCACATCACTTCTCTTTTCAGGGAGCAGTAAAGATCAGTGGCAGATATTCTCAAGCAGCAGCATTTCTGAGCAGATGAAAACAACTGCAAACATTGTGAAGTCAGCAGTGATGGCAGACGTGTTCCAAAAAAATCACTTTCTCATATAGATTCCCTCATACCATTGTGTCAAATGAGGGCTCTACCAACCTCCAGGAAAAAATAAAAAAAAAGCCCTAAGACCTCATGCTGCTTCACAACTGCAACTGCTATACAAGTGCAACCCTCTCCTAAAAGCAGAGACATAGTTGGCCACAGGGTATCTCAGGACTAATAGATGCTGAACAAAACTTCTGAGGATAGCAGAACTCTGGAAAGAGGAAACTGGAGGCTGGAAATTGTCCTACCCAGAGTGATTTTACTGTGGGCCCTGATTCTGCAGGTTGAAGGACCAAAGAGAAACCCAAGGGGACTCCAGGATTCTACCAAATGCCAAAACAAGCCCCAGTTCCTATGTCCTGGCATATGTCCTTGCTTTTACCTGCAAGATGTAAGAGAATCGGAATAAATTTGTAGAATGTCCAGAAAGACTCAGCTCAGAGGACATGGCATAGTTCTAGCATTTCCTGATAGACTTTGGGATAAAATAGCACCAAGCCTAAGAGAGAAGGAGGGCATCTCAAGGAGCCATTATTGTGAGTTGTGTGCAGCCCCTGGCCAAGCCTGCAGCACAAATCTCATTCTGCACACAATCCACAAAGAACACAATTTGTAGAAGCCTCAGATACAGAACCTTTTGTTTTCCTTATGCTGCAGAAATTCATGCTTTTAGTGTAAGATGTCCTTGGTACAGCTGCTGTATTGTCAGATGAGACAGAAGACACCAGCTTAGAGAACACGACAAGACAGCAAGGAGATATCTGTCAGCATCTTCAACACAACTCCTCATCAACAACAGATCCCCACGTGCAAATTCTAGAGATTTGTGGGGCAGTCACTTCTCAAAAGCTGCCTCTCCCAGTTTATCCCCCTGGAGAATGGACTGTCAGCCAAACTCCATGCTGGTTAAAATACTTTACAGGAAAAACCACTACGTTAACCAAGCTGAATGTGAAAGGTGTTCCCTACACATTCCTACAGTGACCGACTGCTGTTGACAGATTCATGTTTTCAAGCTGAAAGACTGGTTGTTCTTTAAGCAAAACGTGAAAGACTAAGAGATGAGAAAACCTAACATTACTCTTGCCATCAGAATATAGCTAGACAGCCCCTGCTGACAGTTAATTTACTACAGACAGAAAAAATGGATTGAACTCCAAGAGCCCAGGGAGATGGGATCTGAGGGGTGCAGTAAAAAAGTAAAATATCTGATTCTTCTCAAACCAGCTGAACTGTCGAAGGATTTGACACCAACACTACAAGGAGATGAGTTTCCCAGTGTATTTAACAGAATCCTGTATTTTCGTGTATAATATCAGAGCCCATCTACTGGGAAAAGTTTTCACCTTGTCTAGAAGGGGTATTGAAAAAGCCAGATTCATCTATTGTTATAAACCAGCTGAATTCTCATTGGAATTGATTTAAGACCAGAAACAGGCACAAACAATAGAAGATGAAGAGGGAAGTGAACCATTTTTCAAAATCTGTAGCAGAAAGTTGAGGATAGTGTAGTGTTGCTGGACTTAAACCATTTATCACAAGATTTAAGAAGAAATAATGTACATCACAAAAAGATAGTTATACCTATGTCCTCCAGGGTACACCAAAAGTGGTTGCGCAGCAGAAGAAATAAAACTATCTGCTCCTTTATAGTGCAGGCAGCAAAAAGTGATGGGCTTGAAGTATAACAAGGGAGATTCAACAGCAGAAAAATCTTTAATGGGAGGGAAAATGAAAAGAACTAAATATATGAGCAAATATCTGCAGAGCTTCTGGGCTCTTCATCACAAGAGGTACCTGAAAACAGTCCAGCCAAACATCAGCCATGAATGACAGTCATTTCTACTACAGCTATTTGGGCTGGAAGGTGAATTATGGGATCACCTGAGGTGCTTCTCAGGGCTATATTTCTGTAATTGAAAAAGCACTTTCTAAGGATATACAGAGACTCCACATTTAAAACCCTAGAAACTAAATCCAAATACCAGGAATGACACATTCTCAAATGATGCTTGCAAGCAGTCAGAAACCTTCCAGTGATCAACACTGCTACAGAAAGCATTTATGTGTCTCACACAGAGAAATGAAAATAAACCTTTTTCACACAGAGAAATGAAAATAAACCTTTAGAGGAGCAGAGTCAGAAGTGAGTAAATTGGACATCTGGTGCAATAGAACTGAAAAGACGTAGCCATTGTTCATCCTGTTTGTCAGATACAATAATTTATACCCCCTGGTATAAATTACTGCTAGGATCTTTTGTGGAGAGAATTGCTAGAGCAAGGAAGTGTGATGGGAAAGAGCATTCAGACTCGGAAGCTACAAAACAGTGAGGGATGTGTTTGCAGAGCAGCAGTTTGTTTATATCCCCCAGATGCAAAGAACTGTTTCAACATTAAAAAAAATGCAGAACCAAGTGATATAAAAATGCTCCAAGATGTTAAAAAATAAATGCATAAATAAATAAAATGCAGGAGCTTCATCATAAAAATAACTCAGGCAAATAAAACATTTACAATTTCTTATGCATTCAGCTTATGAATTGGCTAAATAATGGAAATAATGAGAATGTGGATGCTATGCAAATATAGCTTGACTACTGGTGGTCACCATTTTGGCCAATACAGCTGTAAATGTCTGGAGAGCTGCAGAACTGGAGAGCAGGGCAGCTCAAGACAAGCAACCACAGCTCTTCAGGGGGTGCTGTCAGGGACGTGCCTTGTCTGTGAATCAGCATGAAAGCGTACCTGCAGCAGACAGTGACTTTCATGGATACACTGCAAAGACAATCCCTGCTCCACATCTCCAGGAGACTGAAAGCTGGGCTGGAGAGGGGAAGGACAACTCAGGGGAACTCGGGACATCAGTGACAGCCCTACAAATGTAAACAGCACAAAAAGCCAGTAACAGTCTGTAAAATGAGAAGTCACAACATACTGCATTCCTTCCCTCTCACGGGGTCAGGTAGTCCAGAGCACTCCACTGACGGGTTCGGGACAGCCACCCTCCACCTGGAGCCACTGCTGTCGCACTCCGTGTACTCGAAGTGGTAATCTGTCTGCAAGCAATTACAAAGAGTTTCAGTTTCATCATAACATTTGCATATTAAGCTCATTAATCAAGACTGGGATTAGCAAGCTCAGTTGTAATTAAAGCAGAGAGGAAGTGGCTGGCATGGAACACCCTGTGCAGCTTTGATGAATGCCATGCATCACCACAGAGCAAGCGCGGCTCTCGTCAGATGCTGCGCCACACAAATGCTAGGGCAGAGGGTGGGATTTGCAAAAGCACTTGACAGACAGGAGGCAGATTCCACTAGAATTTTTTTTCCCCGTCTCTTAGAGCAGGATTGATGGAAAATTTCTGTCCATCACAGTATCTGATCTACAGCAGCCAAGGAGGTTTCATCTTTGATCAATGGAGCAAGCCATACTTGAGCACAAGTCATCCCATGATAGGCCGGATGTGTAAGATGGATGGAATGATTCCTCCTGCAAGTGCCTTTCCCTCTTTGTCAGTTTCAGAGGAATGCCAGGCAAATTGGGGCAGATAAACCCAGTACCGGGATATCTGAAAATGTCATCCAGGGTCAGCTCTGAGGAGTATCTCAAGGCAGAATTGTGGTATGAGGGGAGATCAGTCCCATGGTCTCTGGGGCTGAGATAAGTCCTGGGCAGACTCAGTGAAAAATAGTAAGAAACCTCCTAGCATTAGCTAGGAAAGAATATTAGCTATTTGTCTTATTAATAGTATTGATTCAGATCCCACATAAAATCTAGACTCACATTTAATTACATTTTTAGTTTTGTGTTTATAGCTCTGTTTTCAAATTCATAGCCCAGAAGTTTATGATTAAAATAAACCTCAGCAACATCTCATTTTTCAACCAGTCTGGGTGGAGCTGGCAGAAATGGTGAATAACCTTCTTCAGAGGCAACAGACCCATGTTCAAATAACATGCTCTGGCAAGCTCCATAAGATGGTTCCACATGGGCAAAGTCACCTCCAGCTCCCTCTGCAGTTAATCAAGGTAAAACATTGATCATGTACCTATTTCAGACACCTGGGGACAAGGGGATAAGGAGGCGACAAGGAGATAACATCCTAGAAACACTTCTTTCTCCCCACTGGCTACAAAGGAAAACTACCCAGTTAATTTGGATGGAGTTTCCTTCATTTCCTCAGGGGAATCCCACCTCCAACCCTGCACATCCCTTCCTGGCCCACGAAAGGACCACCAAAAAGCATGGTAACGAGGCAAATTTAACCACAGGCTTGATGTTTGAGAAGCTTTGGGGCAGCCTGGTGTGGTGATCCATAAAGTCTGGGGGGCTCCTTTCAGTTTATCTGTCTTCTGCAGGCAGGACTGGCCACGACCCAAGGAGGGGAGGCAGTGGCTGTGCCTGCAGCCCAAGGCACAAGCACAAGAGCTCTTCAGCTGCTGCTGCTCACTCTCACTACAGCAAACCCCAGCAGAGATCTGCCCTCCTGCCATGACTGCAGACAGCAGGCCCTTATTCTGCTGCCCTGCGAGGAGATACTCTGTGCACACAGGGATTATTTTGGGGGCAATCTTCTCCTGCTCCTTTCCTTGCGACTGACATTGCACATGATGGAGCAGAAGAAGGGGGAGCAGGTGGATAAGGGTTGATCCATGCTGGCTCTGGTATAGATTAGTTAATTCCTGCAAATATTCAGCTGACTCACATGGAGAAGACTTGCAATTCTCCTCATTTACTTGCAGAAAAACAAACAATACTGAGTTTAATACTTCTCCTACTGTTACCATAGTTCTCCAGAGATATTCAAATGTTAATAAAGTTCTACCTAAACATCATTAAAGCCTTTGCTATTTTACATCCAGGTGCAAATAATAATCTGATTTCTCTGGAATTAATATTTTCATGGCTGAATAATTAACTTTGCAGCTCGATCTACGGTTTAGAATCCTAACTCACAGCACAGTGGAAAGGAAAACTATTTGTCTGAAAAAAACCTAACCCAGATCAACACACGAAATATGATATAACACACTGCCAACTCTACAAATATACTCAATTATAATATGTAATTTCCCCTTTTCATCTCATTATGCAATCTTTCAGGAATACTTTAAAAAAATATTCCTGAATCATCTCAGTATGAAATCTGCCATAAGGCAACCAGAATACACAAATGCAATAGATTCATCTCCTAGTTCATATGACACAAGAAAAAAATGTATCTATTAAATTAAATATGCAAGACTGGAGTGAAGCAAAGAGAAGGATATTGAAGTGCACTGACTCTGACTTCCTTTCTGATCCATTTTCTATTTAATATCAGATTTTAAAAAAATTAAAGTGAGCAGTTTGGTGTCAACAATCCAGGTTGCTCTCGTAGCCACCCTCTCAAAGCGCACTTCAGTGACATTGAGCCAGCAATGCAATCCCTCTGCAGCCAAAGCAGGTCCCAAAAGTGGGGCAGCTGTGAGGGACACATCATGCATTGCAGAACCATCCCCTCTAATGGCTGGATAACTGTCAACTATCAACAGGGATTCAAAATTCATGACACTAACAAAAATTATAAAGAATAAAAGGCTTCGGCTCTCCTTCCATGTTCAGGCACATGAGTCAAGTTTTCATCCCTCCATGGAAACCTCTCCAGCTTTAACCAGTCAGGTGAGGTTCCTGGAGAGATGGACCCAACACATGTCACTCCCTCTGATCACCCCATCCCTGTGTGCAGCTGTGTCCACAGAGGAGCCAAAAGACTCAAAAGTTTGTACAGCAGAACAAGAGTTCTGTGTGGTCTCTTTCCATTACTTTTCCCTGTACTATGCTCAGATCCTTTGTGGGTGAGTGGTTGGGGTGGGGTTTTTGTTTGTTTCTTTTCTATCTGACTTTCAACTCAGTTTTGTGTCTGAAAACACCTCTATGGACATGGCATTTATCTGGTAAGTGACTGTATTGAGGACTCTTCAAATTAACTTTTGCCTTTGGTTGTGCACACATGCCTAGCTCCAAAAATCTCTGCCAGCTACCAATGCTACTCTCATAGAATCAGAGAACCACAGAATGGTCTAGGCTGGAACATTAAAGAACACCTAGTTCCAACCTTCCTGCAAAAAAAAAAAAAAAATTGCCCAGAGAAACTGTAGATATCTCATCTATAAAAGTGTTTGAGGCCAGCTTGGATGGGTCTTTGAGCAACCTGGGATAATGGAAGATGTCCCTGCCCATGGCACAGGGTTTGGCAGGAGATCTTTAAGGTGCCTTCCCAACACAAACCATTCTGTGATTCAGTGATTCTATGAAACAAACACTGAGGGCCCAGCTGTATCCATCTTTTATAGACATAAATAGAATACAGAATTATTACAGAATGTATTATTACAGAATACATTTGTGCTGCCTCACAGGTATGACAGCTCACAACTTCAGCTTTAAATTCACCAGCCTAGCTCCTTATGGTGGGTGAATGTAACTGCAGGATTCTGTGGTTCAGCTACATGATACAGCACCTCAAACTGCTTCAGCAACCTTGGTAATGTCCTCAGCCCCCAGCACAGCTCAGGTCCATCCCTGTGAGCTGGAAGCACACCTTGGCTGCAGCACCCACAGCTTCCATCACACACAAAGTTTGCAGGAATGTTTACTGGAAATTGCCCACTAATGCTGCTTACAGGGCTCAGAGCCTCTAATCTGCCTCAGGAATTTGAACTTCCAAATATAGAAGGCTGACCAAGGAGCCACCACAGCACCATGGGACACTTACAACACCTTTGCTTCTCATGGAAAAATGCCATTATTTTGGGATTTCCTCACAGAATCATAGAATGGTTTATATTGAAAGAAACATTAAAGATTGTCTACTTCCAGCCCTATGACAGAAAAATTTCTTCACCCACCAGTTCTCTGAAGTGAATTTCATGGCAAATCCATTGCCAGATGTTATCTGTTGCCAGCTACTACGCTGGCTTTGCTTTCAATGTTTTTTCCCACTATCATCCACTCATACAGTAACTTTACATTTGGCCACAGGCCTGTTTTAATTTTTACTGTAATTCTGACTCTGTTTTTTTACTTTTCTGCACTTGGCCTTCATCTTCTAAATATGTCCCACCTCCAGTTCAACTATAATTTCCTATAGCATTTCCTACTTTATTGATCATAATTCCTAGGGTTTGGTAAAACAGGTTTGAATATCAGACCCAAAGAGAAAGTTCCTATTGGAAAGTGTCTCTCAGGAAAAAAATTAACAACATCCCACACAGGGTTAAACCTGGAAAAAATGCAATTTTCTAAATGGAAAATTGATGCTGTTCCAAGAAACCGCTCAGGATCAATGTGTAGTCCTCAACATTAAATTTCAAATGAAAGGTTAATAGTAACCTGAAAAATGCTACCAAAAATAGGCATCTGTGTTTGCTTTACCCTGAGCTGAATTTTGCTCTTTTGTTCTTGGAGAATTAGTGAAATCACATCAGCAGTACCACGCAAAGCTGCAATGAGAAACTCTCTGACCTACACATGCTCCCTTTGAAGGACACCCTGCACAAAAAAGGAGCCCTTGTGCAGGCACACGACGTCAAAGAGATGGTGCACTGGTCACAGCTCTGCCAGGGGGAGGAGAACACGACAGAACGTTTCCAGATCCCATGCTCAAAACCCATCAATATGGGATCGATGGTGTGGTCTGGCACCCTCGCACTCATCCTGTGCCAAGCTCCAGCAGAGATCCCCTGGCTCCCTGGGGCACCCACACCTCCTGCCCTGCAGCCATTCCCCAGCTCCCAGCCCACCAGGAGCTGGCTGAGCAATGCTTTAGCAAGGTGTGTCCCACCCTGTGTCCCCTGCAGCCCCACTGCCCCCATCTCACACAATTCCTGTCTTCACTTTAAGTGGTACCAAGTGTCCCACCTTGCCCAGCTCCCCAGGCCCAGTGCGTGCAATGTTAGATGTCTCCAGACCCCTACATCTGAGCTAGACATCTCACAGTCCTCCACAAGAGTTGACTGACACAGACATTTCCAGGGCACAGATCCTCTGTCTTAAAATAAAAGCCTATTTCAAGGCATTTCTGAAACTCTACAAGTATTGTTTTCTTCTCCACTGACTGGAGAGCTTTCTTCCAGACAACCCCTGTAACAATGAGCTTTCTCCATGACAAAGAGCAACACCCTCTTCAGTGCCCTTCCTATTTTTCTACACCAATTTCTTCATTCCTGCCTCTCACATAGATGGGAGATGCCTTGCACTCCTTCCACTTAATTAGAAACAAAGAGCAGAGAGGGCACAAGCCCTTACAACCAGTTCCCAATGCACCGAACCCTCAGTGTGGGCAGAAAATACTGGATGAAGCCCAGGAGCAAAGAGCATTTGCCATATCTGCTATGAAACACGATAGCAAAAGTCTCCTGCAATTTAACAGCTTGCTCTTCTCCTGTTGTTTTCCAACCACACACAACACTGAGTCAAATAAAAAACAAACAAACAAACAAAAAACAAACAAACAAAAAAAAACCTCCAAAAACAAAACAAAAAAACAAAAAACAAACAAACAAAAAAAAGAAAAAAAAAAGTAAAAAAAAGTAAAAAAACTCTTCTGTGCTACCTGGTCAATATTCCTAACCAAAAACTCTCAAGAGGTTGCTACCTGAACATGGACTTCTTGTTCCACTGATACTTTTGCTTAACCCGATTAACTGCACACAATGCTATTAAAAGATACTGCTTGCCAAAAGGGGCATCCATAATCCTCACAGACCTCTGTGCTGTCTATATTTACATGTACAATAGGGATTAGTTGTGTATTTATTTAAAAAAAACCCTCAACCCTCCTCACAAATAAAAGCCTATTTTAAGGAAAGAACGGCTACAGGCAGAGATAAGAAGGGAACCCAACCTCACTGAGCACTGCTGTGATTCCCCCCAGACGAATCTCAATGAAAATGAGTCAACATTTTCACTTCCCTGCTACACCAAGAAATGCCACCCCAAAAAAGAGCAGATGCAGAGACATGGCATTCTCCCTGCGTGGCTGTTTCCCAAGTCTGGCATCCACAGCATTAGCACACATTTTCATGAGGGAAAATGCTTTCAACACTCTGAGACTGCTCCAGAGCTTTCAAGGGCTGCTTATCAGTCACTCCTAATTCAGGCCTTGATAAGGAGAAGCTAGTTCCCATTTCTTGTTAGTTTTGAGCTTCTAGCCCTTCCTCCTCTTTTACCACACTCATTATTTGTAATTCTATCCCAAATATCCCTGCTGCCCCTCTGTGCTCCTATCACCCAGCCCATGAGGAAGAAACAGACCCTTGAGTCAGCAGAGCTGTCACATCTCTCCTCCAGACCTAATGGCTAGCTCTACACCACCCCAACATGATAACATTCTTCTTTAATCTCCTTTGAAATTACTTATATCAGTGATTTTCAGCTGAAAATTTGAGCCAGGTTTTCAATCATTCCTAAATCCTCAAATTCCTAAGACATTTATGTGTATTCTGCCACACTTCTCTTTTCTGGACCCCTAATTCATTTGAGGCTGTTTTGGCAGTAAGAATCCCAGACCTAATTGCATTACTTAGAACTTCACAAGGCAGCTGAATATATTCAGACTTTCTCAAAATCAGGCTATTTGCATCTTGAATCTAATGCATGCACCAGGTTTCAATCACCAGAAGCTGAGGTTGGAACGCTGCCAAAGCCATCTGCAAATTAAAGATGAACTGAGGAGGTTTAATGAATGAAAGCCAGAATTCAGCAAAAAATATATCATCAATATTTGCAAGGAATCAGAATAAATGACATTTTACTAAGTTTTTATCTAACCTATTTAAATGTAAACCAGAACTCTAACCCAAATGTGTTAAAATAAATGTCCAGTCCTAGGCCAGTGAGCAGAGTGACCTACAGTGGACAGATGTCTGCAGAATGATGGGTGAAGTTCAGAGAGCCATGAGCAGCTCTGTCAGCAGGAGGAAGACAGAGACAGCCCTTAGCAATGTTTACAAACAACAACTGATAAAAAAGTGTTTGGATGAGTATAGTGTCCCACTGGAAATGAAAAAGGCATTGAGCTCTCACACTAACCAGGTCAAAGGACTTCCTTTGCTCTTGGTGAACCTGCTGCAGCATGAGATGAAGCTCACCAGAGAGGTAACCAGGAGGTGATTCCAGCATATTCCAGATGTTCAGCGTAGGACACAGGAACTGCATCCATTTCTCCCTCCACAGCTGCAGAGTTTGGACAGACTCGTTTCCACACAAGTACCTGAGGTTAGGTGGGACAAGTCCTTGCTGCTCCTTCCTGCTGCAGCCAGCTGTCACCTGCTGGGCTGCCATGGACATTCTGAATGTGTTGGTGCAGCCCCTGAGCAGCTTCCAGTGCACATCTCAACTAAGCCTCCCAGAGATGCTTGTCATAGAAATCATGTGCTGTTACTACAGCAGGGTTTTAAATTAAGACACTGCAGAGTTAGAAGGGCATTTCAGAAACCATTTAGTCTGTATTCTTGCCCCCCACACCTAAACCATTCCTGACAGAAGTTTGCTTAACCTTTTAGAAACCTCCCAGCGACAGATATCGCACAGCTCTGCAGGGTGAGGCTCACAGTTATTGTCTCAATGAAACGATGCTAATGCACTCAGACCATTCATCAGGCAGCTAATGAAGCAGATATCATCAGCCAGGGAGCTGAGCAGAAGAGCTGGGAGAAATATCTAGGGGTGAAGGGTTTATTTATTGAAAAGTGCAGCCCAAAAGATACCATTTCAGCATATAAAGAGATTCAGAGAGCATGGCTGGCCACAAAGGCTGGCTGCATCCCTCCAAGAAATCACATTCACTCTGCTATACATTTATATATATTTATTACATGATTTGTTGAAGATAGTTTCTTAAGGACAGTGCATTCCCACGTAACACAACATCAGCTGCAAGAAACTGCAGGGCTGTGCTCTGAACAGTTCTCTTGGCTCTCAGGTACCCTCCCTCTGGCTGGAATCAGTGGAGATTTCCCCAGCTTCACAGGGCACCAGCCAGGTGTCTGTCATCTTCCAGCAGAGAAGGTGCTCTCTCTGACACTTCTTCATCCTTGTCAAATCCCTTTCAGCAGCAGTCTAGTAGCAAGAAACTGCAGGGCTGTGCTCTGAACAGTTCTCTTGGCTCTCAGGTACCCTCCCTCTGGCTGGAATCAGTGGAGATTTCCCCAGCTTCACAGGGCACCAGCCAGGTGTCTGTCATCTTCCAGCAGAGAAGGTGCTCTCTCACTCTGACACTTCTTCATCCTTGCCAAATCCCTTTCAGCAGCAGTCTAGTAATGACTAGGAGAGTTTTTATTATCATTACCTTATTTTTCCTTTCAGGGACCATTTTCAGTCTGAAAAGGTCAGGTCAGCCAGCAGCCCTTTGACTATGAGAAATTTATTTTTTCTTTTAAATAAAACATCACCAAAAAAGCTATGTGCAGCCCAACACCAGCCATCTTTGAATGTATCTGGGATTATTTATTTTTGCAACCTGCAGAAAAAAGTAGCCTCTAGTAAAACACTGACTGTTTTATCCACGGCCTCATCTGTTGCCCAGTTAAGTCAATAAAAGATATCCATTCACTTCAAAGGACAACAGGATGAGCCACAGTTAACCAGCTCATGCACTCATCACCCTGATGTTGTTTAAATAACAGGTAATGGTCATTGTCATCCTTGCAAGTGAAGCTCTAGAGAAGGCAAAGACCTTTCTCCCTTTTAAAATAATCCCACTGAATTTCAGGGAAGGAGATACCAAACACAGAATTCTACAGGATGGCACAAAATGACCCTCAGAAAGATTATTTTCAGCCAGACAAACTGCACTTGTAGAGGCATATCCAGTGATGGCTTTAACAAGCTAATAAGAAGTGTTGAGCAGTTTGCCTGCCCCAAACCACATTTTTCTTTTCCCTTGTGTCAGCACTACATCAATAAAGAACCTGATCCATCATAAAGTCATTTTTTCTCCTAGTTTTCAGCAGAACAACTCCCTGCACACTGTGTCAGCACTGCTGTGGACACAGAAAGGAGTGGCAATGGATGGCCAAGGCAGAAAGATGGATAGAGAAAGAAAAGCATTTTCAGTCAGGAACAGAACTGACCTATTGGTCACACAGACTTAGACTGGATTAAATTGGTGGCAAAACTACTCCTTGATCCTGACGTCTTCTTTCCCAGCTTCCACAGCTTTATTACTCAAGGGTTTGGGTCTCTCAGGCTCCACAGAACATTTTAATGAATATGGAAATTAACACAGTCTCTAGGGATACACATCTCCAAAGCCACTCAATAGAATTTCCAAATGCATATTCTGGTTCTTAGCAACAAAGCCTTACAAATCTTCATCAAAGAGAGACTTTTTAATGCCAGTCAGACCATAGAAAATTGAGAGTTAAGAGAATAAGCTTTGTGCTTTAACTGCATCTTTGGTGAAATGTTGATTCCTGTTTCAAAACCTCCTATCCCCGCTTTACAAAAAGCAACTTGCAGGAAAGCCATCAAGAAGAAATTCTGCCATGATGATACACATTTGCATTGTATCTCAAGACCTAAAATATTATTTTCCTAAAGGAGAAAGGAGGAGTTAAACCTTGCACTCTGCTCCATCATCCCCCCATATCTTGGCTTGGGTGATTTGGAGATGGGGGAGTGAGGGTGTAACACATCTCAGATAAAGCATGAGATGGATGTAGCAAATGGCACCTTGTAAAAATGGCAGGAGACATCAAATCCTTTGGCAAACAGGGCTGGGTCTCCTTTACAATGCACAGGAAGGTTATCATGGGCCAGAGGCATAAGTTCTACTTCTTCATCAGCTGCTGGCTTGCCTGAGGAGTCTCAGAGAAGTCTTCACTCACCCGCCTTTCACGTATAATCTCATTTGGCACACCTGGAGATGATACATTTCTCCACAAATTATTCTGGAAACCAGACAACTTTATAGTGTCTTACCTAATGCCAAATACTGAGACAGGTCAGGAGTGGAATCCAGAAGCTGAGTCCTTAAACATAAAATAACTGTCTTATCCACAGGCAAAGGTAAAAACCACAAAACTATTTGAATTTACTAATGCAATTCCACAGTATTTTTCCCACAGTCTGCATGGCTTCTGTGAAATGGAAAGCTTGGAGAACTTATTTTCTTTATATTTAAGACTCTGTAATAGGCCACTCACAAGTGCAACAAAGAGGACACTTCTGCCAGGAAAGAGCTTGTAAAAACAGCAGGTTAATAACATGCTCCCTATCTCTGGCAGGTCATTCCACATATAAGAGCCTCCAAAAGCACCTACCAGGAAGAGGGAGTAAGAAGTGAAATAATATGGAACAGAAAACAGCACAAGTTTTCCTACTCGAGTTATCACATCCCTGTCATCATCTGTCACAAGAAGTCCCATCCCTAGGCTGAAGGAATACTCCCTGCAAGCACTGGCTTTTTGGCTTCCACTGCTCAGGACTATGGAAAACAGTGCTGGTTAGTATCTTTGGAGCATGTTTGGTTTAGAATAGGATGCCAATAGGATGTCAAATTAGAGCAGTTCAATCATCAGGAAAAACAGTTCAACTCAGGTGGGACCTGCTGCCAGGACTGGATTGAGGAGTTCCACCTTACCAGAAAACTTTTTATAATATCCATACCTGTATCTCTAAAACACTCCAAACTCCAAAAATGCCACCCAACTTTTTAGCTGAAAGTTAAAAAGTTAACTGTCTCAAGGGCAACACAACTTTCTCAGGTCACAAATAAATTTAAATGACGGTATAAAACTGTCTGGCTTTTTTCCAACAGAGAGAATAGAAGAGAAACGAGAGAGACATGTCCAATATCCAGCGATTCCGCTGGGAGGAAAATCTGCTAGACGTGATCAATTAATTCATTGTAATGAAGAGCACTGTAACCTGCTATCAATCATTTTTGTCCTGCGCTTTGTATCACATGGATTTCTAATATATGCACATGCCAGGGGACCTGGAGGAATATTACTCAGCATGTCTTTCAACTGGCTTTTTTAACTGTAAATCATGTGATTATTTGTTAACAAGTCGGAGATGTGTTAACAATCTGATGACATTTCATTTATGGCTCTTGTCTAGGTAAAGCCTCCAAGGTGCACTAAATACAAGCAAATAAAAAAAATCAGTCACCTTTAATGAGTGTGTGGGCACGTACACACCTGCTTGTGCATTTTTGTATGCACACATAGCAACTCACACAAGGATAATTCTGTCATCATTTAACCCACAAGCTCCATCTCCCCTTGGCTGATAAAATTTGGTACAGCTCTGCTGCCTGCAGAGCCACACTGATTTACACCCACAGAGACTCTAGCTTCTTGTTTATCTTTTAACAGAATGACAAAAGGTTGTTAAAGTAACACACAGGTCTTGGGTGAAGTCTGGGGTACCTGACCATTGCTCCATGAGACCCCCTGAATGTGCAGCCAGAACCAAAACATCTTGTCTCTGCTCTCAAACCCTTCCAGCAATGACAGCTAATTAGGTGCTGCAGAATTAACTTTCATCCTCCACCTGTGTGCTGGTGGTGACTAATTGCATTCACAGAATGAATCAGTTTGCAATTCCAAGTACACCAGTAAATCCCAGCATGGGATTTACCCAGTTTACCCAAGAACCCAGTAAATGGACAAGCATGAGAAGATGCTGTAAGGATGGGATTGACCTCACGAGGACACGGATAGCAAGGATGACAGAACAAGGGCTTGATGTCTTTCCCCACATTTGAACCAAAAACTGCTCTGAGAAAGAGCTCCTTTCATGATACAACATCTTGCTGAAGGTGGAGCGGGCACAAACGCTGCTCCCTCCAGGGTCCCACCATGGCTCCTCGGGGTCTGTGGCAAGGGCATGCCAAGGCAATGCCCACAGTGCTCTGAAGGAAGATAGTAGCTAACTTCTGCCTTCTCTGCTTGCTAACACCCACTGAAATCTTGTGTCTAAATCCATGGTTGGATTTCCTCAAGGGATTTGAAAAACCTATTTATTTTATCCCCTCCCTCCCCAGATGCTTTTAAGTTGTGTTACATATCACTGAAGTGCTGGTGCTCTGGGAGGAATATTAACATCAAATAAATATAGGCATTACAACCAAAGCCATCTGTTCCTTTCTGTTGATTACAAATCTATCCTCCTCAACCAGAGCTACTCCAGCCTCATGATCTCTCCTGCAGCCTCTGTCTCTGCAGCACCCCAACAAACGTGCAAATACACAAGCTCCACTCCAATTAACCTCTACACAGGTTCAGACCAGCCACAAGGGATTGTCAGGAGCAAGGCAACAAGCATCTAGAGCTGGATAGAAAATATCCCCATGGACACTGAGAGGGAAACACATTATGGGGCAATGCAGCTGCCCATTCGTAGCACCATGAGTGCTTCAGTGCTTCACCTCAGCTGCTGGGGACAAACCTGTGGCTCTGGTAAGATAAAAATCACAGTTCAGGAAAAGCACATGCTGCTCTGAATCAGAGCAATTGCCAGCAGACCACCCTAACCTGGCCTGAGACAAGAGCAGGCCTTTGAAGAGCAGATACAGATGCCCCAGAAATACAGGAGGAACAATCCATAACTTGGGACAAAGCATGAAGGCATTCAGACCCACATGTCAAACCAGGAACAACCAAAGGCTCTTCCCTTTCTTTTAAGGACTGTGACCTACAGCTTCAGCTAAAACAGCTGCAGTAATATTTCCCCACAAGCTCCACATAATTACTTTCTCCCCTTTCATTATTTCTATTTCCTATTTCTACGCAAAACTCCCATGGGAAAAGGTCACAAAAGATTTGGATGGAAATACCCTTCAGCAAGCGGAGCAGGAAACACAATTTACAGCCCTTTTCCTGGGGCAATGACAACCCTCTTCCCTCTCTCGTGACATCAGAGATTCCAATGAGAATTTTCCTTGTGTCCTTGCCAAGCCAGCTCAGCCTGATCCTTCCAGCAAGGAGCAGATGCCAGACTCCCCTCTTGTCCCAGTTCCCTTGGCCAGCCCTCAGGACGGCTGCGTGGGGCAGTCAAGCTGTTTGGAGCTGCCCCAGGCAGAAACAATAGCTCAGGAAAGCTGTTTGCTCCCTCAGTTCCTTTTCAGGTAGCGTGGAGAAATGGAGCCAAAACCCAGCAAACAGAAGTTCAATCAATTGAGGCTGGAAATAGAAACAAGACCGTGCTGACTGCCACGACAGAGCACGGAAAGGGCTGCCCGGGCTCGAGTGCACACAGAGTGAAAGAGGTGTCATATTTGCTCCTGGGGCTGCAGGGTTTGCATGTGACTCCCTCTGAGTTTATCAGCAGTTTCATTGCATAATGAAGTAAATAATCAGGGATTTACAGAACAGAAGGCTCATCCTTGCTGCACTGCTCCAAGACAGACCCACAATCAGGCTCCACATCCCTGCCATGCAGTGGGGAGGGAGTTGCACACCCTAACATCAAAATCTACAAGAACCAACCAAAAGCACCAAAGGTAAAATTCAAAGCAAATCTGAAATTGCAAGAATAGAACAAACCTGTGCCTCTCCGCAAAGCTGGAGCCAGTGTATGAGGGAAGGCTACTCCCTTCTAAAGTCAGTCTCCATTAAGCAAAAGTTTTCCCAGCATGATGCAAGTTCAGCACATGAGCTCTGAACCAGCTTCACTAAGCTGGCTGCAAATTCATGTCCAAAGCAGGATCTGTCTGCAGGGGTTCATATTCCTACCCTAACTGGCAAATCTGAAATTCTGAGGTAGTGGTGACACCCCGTGAAATGGGTGAGAACAGCCCTGATGTCCACACCTGCTCTGTAGTGCTCTTCTCAGCTCTAGATCTAAGATCTGAAATCAGAGTCTATAAAAAAACCTGATAATTCAGTGTTTAACTTACATCTGCTTCCTTATGACACAGAAAACTGAAGAACAGCACTGGCACCCTGGTGACTTTATCCTCAGAGCATCTTTCCAACATAGAACCACAAAATTATTTGGATTGGAAATGACCTTAAAAATCATCTCCTTCCAACCTCCCTGCCATGGGCAGGGATACCACACACTAGACCAGGTTGCTCAACATCCCATCCCCTCTGGCCTTGAACATTTCAGTGAAAACAAATGTTCTTATCCTAAACGTAATTCTGCCCAGGAGCTAAACGCCAGGACATTAGGTCTTTATTTGTAAAAGGTACAAAAGAGCTTTGCTCCTATGCAGGCACTTGTTACAACAGCAGCTGGGCTCTTCACCAGCTTGGAATCATGTCCCAAGTGCTGTGGCAAGTGGCACACAAGAAGATCAAATGCAGATCTCCTGAGGGTTAAAACACTGGATCAAACTCTTTGATAAGAGCTTTCTAAATCTGTAGTGTTGATCCTGCCTGAGGGACTGCTGGAAGGGAGTTGCTTTTGCCGTGGGAGGAAATCTTGCAGCAGCCCTCGCCATGGCAATTCCAGACAGCACTTCTGCGGAGCTTCAAAAAGCAACAAAATAGGAACATTTAGCCCCACTTTTACAATTCTGCAAAGCTTTCTCGATAATCCATCTGTTTTCTTGCCAAGGAAAGCTCATCACATAAAGTCAGGGGCACAGGGTTCTCCAGCCAATTAGGCAGGCAGAGCTGCTCAGCGTGCCTCCACTGAGCAAACACGCTTCCCCTGAGCAGGCACTGGCGTGGGGGCTGCTGTGCCCGGCCACCAACACCATCCGTCTTGTGTCAGACAGCCCCACGCAGCCAGCACAAGGTTAATGCAGTCAAAAAAAAAGAATAATACTACACTGAAAGGCAATGTGCATATAAAGCAGCTAATTTCCAAATACTGCGAGCTCTGCATTTCTCAGGCTAGCGCTGGCACAGGTTCCCACAGCCTCCTCCCACCACTGACCACAGTGTACTTTGTAAGCTCTGAAGTTTTAAGCAAGGTTCAAAACTGAAGGAAGAGCAGTGGAAATTAAGAGATGTTATAGGGGCATGACATGCTTATATTTTGAAGTGGCAACCAAACATATTTTTAATTTGCTTTGAAAATCAGAATTAAGCACAGCTACAGCATAATTACATTTCCATTTTTCTCCACAAACTGTACCTATTTCAACAGTAGCAAATCTCAGATTTGCTCCCGAGTTAGGAGTCTGGAAGTTTGCTGTCCTCATTTAAAAGAGTCTAGATGTCTCTTTTGACTGTCCAAGGAGAGAGGTGGGGCCTCCATAGGATAGTACATGTCATCCCAGAGGAGTCCCTGCCACCTGAGAGACTTTAAGCTGAAACCACTCAGGATGTCAAAGTCATTCACTCTGAAGGCTGGAAGGAAGGATGGGAGCAGGGAGAAGAGTTTGAGTTGTGGGCTTTGCTCAGCTGAAAGGCAAAGGATATTTCATTCTGAAATACCCATGCAATAGGAGATAGTCTGCTTTCCAGCTAAAAGTGAGCTTGTCAAAATGCATTAGAAAACATTCCCTTCAATGTGGAAGACTGCAAATCCCACCCAGAATAACATTTGCTTCTAAGGCAAAAAAAAAAGGAAATAAAAAGGCACAAAACCAACCCAGTGGACATTTCCCCTCATTTGAAATAATGCAGATATCAAATTTTTTCCGGACTCAGAATACAACCACAGCACAACCCACAGAACCCAGCCAAAGCTTTATCACACCAGATGGAGACAACCTCAACACTAATTAATTGTAACACCCAATGCAGAGATAACCCCAATCAATGTGTATTAAGGGTCTCCTGCAGCACTCAGGGAGACTCCAGGGATAAAGCAGCCCTGACAAAGCCACTCCATGCCTTCCCAACAAACTACCTTCCCTGTGCCTATCTCCCTGAAATGTCCTATAATATCTATTCACAACCTGTCATACACCCAACAACTGGCTGCCTAATGCCATAATTCAATGTTCGTAATGAAACGTCGTAATTGTCTGCTCATCTCAACTACAGCAAATCAATACACAACTATGCACCAGCAGGCACAGAGACGGAGAAATAATTATGAATCTTCCACCACTGGCGGAGTATTTCACACACATACAGACAGGCACAGAACCAGAGGCAGCAAATCTCAGTCACAGCCTTTCTACCCACCTGACAGCTCCAGCAGCATTGGAAAACCCGACACAAGAGATGGCAAAGTCAGCGAGGCATTCTGGGGGTTTCCTGAAGAAAATAACCTGGGGGGTTCTGCAGGAAACCCCCAGTGAAGAATCCTGGGGATTTCCTGCAGAAGTATTACCTTTACATCCATGGAATCCAGAAAGAGCAGGAATTAACTGCTTAATCAAATCCCCAACGAGCAACGCCAGACTCCCTAACTCACAACTGCCTCCATGTCAGTCTCTTGTGAAGATCTGTGACCATTTTAAGCTGTTTTGCTTCTGTAGGCTTTTACCTCCAGCCTCTACAAAAGCTTTCCAATTTAAAAGCTGAAAGATATTTTTAAAAATACATAAACACAAGTGGTAAGCAAAAAGTCACATGTTGGCAGGCTGTCTCAACAGGAATGAGGTTGCTTCCCTTTCATTCCTTCTTCTGTGTTGTCCTTTCCTGTGAGAGATGCCCGAGTGAAGCAAACTGCTATAGCCAAGTTTCATATCCCAGGAAAACTGTTCTCTCTGATGGAAAACCCTGAGAAGCAGTGAGCCACAGCTGCTCTGTCAGGAGCCATTACGATGAAGGATTACCAGCACAGGCCATCTGCCCGAGATTGGGGGTTTGCTTTGCTTTTTGGGGTTTTTTTTGTTTGTTTTTTTTTTATTATTATTATTATTTTTACTGTATGATGCTGCAGTAAATCAGGACAAAATTAAACCCAGGACTGGCTGATCCTGTTGGGCCTGAGTTGCCCCTGGAGCACCACTATCACCACTCCACCATCCAAGGATATTAAAATAAAAAACACCCCTGAACAATGATTCGGCACGATATGAACTGATTGGCCGGCGTTTCTTTGTTAAAAACACAGTGCCAAACTGAAAGGGGGACTAAATCAATAGCCACAAGTCAGGCTACATTAATTACAAATCCCTTTCACTGTGCAAATACATTACAGTGATTCACAGAGACAGCCTCAAAGAAACAAGTGCCTCTGCGTTATTACACAGCAAAATGCAAGGAGCTTGGGAGTCACATGGGCAGGCAAATGATGGCATTAGGGATTTAATTGGCCCTTACGGATGAAAACACAAATGAGGAAGGGCATGGCCATCAGCAAGCAGCAGAAGCCAGGCCAGAGGAGAAGCTCTGAGATGCTTTCCCCATGCTGGCAGAGCAACAGGGCTGCTTGCTGGCTGTGAAAGCCGTGGTCAGGAACAGAATCACTGAGGGATGCAGGGGCCCTGTCCTCCTCGTGGAGACCAAAGGACCATAGGATAGCAAAGGTGGGTGATGGGTGCCCTGTCAAGTGAAGGAGGAAGGTGTAACCCCAGGACTACCTTTGAATTTAAAACCAGGAAGCACTTTAAGGTACCTGGTGAAGAGGCACAACCTGACAGGGCAAATCACAGAGGTGCAACCAAAAACAACCCTCTGCCAGTGCAACAGAGTGGGAGATATCCTCATCCCACTCACAGAGAGGACAGAGAAAATGCTGTTCATTGCCTGAGACCAGTGATAAATGCACACTGGAGAATAATGATGCACATCCTGGTGCCTTTTCCATTCACTACAGCTGTGCAACTGTGAAACCCAGCACACTGCAGACACACAGACAATTCCCTTCCTCATCCTCTACTGCCCAGAAGAAATTTATAAGCACCAGTGGCTCGTCCTGCCTGCAGCCCCTCCAGCTTCCAGGAGCTGCACACCAGCTCTCACTGCAAGTGATCCCAAACAGAGAAACACTCTGAAGAGCCACGACCTAAATTTTGTAGACAGAAGTGAGTGTAACTGGACCATTAAACACCATGCTCACATCCTGCACAGAGAATAATTCTCAGTATTTTGGAATAGTAATGATGTAGCTGACCACCAGCTGTTTGCATGGGGCCATTGCTTTTAGAGTAGCTTTTAAAGAGGGAAAAATGGTGCAGATGATGCTACCAGGCACATAATCAAGTTCTAATTACCTTTTCCTTCTACAACCACATGCTACCCAAACCATGTGCTGCATCATGTCAGATGATGGTAGACAGAAGCAGGAAAGCAGCTTTTTAGAGTCTTTTTTTGCCCACGAGAAACTCATTGCCAAACAAGGTCCCACTTCTTGGTTAGTGGTGAAAAATCTGCAGCCTGCAAGGCACAGCTGACCATTCAGGTGATTTAGGATATTTCCCCTCACAAATATTTCACCCAGCTGGGTCCTGGGCATTAACAGAGGTCCCACAGGGGTAAATCATCTGAAGATACCCCATGTAGTGCAGAATATGAACTAGCAGCTAAACACCCAAATCTCTGCTGCTAATTAGCAACAAACAGAGAATACCTTGCTTAGGAGAGCCAGGCTTAACTGATCTTCCCTGCCTGGGGAAGGTGACCTGTGAGGCTGCATGCAGAGCTGAAAGGAAAGATGTGCCCACAGGGCTTTACTGGGGTCACAGAGGACTATGCAGGCTCTCCAGGACAATTGGAGTGTTTGCAGTGCAATTGCCTGTGTCCAGAGATCATGGATTTAGTACAACTCTAGCTAGGTGGCTTGGAGAGGAAAATTTCTAATAGAATATTTTTTTTTTCTAATATAATATATTTAGTAGTCATAAAGCACGAAGGTTTTCCAGGACTGGCATGCAAAGTAAAGTTTGTCTTTTTACCTAAGACGATCTCATACATAATTCTTTTCTTTAAAATCATCTCATTATTCAGTATTGCAGTTCACAGACCGATTTCACTTTCATCTTAAGTGGGAAAAAATAAAGTGCTCCTTTATGATCATGTTCAGTCACAGGCTCCCCCTAAACCAGAGTGAGTTCATGGAAATGAATGTGAGCCCAAACAGCTAAAAAACAATTTTTCATAAGCAGAATTTAGGAAAGGAAGAAAGGGAGGCACAGATTTGTTGTATTATATCTCAAACCGTACTAAAAATCACAGAATGCACAAGAGTTCTTAACCCTTGGAGCTCAAGTTGGGGGGCTGCTGCAGGAAGATTGGGCAGGGGAATCTGTGCTCCCTGTCTTAGAGAAAGACACAAACTCCCAGCAATTAAACAATTTACTTGTCCAAAGTTAAGGCAGAGATTAGTCTAAATTAAGATTATGATATATGAGGAAAATGTTTGAGTCCAGCTTTGGTGGTCTCTTCCTTAGGTGAATAATGTGCTTTCCTTAGAAAGGCCATGAGTTTCTGAAGAAAACCCTCCTGGATTTACACCAAGCTTTCACGAATACCCGCACATGTGAGGGAGAAAAGGCTTGTCTTGGAAAGGATTAACTCCTCAGGCCAAGCAAGCTTTAACACATGACTAAGGATTCTCTGAAGATTTATGTAGCCAGGAAAGGGGAAACAACAATAAAAAAAAAAAAAAAAAAAAAAAAAAAAAAAAAAAAAAAAAAAAAAAAAAAAAAAAAAAAAAAAAAAAAAAAAAAAAAAACCAAACTGGCTTTTGCAGGCCAATAAGCACCAGAGCTGAATTAGATCTGCCTAATGCTTGGTTAAGATCTGTGGCCTCAGGCAATCATTCTCTATTAAACAGATTATATTCAGCACAAACACAGGACATTTGTAAGCTTAAAGTTAAGAGGCTACACATGAAAAGACAGAAAATAAATTGTTCTGGGAATAGGAGCAGGAGGAAATCTAGAGGTAAAAAAAAACCCTGCTTTTAAACTTAGGAAAGGAGGTGATGAATGTTTACCAGAGAAATGATCACCCCAAAGAAGAACTTCTTACCCCATAAATACATCCAGCACATACAGATCCCCTCCTGTCGCCTCCTGAAGCAGGGAATGCAATGATGGCAGGTCTCTGGAAGATGCTCTCCCAGGGCCCCAGGATCTCCCAAAGTTTCTGCTGCTGCCAAAATGCTCCAGACCACAGCAGGGCACATTTCTCATCCAGGAGGACCTCATCTGGCCTCACACCATGGCAGAGGCTCTGGCTCAGTAAGATCAGCACTTATGGACAGGAACTGTCTGGGAGTTTGGGTGAAAAATTGCTCTCTGGAAAAGCATCAGTTTCTTGAGAAATTTTGTGGGAAGTGACCACATTATTGTAAACTTTTCAAACTGGACCATTTTAGAAAATCTTCATGGCTTACATATTCTCACTAGTCCTTTTATATATAGATGATCCACTTTTTCATTCAAATGCTGCAGAATACTTTAACCTCCAAGCAGACAAACGCTTAACATCTAGCCTTGTCTTATTCAGATTTCTTTTTCATTTTTTGTTTTAAAAATGAAGCTTGACTTCTGTATTGAACTGGAGTGTGCTTCTGAGTTTTGCTGAGCAAAGAAACAGCTGGTTCCAGAGAAGCTCAGCTTTTAACTGACTCAGAAAAGGGCCACCATCCAAATCCACCAAATCAGTAACTATCTTTCAAGTAGTTTCAAGCAGGAAAACAAAAAAAAGTCTTACTCAGGACCAAACCATGCAATACACCAAACTGTCTTCACTTCTACAGCATAACAAAGCTGCAGCCTTTAAAGAATGAAGCTCTGAAAGGACACCTAGGATTTGATCCATAAAGTCCTCCTGCCACTGGAGATTTGGTACTCCCATCAATTGGTAAGAAAAAAAAAATGTAATATGATATCAGCAGAAAAACTGTGTGATAAAACATGTGTTATTTGCTTCTGAAGTGGCTGGAAGAGTCCCTTGCTTTGCTGGAGAAACAGCTCACACTTTGTTTTTTTCTGTCTGACTGCATTTGGCACATTTCTGGAGCCCCAAGTAGGCTAAACTGAGCAGAGCAAAGCTGACAGGACCCTCACTCTGAACCAAGAAATCTAGTGTGGATAAAGAAATTAAATGAGAGAAGGAAAAACCTCTTTTAAAAGGAAAATCCTTCACACAGAAAAAACTCTTTTAAAAGGGACCACTGAGACACACCTGTCCCCACCTCACTCCAGAAGAAATCCCTCTGGGGCAGGAATGAGCTCCATGGGGGATCACCCAACTGAAGCAAGAGAAGGAGAAAAAAGCTCCATTGCCATCCACCGTTTCCAAAATGCCCTGTGAAAAAGTTTAATAACAACGTGGCCTTCACTGCTGTCACTGTATTTTTGTTATCCAAATGATAAAAATCTTCAGGTCTATCACCCAACCTCACTCCTTTAGCCATGTGTGTTTTTAGCATGACTAGACATCAAGGACAGACTGAGGATGAGGTTTAATATAGACTGGAGCTGCTTATACATCCTTGTATCTTTAATGTGTTTTAGTCTTGCAGCCTCCTATGACACTGTTGCCAAGCCAACTATAAAAAGAGCAGCTCTGTGTTTTCATTGTGAGGAAGCTAAAGCACAGAACCAAGAGCACAGGCTCTAAGTGAGAAGTGGATGGGCGGGAAGGACATAGAGCAGTTAAAGAAACCCCTGAATTCAGAGGAAAAACTTCCCCTGCCTTCAGCACACTTTGAATCCATCATCCTTCAGGAGATTTGCATTTCAGATTTTTTCAAATGAAAACCCAACAATATTTGCTTCAGAGCTAAAAATTGTCCTGGAGTTCAGCTGAGGAGAGAAGCTTTCTCATCTCTTATCAACTTCAAGGACAACTTCAATGCTTTTCAGGATTGCCACATTGCAATTTGCAAATATCTATGAATTTCCACACTTCTACGCCAACTTGGCTTCACTGGAGGTTTCTTATCAGTTTCCTGTTAGTAGTAAGAGTTTCCTTCCTTGAATTTCCCTAATATGATCTCTTTTTAACTCCAAAGTATGATTCAATAACCAAATGACAATTCCTTTCCTTTAGCTTGACATTAATAAAGTCTTGTAAAAGTTACAGGGAAAATCATAAATTCAATTCAATTCCCAACTTGTAATAAATTCAAAACAACTTCCCAACAATCTCATGTCAGACATGAGACATTATTTAGAGTGGTGAGGAGTGTTCTCTAAACCAAGAGTCATTTTTAATTGAAATCAAGGGTATCTATATATAGCACATTTGTGTATTAAAAAAATAAATAAAGTATGTGAATGTAAAGCTCCAAGAAAGCAATGAGAGATTCCAATGTATTTCATACCTTCAATATAAATGTAAAGGTTTCACCCCACATCTAGAAGCCACTTTTCATTTAAATCTTTGTATTATTACCAACTTATCCTTCAGCATAACAGAATTGGTTGCCAACATTTGTCTTTATCTTTGCTGCCTATGTTCTCTTTCTTTAAACAAACAACTTGCTCTATTTTGATAACTCCTATCTACACTCAAATGACCCCTCGTGCATTTACATCCAACTTCACAGAACTGAATTTGTGCTCCAGAGAGCAAGCTGTGAAAAATGCAAATTGCAAAAATTTCTACAAGTCTCTTGATTAAAAGAAATTTCTTTGGTCCAAAGTCACCCTGTTATATCTGTACTGAAGTTACAACTTGTCCCAGTGCTTTTTTCCTAGAACATGCATTCTTCAAAGGAAACTACTGAGACAAACTCTGTATCAAAATGTAATTTCATTTGCACCATTGAAGTCAATGGAGTTTCTTTACAGTTTGATCCAATAGCATATTTCAAAGAAAAGAGGAAAAAGAAAAAGCACCATAGGCTCATGAGTGGCAGAAATCTTCCCCAGCTTCCTTCAGGATTGATTCTCAAGGTTAATTGGTCTTTTATGTACAGATGACTTGCACGAGCTGGCTCTTTATCTCTGTTATTTCAGTTCATAAAACCATTTCTAAACCTGCCTGTGCTATAGTAGGGGAAGAAGCACAAGCCTAGTAGGGAAAAGACATAAATTAAAGGATTATAAGGAGAAGGAAGAAATAAAACTAAGTTGGAGGCAGTAGGCAAGGTCATTGCTGCCAAATAGGAAGTAGGGGGATGTTTTAACTGTAAGGGATACATTAGAAAGAATTCTATAAGCTATCACCTTATACATTCACAGAGTAAACCAGGTAAATGGTAAACATGCAGATAATATTGCAGCATGGTTACATGAAGTCAATAGAGCATCCCACATTCAGGGCTGTTTTCATCTTACAATAATGAACATTAAGCTGGTTCTTTTTCCAGCAGAATTTTTTTTTCTTTTATTTTTTTTTTTCCCAGCTTTTCTCGCTGTTTCTGGGCAGTGGACAAAGGCAGCAGGTAGAACACAGTCTCATCAGCTACAAAACACAACATCCTCACAGGAACTAGGCTGCGTTTTCCTGATTAATTTAATGATCCTGAAACCCAAACACCACCTGTAATTGGCCCTCGGTCTCCGCTATTGTGAGAGGCAAGCTCATTAAAGTCCCTCTGGCTTCAGGCACTGCTGGGAGCTGGAAGTCAGGAGGGGACAAAGCTTGCAGCCCTCAAGCAGCCTCAGCAGCATGGGGTGCCATCAGAGCTGCTCCTAAATGGGTGCACACCTCATCCCAGCCAGGACAGGCTGCTGGCTCCGGGACTCACCATGGGTCACAGCGGGGCTCTGAGAAGGCAGCAGGGAAAGGGGCACAAGCTGTGTCAAGATTGTTTTGGTAATCATCTTACCTGCATTTGGAAGGGTTTTTAAAGCCAGCAGTTCCATCAGTGCTGCCACTCAGGATACCTGTATTTGATTTTAAAAGGCTAAATCCACCCCAGTTTCCCAGGAAAATATTTTTGCTCCCCAGTGCAAAAGAAGCACCTTGGAAAGCCTCCACTGCTGCCACCACAGGATGCAGGGATGGACCCAAGAGTCCAGGAGCCAGCCCCAGCAACCCCAGACATCCCAAATCATTCACCTTGTCAGCAGTGAGATGTCCTCATCTCATCCTGGTGGTATTCCAGACAGCTCAGCTTCAACTCAGTGCTGCTGAGGGGCCACACACAGGAGAATAAAACTGATGCCACATTTCCCCTCCCATTACAACCACTTACAATCTATTTGAATTTGAATTGAACTTTTGAATTTAGTTTGAATCAAATTTAAATTTTAATTGAATTTTTCCATAAGCTGTTTATTTACACCCTTCATCACTGGTATCTTCTATTATTTCTTCAGGGAAAGCTACCACAAGACAGACTAGCACCTTTTGTCACCAAAGTGATCTTTCTCATTATGCTGAATTTCATCTGTTATGCTGACACCCCTTATCCCTGTGTCTATTTAGAATTTCCTATTTACAGGTTTCTACTTCCCACTAATCATGTCTTTTAGATTATTTTTACTACAGATATTTAATTATTCACTGGAAGTAATTTTTACTGGTTAATATAATTCTCCTCTAAAGAGTCATTAGAAAGTAATTTTTTTAAATTATTGCTAGATATTAGCTATTAGGCAGACACTGAATCATTTGGGAGAGGATTTTTACCTGCAGCTATACAGCAGAGTATTCCAGCATGTGGATCCATAATTTAAATCCAAAATACTGAGTATTTTCATACCCAGCCCAACCTCAGCACTAAGCATGTATCTGTAGAGGGCTGACAGATCAGAGACCAGGATCTGTATTCTCTCCTGTGAGTTGCATTCCCTGCTGTGTGTTGTATTTGATCATTTACAGGAGAGATGGAACTTTAAAATTAACAAATATGTACGTGGACAAAAAGCTGCCTACAGGTCCAGGAACAGCCCTTAAAGAAGCTGTAAGACAGAATTGGATTACCATTGCAAATTTGGGCGAATTTGGCTCAGTCTCCTTCTGAGCACAGCACTGCAAATCTGCTCTTGAGTGGATTCACTGCATATGGCCAACCCTTTCTCTTGCATAGAAACAAGGGAGAGCTTCATGTCATCTTTTTTTTTGTGTACACTTAAAATACTGAAGAAAAAATAAAGCTGAAACTGAGGATGTAAAAATAATTTATTGGATGCTTTGTCACTAAGTTACACATGTAGCAACCAAATATCTCCATGCCATGAATTATTCCTTTTTCCTCAGTGTTTCCAGTGCCTGCCAGTTTAGCACCATCTACACAGTTACAACATGCCCTTATCAAAGGAAATGCTAAATGAAAGTGCTTTTTGCTCTGTGGATAAATTACCTGCTGTGAATCTCTGTCTGGACATGCCCCTGCTTTGCTTTTAGTTCTTTGGTCACTTTTCAATGTGATGGGGTTCAAAGCACAGGCTGAATTTCCTTTATGAGGACATTTCAATGCAATACGATAGCAAGGGCAAAAATGCAATGAAATTTGTCTGGCATTATTTGTTCCAGTGAAATCCATGATTTTTTTATTTGCAAGATAGTGATTTTCTCTCCCCTGTTACTTGTTACACTGTTTCAATCAGGTTTATGGGCCAGTGGTAGCCAAGGGTGTCTTTTTATTAGAGAAACACTAAGCATTATTTTTTGATATTTCTCAGAATTTTCTGTTACTCATTATCATACCAAACTTTTCATATACATTAATTGAATGTTTGTTCTCCAGACTCCAATCATCCTTCCAGTTATTGTACAAGCTCTTTACTACTAATTATTTTCCATAAAGGTATTTCTTGAGTCAGTATCCTTTCATCATAAAATACTTAAGATCCTATCAATAATGGAGTTAGTGTAAACATTATTATCTCTTCTCTAAGAGTCTAAAATCTCTCTCCGTTTCTTTGATATATTTTAGCCCAACATCACCTATTTTATATAATATGTATAATTCTTCATTTCTGTTTGCTATTTTTCCTGTATTAGACAAAGATGACTCCTCTTTTATTCACCTGGTTGTTTTCCTTTCTCAGAGCAGGCATCTTTATCCCCACTGTTTTTATAATACCATCACTTTCATCATGACCAGGATAATTAGTGGATCAGTTAGCAGTTCTGCAGTCTAGTTTTGATAATTTTGATCTGCTCAAGATTTTGGGAGTATTTTTGCTTGGTTTTTGTTTTGGTTTTGTTTTCTGTGGGATTTTTTGTTGTTGGTTGGTTTTTTTTTGTTTGGTTGGTTTTGATTTTTTTGAAATAATAATAATAATAATAATAATTTCCAAGTATTGCTGCATACCTAGCTCATTGGGAAGCAGCTTTTCGATGCTATGAGGTTCATGTTGCAACACCCCACATCAAAAGTTCACTGAATCAGATCACCATAGAGAAAAGAAACCATTAAATTATAAAACCAGCACAACTCAGGCTGCAAACTTTTTCTGCCATTCTCACCCTATACAACACCATGGAAAATGCATGGCAACTCAAAGAACTTTCATATGCAGCTGTCTGGGAAAATCTAGAAACATTAATATTACTTGAAGTGGGTGGCTTTCTTAGTCAGGGTTTTCCTTTTAAGCACCTTTAGGTAACAGTTTCACAATATCCCAGTCTATCTGCATTCTTTTAACCTGATGAAGAAATTATGACTACTGAAGTCGTCCAGGTTAGGCTATCAAATCCATCACAGCCCTCATCACTGGCTTACAAATGATTTCAGCAGGGATTGTCATTTGTGGCAAGAATGTACACAGCTTCTAGGCTAGTGGGGACCCTCTTCCTGCTGGCCCAATGGCATCTAACCTAACCTGACTCAAAACATACTGGGAATTCTTGAAGGAAACTATTTCTTTAGTCATGCTTCCTAAAGTGATGAAACTACAGAGCAGGGATGATTGCCTGCATCATCTGCTCAGTAAGGATGGATCTGTGCCTTCCTCTGAGAAGCAGCATGCTTCCTTCAGTGCCACACACTTCATCAGGGCTGCAGGTGCTGTGACTGATGGCTTCTGCTCAAGCAAGTCATCCCACTGACTCCGGAGAAATTGCCCACGTGAGCCAGAGTTACCAAAAAACACCATTTGTCATGGACTGATGCTTTCAAACACATTAATCTTCCTACAGCTGCTCCTCTTTAAAAATGGCTAGAAGATTTAGTGCTGATGAAGCTGGGTTATTTAGCAAAGTCTGGCAACCCGAAGGCTGTGGAGTCCCCTTTTAGCCACATTAAAAAATGGGAAGCCACCTGGAAAGGTCTGTCTGTAGCACAGTGGGACTGAGCATGCCCAGGTTAATCTGAATGAGTGATCTGGTGCCCAGGTGGCATTGAACACTGAAAACAGGATCTCCTTTGTTAGCACCCTGCTCCAGCACTTCTGTCATGGACCTGAATATACAACATGCACAGCACCCACCCTCCCAGAGCCACACTGCCTGGAGAAAGGGAATGGAAACCACATCCCAAAAATACAGATGCCTTTTCCATGAATTCAGGAGTGTTTTTATTAAGGCATGTTAGACTGGCAGGACTAACCCTTACCCTCACTGTACTTCCCTCCTCAACTCCTCCTGCTAGAGACAGCTGACAGCTTTTGCATGTGCTGCCTTGCTTTTCTCTGCACCACCCAAGAAGACACAGGAGGAGCATGTTCACTGCCACAGCTGCCCAGAAATTGAATTTGCTGCTGAGAATTTAATTACAGAGAGCAATCGAGGCAGCAGACTGAGAAGTGACCAAATGTGAAATGGGGTAAGTGCAGAGCAGAGGGGTGGTACAGCAGTGCCTCTCATCCCACATGTTACACTTCACATGCATCCACTAGCAAAAGGTTTTGTAACATATGGGGATGATATCAACCATATAAAAGAATGGTTGACCAAAAAATAGTGGGGCTTTTTATCAAATTTCATCATCTTCTCCAAAACACTGCTTCTACAAAGCTCGGTGCAGTACAGTAGCTTCAACATGATGTTCACTCAATTGAAATGTATTAACATTTTCCAAGCACACATTACCCTTTATGTACAAGAGCCATTTCTAGTCCCAGAAAAGATCATTTTACTTTGACATTTCTAATTAAAAGAAAAACATTGCTCACAGATAAATAATAAATGAGAGTGCAGATGCTCTTATCTGCATGGCAGAAGGGAACAGGGAATTACTCATGAGTATGTATCCAAATGAAACTACCAGACCTGTCCATAACATGCACATCTGGGTACCACAACAACTACAGTCACTGACTCATCTTCCACACACTTTTTTCCAACATCCCACCTAATTAATTATATGTTTTTTCTTTCTTCCTGAGGAGTACTGTGATGACTAAGTACAATGAAAATGTACCTGTAAGAATGAATGCTGTCACTCTTCGGGCCCTGGGTAGTTTTAGTAGTTACCTGAGCTAGACAATAGTTGCATGTTTTTTCCTGAACCTGAGTAACCGTTACAAATAACTGTAATCAGAAATTAACGTAATTTTACCACCTTGATTACTCATAATGGTGTAGAAGAGTGAGTCAGAACTGTGCATTAAATGCCTGGGAGGGTTGAAGATAACTGGCTTATAAGCATCCTGAGTTTCACTCTCCTGGATATTTCACAACACACACTTTAGGCTTTGGCTTTGCATTAAGAAAAGTGTTCATTAGTGTTCAGAGCAAACGCTGGGAATAAGGCTTATAGCTCCTGATCCTCCTTCTGCCACCGGCTTGAGCTGTTCTGTGGCTTTGAGACTACCACTGGGCCACCCACTTAAATCTCTGCATCTCTAATACCTTAAAAGCATGCTCTGATAAAGCCCTTCTCCAGAAGAAATGAGTATTCCCAGATCTGGGCATGTGTGCACACACAGGCTTGTTAATGTCCCTCAATGCCAGTGGTCAAGGGCTGCAGCACACTGGGTGATGCCTCACTGCTAGGAACATGGAAAACTCAGAAGCAAGGCACAGTTAGGGGCTGTTTGACTTCCAGGCAGCAAAGCAGGTCTCATCCTCATCCCTGATCCTATACATTCAGAGAAGACAAATAGCTGCAAAACCTAAACCATGCACCGATAATAAAAAAATGCAGATGCAGATCCCAATTTTCCTGACTGCACTGGGGCCTGGGGTTCCCCTGGACACCTGATGGTCTCAACTGACCCTGCTGTTCTTGGAATGATGACAGCAGCTTGTGCCCACCACAGCTGCCCATTGCACAATCAGCTCCCACTCCTGTGGGCAAGCACCTTCCTGATGGCATCAGAGGGAGTTGGAGCAGAGCAGAAAATGGCTCAGTGTGCTTCTCATGGAAAGTTAACAGAGTGGTCTTGCTCCTAAGAAATGTCAGTGGCAAAACACTAACATTATTTAACATCATTTTATCCCGCCTTACTGATTGGGAAGTTGTTAAGGCAGCAATTTAGGCTTAGTCACAAAAGGACATAATTAAAACTTCACTATGGATTCACCTAAGCATCCAAAGCATTTCACATCTGAATGTTCATTCTTGTTCGGATTATGGAGCCGAGCGCTGCTATCAGTAATTCCACCTCCTTCTTAATTCACTCAGACAGGGTCAGGATTTATATCCGACTTTCTGTAAATCCTTTCCCTCCTCAAAGGCCATGCCAGCAAGGGGGAAGGGAGGCAACTTACACATCCTCATATGTCCTCAAAATAATTAGTTCAAAGACCTAGAGATTAATTCAAAAGGCAACATCCAGCAATGGAGAGAGAATGAGCCATCATTAAGTCTCCAGTTTCAGCAGCACATCACTCAACCCTCAAGCCAACATAGCAACAAACAAAAAAAAAAAAAAACAAAAAACAAACAATTTCCTCTATAATTTTATTTTTATTATTTCTCCAGTAACAGAGAACAGGACCAGATTTTACCACTGCTAACTCTGTTATAAAAGGCAAACACTGCGTTACCCTGCGTAGGAGGCTGAGAAACTGAGATGTCAATTTTTCTCTTTTGTAGAATTAGAGCAAGGAATTATATCAGGCCATAACACTGAGTGAAAATAACAGCTTTGACAGTCAGATTGCCCAAAAGGCAGGAAAATGCTGCCCAATTCTAGAGGTGAAACACTTGAGACAAAACAGATTATAATAATTAGAGACAGAGACCTCAGGACTGTGAATATATCTTGAAAAGCAGACCTAATTAATCCCCTAATGAGGAGGTGAGAGGTACAAAGTTACTACCTATCCTCTTAGAGGGCTATTTTATGGTAAATATTCCAAGAAAAGTGTCTGAGGAGACCTTCCAGCACCTTCCACTATCTGAAGGAGATCTGCAGGTGAGGTGGAGAGGGGCTTTTCACAAGGGCACATAATGACAGGATGAAAGGGGCGACGGTTTTAAATGAAAGAGGGCAGGTTTAGATTAGATATTAAGAAGAATTTCTTTACTGTGAAGGTGGTGAGATACTGGAACTGGTTGCCCAAAGAAGCTGTGGATGCTCCTTCACTGGAAGTGTTCAAGGGCAGGCTGGATGGGTCTTGGAGCAACCTGGTCCAGTGAAAGATGGAAGTTGGGACTGGATAAGCATTAAGGTCCTTTCCAACACAACAATTGCATTCTGTAATTCTATGGTCTCCCCATGCAAGTGAGGTTTTTCAGCAGCCCCCAAACACACAAAGCCTCACAGGCTTTGCTTAACCACTGCCATGCAGTGATGGGCTGCCCAAACCTCAGGGACCAAGGGGTACTGACACAAAACTTCTTTGTGGCTCAGAGGTGATGATGCCTGGGCCACAATACATCTCTGGAGAGGCAAAATCCTTGGCACAGCACCCAGGGTGGGGGGAGATGTCCTTTCCAGCCAGTACAGCTGCAGCTTGAAGCTTCAAGCTTGTCCTGACCCTTCCTGTGATAACAAGTGCTTGCAATCCAGCGGCATTTATTGGATTAACACAGAGAAACTTTAGGAGCAGGAAAACATAAGAAACTGCCTAGTTAGGAGACCATGTTATATGGAATCTAGTTTCATTTGTAATATAGATTTATATAATTGTGGTGCAAAAAACAGCACAGACAATCTCCAGCCCACTTCCACAAGGAGGGAGCCATTCCCACCACCCATCCCCACCTCCTCCTTCTCTACAGCCCCTGCTCCTGCCAGGACACCAGGTATGTCATGCAGTTCTCACCTGCCAGTGTTTCACCACACATTTAGCAATTGTTCTTTCCAACCCCTGGGATAAACTAATGTTTTGCTAGCCCATGTATTGTTCTGCCTTTCAGGATTCTCAGCAGCAACCCTATGTTTTTCTGATACACACTCATCCAGTTGTAATGCTTAAACCATCCAGGGTCTTGCTCTTTCTGATCTTCTGATTCTGATCTTGCTCAAAGGGTTTTACAGTCTAAATACCACCTTGGACTTGATTATAAGGCCAGATTTTACCATTTCTGCCCTTAAATAACAGCTGCTTTGGAGGAGGTCAGCTGCTTTAACACCAGCATTGTCTTTGGCGAGGAGAAAATAAATCGCTGTAACCATTTTCTCACAGTTCTTCCTCGAAATTCTTTAAAACACTACCCTTTGTAAAAAGATGTCGAATGCAATAAGCCACAATAATGCAATAAGCCAGTCAGACCTCACTGGTAACAGACTTGTCAGAGGCACATTGGCTTTCTGCAGGGTAGCAGCATGTCACTGCAGCCTCTGAACTGTAACACTGAGCACTCACAGCCTTTCATGCTCACAAAGCTCTACAAATATCAAAAGAGACCAACAGATAGTTCAGAGCCTTCCCTCTTGAAAATTAACCCCTATGAAGATGAATTCACTGTGACTAAACTCCTCCTCCACTGTCTTCCAGAGGAGTGTGCCAGTGAAAGTTCCTTGTACCAGTAAAGGAAATACCAAATTCTTTTGTGGTCAACAAGCAGAGGTGGAAGTGGACTGCCACAGGCAGGACAGGGTGGGATGCAGGTTGAAGGGGGCAGTGCTGCCCACTGGAGAAGCACCACTGGAGAGATGAATTCCACTCAATTTCACAAGCTGAGAGAAGCCCAACTCAGTAAAATAAAAACCACCAAGCATGCTGTTGCACTTGTGAATTCAAACTGGGGGTTTGTTTAATAGAAAACTTGATCATTACTTTGTGAACAGGCAGAAGGGGTTGACCCTTTCAAATACTCTTTTGAAAGCTTGCTTCACACCCTAATTACCCCATAAACACTGAGGTTTCATCCCAATTGACCAGCCTTTCTTCTCAGTGAGTTCTTCAGTGTCATTTACACAGGCTGGAGTTAACTCCACAACCAAAGCAAAAAATCCCAATGATTCCTTTTATGCCATCAAGTTTTGGGTTATGGGGTTTTTAACCCTTCAAACCTAACAAATTCATCTGCAAATCTCTATTGCTTCTCAAACAGGTTTTAGACAAGACTGACTGGAAAATCATATTTTTTCAGTGAGCTTCTAAATTTTCTAAAACAAAAACAGGCTAAAGAGAAAGCCAAAGTAAAGAATGTGATCATAAAGGCTAAACATAAGTTTATCTTCATTGTTCTAGTGTTATTGAGTCATCTAGTCTTTCAGTCACCCAGCAGTAATATTTGGACAGCTTTAATCCAGTTCCACAAACTGAATATTTTAACTGCAACAAGCTTTCTATGAGTTTTTGTATTTTTCCTCAGGTTTTTACAACCAAATAAATGTAGTTTGTCAAACTGAGAATGACTTTTATAATCACCTATGCATGACACTCTTCTTTAATATTCATTACATGAAAATCTTACAATTTAAAATTTATGCATCATGGTTTGTTTTTTGCAGGTTTTATTTTCTTTTTATTACATACATTTAAATGCACACGTAATCATATTTTAAGTTTAATAAATGCACACAACTTCCTACATGGCTAAAGTTTTTCAGTGATACTTTCACTGTATATAGTGATTTTACACAATCCTACAGATATTCACCCCACTGCCTTGTATCACTTTGCTTTCACACAGCAAGAATCAGCATTTTCAGAAGATCCAGGCTTTTCAATGATTTTCCTGAGGTTTCCTCTTCCAAAGCAGGAATTACAATACTCAAAAAAAAAAAAAAAGCATTTAAAAATAACACTTTTTTGACTTGTTCTTGTTTGTGACCAGAGGTCTTCAGGTCACTGCAAGTGCAGGTTTGTGGTGGAGAACAGGGTCACAGTGGTACAGGGCACACCTTGACAACAACCCCGAAAGACCAATCCCCAAAACCCCTTGCTGAAGCAGGTTCTTAGGGCTTATATCTGCAATTATTGAAGTCAACTAGATTGAAAAAACACATATTAACAGAAATGTTAGGCTTAAGAAAAAACTGTCAGCTTTAATGCCAATATTCACAATCCCATGAAGGCCCATCAAAATAGCAATAATGGCCTACACCTTTTAACTCTCAATATTTAGGCATCCTATGCGTGGCTTAAGTAGTTGCCTTGTTAACTACTGGAAATCTATCCCTTATACACTCTTTTATAGCAATAAAAAAAAGGCAAAAAGAGGTGTAGAGGTGTAATTTTATAGTATTTTTCCCCACACAGACTCTGCAATAAATTTCTACCTACAGAACTATAAAGGAGAAAGCTCACTAAATGCTGTTTTGTCATTTGGTATTCACCAGTCAGAGCACAAAGCAAAGTGCCCTGCAGAGGGGACAATGACCATGTGGCAGCAGTGGTGTCCCCACAGTGCTGGGGCCGAGTGCTGCTGTGCAGGATGGATGGGCAGTCCCTGGCTGTCCCTCCCTGCTCCCTGCCCACAAACAGAGCAGCACCCAGGCAGGCTGGCAGACATCTGTTTGCACAAGGTCACTTCCACACACATGAACCCAGCTTTTCTCTTCAGGAAAGTAAATATTAGTGCCTATTATTCCCAAACATCAAGTGTACAGCATGCCTTATGCAAGCTCTGCGTGCATATGGACCCCAGATAAGCCACCCACGTGCTGTATCTCAGATCCACACACCCTGGCACTGTGCAACCAGCCAGAACGCTCTCCTCGAACAAGATTCATGTTTCACCACCAATATGGTGAAGCTTTTTATTCAGAGCGACTCTGTTATTACAGTCGAACAGGCCTGACAGTATCAAAGTTGATCACAGTTCTAATTATAACTTTTAATATGCTGGATTTTATTCATTCCTCCTCCTTTTCAACCTTGATGTTTTATTTCCAGCTATTCGGGGCTTAAGACTCATAAATGAAAAGAGAAGCCTCCGGTTTTATGAGTATGGATGTTGCTGACTGTTGCCTATTCAGAGGCAATCTGCACAGAAAGGGTTCAGGGTGTAACTATTTAATAGCTCAGAAGCAAATCCCAAGAAAGCAATTTCCTAAGGTACCTGCAGTACCCCAAGTGGCTCTAATTAAACCGCTGCAAAAAATTGCTGAGCTTTTGTTTGTGAAGGATTCAAGGCCAAAAGGCCAGGCTGGGAGGGCCTCCTGAGCAGCCTGGTCTAATTAAAAGTGTCCCTGCTCATGGCAGAGCTGGAACCAGATGATCTTTAAGGTCCCATCCAACGCAAAAACATTTTGTGATTCAGTGATCCCAGGGCTGAGATGGACAGCAAGCAGATGAGCCAGCTGCTCCAAGGTGAGCCAGCAGACCCAGGCAGTCTCCACTCAACAGATGCATAAGCTTTCACCAGGTTTCCCCTGGGCACTGAGTTTTCCATCTCCTAAGACAACTTTTTCTTTTTTATTTCTGCTCCTTGTTCTCCTTCTGAATACCAACACCAACACAGTGGCAAATTTCACTGCTTCCTGAAGCACCAGCCAAATGAACTCACTTCTTTTCATGCCTTGTCATGGCCTTTCTTTACCAGATGCAAGACAAGATGGTAAATTGGGTATGGCATTCACATTTTTTGAAAAATCCCTTTGCCCATGGTTTCATGTGTTAACAATCTCAGAATAAAGGACACAGGCAAACCCTCACTTTGGGTGCTCCTGAGATGTGTAGAATTCACAAGCTAGAACTTTATCAGATATAAAACAGTTGAGTAGGACAAAATAACTTACCTCAGATGAGGACCTGAGCTGATAACTTCAGTGGGAAATTATATCCACGTACTTGAGAAAAATTAACCAGATGGAGCAAATGTTAAGGCAAAGACTATAGCACATGTATCTACAAGGCTCCTCCAATCTGAGTGAACAATTTAGCTCAACATTAATATTTTCTGGGCATGTGCAAGTGCATCCAAGAGCTTGTGCCTCTCCTTCTGTATAGACATTTCCTCACTGAGCCACTGCTCTGAACCAGGCTCAGCTTCTGCAATTACAGTGTCCACTGGGAAAACACATCTCTGATAATTCAGTTCACTACTGCCAAACTGCCTCATCCTCACAGGGGGTTCATGTAGAGGAGGATAAAGGTAACAATATTTAACAAGTTGCCAACTTTAATCCTGTGACGACCTGAACTATGGCCAGATTTAATCATCTGAGGAATCAACACAGCCAATTTCATTGCAGCTCCTCTCCAGCAGCAGCCCCACAGCATCATCCTGTCCACTCTGCTACACAAACTCCATTTTAACAAGCATATAAGAGGACATCATTAGTTAGTCTTAAAACATCTGCAGAATGTATACAGAAGAAATATCTCTACGAAAACCCACAAAAAAGCATGAAATGAGCACCAAACTGACTTAATATTTACATATTCTTAACACCAATCAATATGCTTTTTTCCAACCCTGCACTTAAAGCAAAATACTCAACTTACCAGAGGCAAAAGATTTAAATTCAATAATCTCAGTTATGTCAGAGCATTGACTCTGTGATACACAGAATTCCCTGACTTTAATCCAGGATGGTATTTAACATCAACTTCATCTTAAATAAGGCAGTCATTTTCAAACTTCAGAGGAATTATTCATGTGCTTAAAAGCAGGCACATGCACGAGCATTTTGCAAAGCTTCCACTCCTGTCCCTCTGCTGTTGGTTATCACTTTCCATTAGGTGTAAGAATTTTTCATAGCAGGCACCAGAAGATTATTAAAAAAGAGCAACACAGTTCTTAGAGGGAACCCTGGATGATGCTCACTTGTCTGATCTTGTATCATTTTTCTGCCCTGTCACCTCCTCCACAATTTCCTACCAAATGCATTTGCTCCACATTTCCCTTTCTCCTGAGAGATGTTGCTATGTGGTATTCACATTCTCTGGAAAAACCCCTTTCTTCAGGACTTTTCTCCTAGGAAGCTGAGAAGCTTCAGAGAGAAAGGAAAACAATTCTTATTTAGCAAATAAGACGTTTTTTCTTTATAAATTTTAGCTGAATCTTTATCAACATTGGAAATGCTATATGTTTTTATGAATATTCCATTTTGAGGGGGGGAAGAAAGACAAAATAGAGACTGATAACACTAGAGGGACGTCATGCTTGGGAGGTTTAGCTTGGGAACTTCTGCCTGACTTGCAACCACTCATCCCAGGATAGGAGCAGCCCTTTGTGAGCACTTGACTGCCTTATGTGAAACAACACTGCTCATTGAACAAAGCAATGTCTTAAATCACAGCCTGACAAGAAAAATATGTAACACTGTACACTTATAAGCAAGCCTCATCCAATATTGCCCTCCTGGGCTGTCTTCAAGCCCACAGAGTCCATTTCCATTGCAAGAATAACTAATAAATAAATAAAATCAAGGAGGAACTAGCAGCCCAAGGCAGCCTGAGCTAAGTAAACAGTAGAGAAAACACATCTTAGATTTAACTTGGCCATCAGCTACATTCAGCTTCTGGAGTCTTTTCTGTGTCTGTGCTGCTGACTCCGGTTAAAATAACCTCCAGCAGCGGGGTCTAGCAAAGCCTTGCTCAGTGCACTATTTTTCTGAAGTCCAGATTATCCCACAGGGCTAAGGAAGTTTAGGCAGCTACAAATCCAAATTTGTTAGCATATCTAGCAGCTAGAGAGTGCCCAGAGCTGCAAGATTCCCTCTTGCATCCAACCAAGGCCGGATGAGGGACGAGCTTGGCGTGGCAGCAGTAGGCAGAGCTTTGTCCCTAGCCCCATCAAACCCTGTTCCAGGGGCAGGGTAATGTGTTAGCAGAAGGGCTGCATCAGTCAAATCAATGAGCAGTGACTCATCAGCCCATGGACTGCGGGAAAGGCAGGAGGGAGAGATCAGGGCTTTGCTCAGGCACAGCTCCTCAGCTGTCCCTTGCTGCTGATTGTGCCCACGAGATATGAGCCAGTCTGGGACACACACAAAGAAAAGAAATGCATTCATAGCTGGTTTACCTGCCTGGGCAATGCAGCCAGCCTGTAACCACGCATGTGGGAAGCCATCAAAAATCCTGCAGCTGCCTTTTTGCAGTGGGAAATTAAACACAGGTACAAGGTCTAGCCTATCTGACAAATCACAAGCCCATTTGATTGTTACAGGCAAGCTTAAATGTGTGTGTCTGGAGATAGACAGATAGACAGACAGACAGACATAGGTATGTCCTGCATGTATATTACAGAAATTTACCCTGGCATTAGCCTGCTGTTAATTATTTCCTGTAGAGGAAGGGACTCTGCAGTGTGATAATGCACCTTTGGTAGGAAGCTGCTACAAGGCAAAGCGATAAAAACTCTTGGCTCACAAACAGCTCTCCAGAACTAAGGACCAATACTGTCCTCCTGCTGTGTTTCCCTTCTAATTCAGCAGTTCAGAGGCAAAGATTTAGATCCCTTCCCCAGTATAATCAGGTCACTGCAGAGACCTAGCTGCACCGCTGTGATGTCCCAGCTTATCAAAACACCCTCACCCCTGCAGCTTACAGAGGGCTGCAAAGTGACCTTGCAGCTTGTGTAACAGCTAATGCAACTCACACTGGGGACTGATTCCACTGATGGGTCCTTATTTCACTTCAGGGAGCTAAAAGCTGAGCATCTACCTGGCAAAAACCAGCATCCCTCTGTAGCCAGTGGAAGAAAATGGGCACATTCAGCAGAAAAATCACTTTCAGGGTGATAAATATTAATCTTGAGTGGTGATTGTCTCTGCCAGATACTTAGGTGCCCAGCTTGTACAATTAAAAGCAAGGTAAGTTCTTTTTATGGTAGAAAAGCACGTTCTGCCCTGTGTTACCTCCACACCATCAGGATCTCATGCTTGGACTATGCATGGATCACTGCAGCAAGGTCTCTTCACACTGATTTTCTGCTGTCCTGAAGAACAATGAGGGTGCTGTGTGCTTTCCTAACATCTAACTAGTTATAACCCAGTTATCACCATCCCATGACAAAACTGCCTCTACTCATCTTTACTGCCTGACTGCAGGATTCCTGTGGATCCAGAGCTTCTACGCAGTGTCCCATGCTGTGCCATGGGCAAATCCATGCCAGGGGGCTCACTGACAGCTCAGGGACCAGAGCTCTTTGGGTCTGTCCTGTTCAGCAGGCTTGAGACTGCCTGTGAGAGCAGGTCATTGCCCCAATAATTTATTCCTGTTTCTAGCACGTGTGGTGCCCAATGAGGCACTAACTGGGTCTTCCCATCAGACTACCTACAGTGTAAATGCTAAATTTAAATAATGTCAAAGTTTGTTAATCAAATTGTACTTTCAGCAACAGTCACATAAAGCCTCCCAAAACCTTGAGTCAGGCATCATTGCTTCCACCCCATCAAATTCATAAAACCTATTTAAGTGCCACAGGACCTTAAAACACTATGCAACTTAGCTCTACTTCATTTAACTTTACAGATTTTCAAAGTTCACAGTTTCAACTCATCAATACTGAGGAGCAAACTTAACTTTTCTTTTCTCCCACCTTTTTCAATGAAAGCTGTGATTCCTGCATGACCACATGACGAGGCTTTAAGGAAATCTTTTTCCCTTGTTTAGCAAAGCAGTTCAAGAGATTTGCAGGTCAGTATCACAATAGGCAATGCAGCAAACCAGCCGGTTTGTTTGGGATTTTTTTTTTAATTTAAAAGCTGGAACTGTAAAGCAGTGACTTCTCAGATGAGCCAGCAAACATTTAAGTAGAGTTGGCTTTAAGTGCCATTAAAAATGCTGCAAAACAAAAAGATACAGGAATTGATTGGTTTTGTCACGATGCCTCCTCTTAGCTGGGGTGAATGGGAGTGTGATCATTGATCACAGCTATTTCAGTAGCAGTTCAGAGCTCAGAGTTGAACTATTTGTGATACCTGGTCAGTGCATCCCCAAAAGGATGGCTTGACTAACAGGATGAGTTCTTCTGGTGCAGGATAGAGCAATGCCTCTGGATCTACTGCCTCACTGTGCAGAGGCTAACACTGAGAACAGTGGTATTCTAGCTAAAAAAAAAAAAAGGGGGAATTCAGAGCCTGTGTGTATCCTATATTCAGCATCAAAACCAAGCATTATTTGGCAGTCATCCTGTCAGATCTTCTGGAAGAGGAGAGAGTTGGCCTGGGTTCAGCTGTTACTTGAGCAGCTCTAGGGGAGAGCCACTCTCCTAATCAGGACACTTGACATTCATCTCAAGGCAAGACAAGCTGCTCATCAGCAGGTCTGCAGGGCAGGTGCTTGTGAGGAAGGTGCAGCATCATAAGTTGACTCATTTCCCACTCCAATTCCATCGTGCAGCCTGGCCCCAGCATCCTTGAGATGAACATCAGCTCATAGTCCCTCCATGCAAGCAAGAATCCTGCCATAAAGAAGTCTGGTTACAGCCCCTCATGCTTTCCTTTCAAGAAAAGTCTGATTTTTTTTTTTTAAATTTGGATTAAATAAGAACAAACAGAATAGAGAAGAAAAGAACTGTCTTGGGAAATCTTTCTTTTCTTCATTTGCCTCAGGGAACCACAGAGCTGCAGATAAAAAGCAGCTTAACCAGAAACAAGCAGCATTTGATCAGCACTGTTGACCTGCCAGCAGGAGGGAGCCATGGATATAAAAGCCTGGGAAAAATCAGCCATCATCCATTTCTGCTGTACATCGCTCAAAAGACACAGCACCACCCCTTGTGTGTATAAAACACCACCAGCCTGTGTGAAGGCCTTCCTTTAAGAAACTTCAGAGAGCAAGTACAAAACCAGAAGGATTTCATACACCACAGGAAACACCGTGGGAAATTAACACTTCAAGAGTGACCAGCTCAGGTCTAAATCACCTGTACCCTTCAGTTTGCTGCTAGCAGTCACCACCTGGTACACTTCTGTTTTCTGTGACAGTAAAATCAATTTAGACACTGATTTCTCTACTATTAATTGTGTCCTGTATTTATCAAGCCAGCAGCAATTACGTTAATGGCATCTCCAGGTTTTGCACTCCCCATCGCTCCTCCCTCTGGCTTGGTTATCTAATGCATTTGAATTTTCTGACCATACTCATTACTCAAAAACACCTCTAAGCATGTTCAGGTCAGTTCCACCCTCAGAGGGAAAGTTCACCCTCTCCCTAAAGCAGGGGTTTTTCAACAAATTGGATTATAAGATTAGCACTAGTAACCCACATTGGTAATTATCATATAGAAAATAGCTCTTTTGACTGGGTCAGCCCTGCTAACTAGAACAGGGCCAGGGATCTGCCCACACTCATGGACTTGCTCATCTTGTTTACAGGAATATCTTCTCCTGATGTTCCTGTTCTTGGCAGGGTGGGCATAGCCTTTTAAGTAATCCCAAGCACCCTGAGCCACTTTCCTGTGGATTATGCCTGGAAAATATTTGTACCTCTAAGGAGGAACAAAATCTAGCCAAATGAAAATTAAGCTACCCAGCATTTTCACCATCAGATTACAGTTCCTATCACTTTTTGTAGGTATTTTCCAATAGTCTTCAAGTATCACCATAAATACATTTTCTTAACCACAAAACACTAACAGGTAGGAGACATTAATTCCAAAGCAATAGGATGAGTGATTTGTATTCTCTTTGTAGCAGTAAAAACTCAATGCCAAAGAAAATTTTCTAGTTGGGAATATACTATCATCTGGAATTTTTTTTTTCATTGAAAACATGTCCTGCAGACAGCAAATATCTTTCCTTGCAGGGACAGCACTTCTGTTTCTTAAGTCAAAGCACAACAGAGAGCAACAATCCAGTTCTTTCACATTCTTAACACACAGCTCTCATCTTCTTCTTCATACATTACAAAATACAATCCCCTTGCCATTATCTCAGTGTAAATCCAGGCTAGCTCTATCCCACCAAAACTTGATGTTCTAGAAATAGAAGAAGACCAAACTTGTGCTCTTGAGTAGGTCCCAAAGCCACCTGTATCACTTCTACCACCCCAGAACCTAAACCCTGACTGAGTCATCTCTGACACTCTCCCAGCTAAACACTCACCCTATTTTTTTGGCTTCTTTTAGGTTTTTTTTTCCTTATGGCAGGTGAGTTTGCAGCCGAATCAGCATCAGTTCTGACTCAGCACAGTGACAGGATCATCAGCACCAACACAGCAGAGCCAGCAGCTCAGCTGCACAGGTCGTCCTAGATCATCTTAAATCAGCTCTGAGCCCATGTCCCAAGTGCACAGCGATTACTGTCTGGCACTATTTATCAAAGAGAGTATCACAATGCTTATGAAAAAAGGTCATTGTGAGATTTAGACAACGTTTTGTAATTGAAAGGGTTTTGTTTGTTTGTTTGCTTTGAAAGATGGTTGTTAAAATAGAAAACAAAAAGGGGGGTTTATCCATTTCTCTCCTTCAAAACCAGAGGTTTTTGTTTTCAAAAGACTTAAAACCAAAATATTCCCAGTACCAGCAATCAAAATCTAAACACATTTTCAGGTCCAGGGTAAGAACCTAAGGTATCAACAAGGGCTAGTGAGCAGGACACTCTTTTCCAAGTAGGTGTAAGAGTTAGGGAAGATATGGCCATGCTGGAGAGTAACACTGGACCTTCACAGCAGCAGCCCCTAGAAAAACCTTGGCACCATCTGGGAGACATGTGGGACCTGTTCCCAAACACTGTTTCTTTCCTATCTCAAGCATGAGGCATTCAAGGCTGCTTTTCTTCCTACCAACCATTATCCGTTCTTCTCTAATCTTTTTATTTCTGCTTAGCTGATGCCTACTACTTCCTTCAGCAGATGTTGACAGCAACCTACCATATGACACAGGGAACCTGCAGTGATGGCATCTCCCTGCTGCCCACAGCCTGAGCCCTGCAGGTCTGAGAGCCCCTGGCTCTGCCCCAGGGTCGCTGCAGTCACTGGGAGCTCTGCCAACACCTTCTCTGGGCACAGGGTCAGGCTCATGGAAAAGGTTCCCTTAAGTGATTCCAGCATTTCTGACCCAGGTCATCTCCTGGCATAAAGCAACACCCAGTACTGCCAAAGCCTTCCCAACCAACACCTGGTGGAAAACATGGTCTGGACAAGGCAGCTGACAGCCCAAAACCCTGCAAAAACCCATCCTGGCCCCTGGCTGGCTGGCAGTCCTGACTCCACGATGTGTCAGGAATCCCAGCACAGCTCCCATTCTCACTCAACCTCAACCTATGAAGAAAAAGAGAAAATAAAATCATGGCCTTCTTTATAAATGATAAATCTCACCCTGAATGATCCAGTGATATTTGATGGTGGAAGAAATGCAATCTTGTGTTGGTTTAACGGCTGATACTCTTTTGAGTTTATGGTCTGTTACAGCAGTTTCCACTATGACTAATTCTCTTACCCTTGAATCATTACAACCATGGCTCACTATCCAGTTTTTATGCCAGTATCTGTCTTCCTTCCCAGGTTTTCATTTCTGATACCTCACCAACCTGCCTGTGCTTCCCCCACCCTGGTCTGCTCCTGTGCTTTCTGCTGTGGTACCTGTGTTTTAGCATGTCTCCTCACCTTTTGTGCACGTGTTTCCACTCCATCAACTTCACTGCCAGCAGTTCTGTAGCCTATTTTTTGCTCCTCTTTCCTCATCTTTATGACCCTTCATCACCATGGAAAATGGAAGCTGTACATTTCTCTTTCCCCCACAAAGACAAAATCAGTGTAGCAAGACGTGAAAGAAATAAAAAGGTCTGTGTAGGAATCTTTCCACAGCCTCTTCTGCTGACTATGAATCATTCATAGATTAAGTGTCTAATATCTCTCAAGGTGGTTAGAAATTAGGGAATACAACAGTGGATCATCCCAGCAGCTGGTATAAGTAGCACCTGCTCTGTTGCCAAAATAGCAAATGCAGAAGCTTCAGAGAAATGGACGAGGGTACCAAGAAGGGGCAGCAAGGAAACCAACTTAGAAGGAGAATTCCTTCCTAAACGAGCTAATCCCTTCAAAGATTTTAAAGCCAACAGAGAATAAATGAATCTCAGAAATCAAATAGTTGTATTTGATCAACCCAAAGGTTGTTTATGGTTACATAAAAATAAAAAAATGTTACCTTTTAATAAAAAAACCACTTAGCCTTTCAAGTGTACAAAAATCGTTTTTATTTCTACATTATCCCACAGATTCACACCTCATTAATTTTCTCTGTCGCATGCATTAATGCATGCTCTTCTTTTTCTTGCTCTTTTAAGTTACTCCCTCCTTACCTAGACAGCCCCACCCTTTGCTGTGTGCTCATTAACCAGCTGTAGAACAATCACAGCGGTCACAGTTCCTGAGTACTAATGATGGGGCACACAACCCCTCTGACAGGTTTTATTCTTTTCTTTTCCTTTCAATCACCCACCCAAATTGTTCCACCACCAGCACCTTCACTGCCCCTACAGAGCCTTGTGCCATGACTCCAAACCTCTTCCCAGCAGGTCCAGCTCACTCACAACACAAGAGTGTTTCAGACATCCAGGTTCCTGCCAGCAGACATCCCTGTTACTCCTGCCACGTGGGCCGTGCTGGCTTACACCAGGACTGACACATCTCCCCTCCATCCTTTACGTGCAAAGACAGAATTTCACCTTGCTTCCCACACTGCTTAGCTCAGGACCTGGTATCCTGGTTTAACCTACTAATATACTTAAAATACTTCACACTTCGCTTAGACATACTCGATTTTTTTAATCTTTTCTCCTCATGAGAATTGGCACTATTTCAACACACTAAATGCCCCTTACTTGACCTAAGTTCAATTTCATGCTCCCTCTTTATTCTTAAGATGCCTTTGCCTTCAAGTGATTTTATAAGATTCTCATTTTCCAAGAACATTTCTTATATTGTTTTTGTCTTTTCCACTAGGATTCTAGCAGACTAGTGCAAAAATACATTCCCTTAAAGAAAGCATTTAGCATTACCCTTTAATTTACCTGTCTACTAAAACAGCAGGTAAACCATGCAATGTATCAGAATCACATTTATTATCAATGTCAAAGGCACATCTCGATCTGCATAATAATTGAGAGCTGAACAAGAGTATGAAAGAAAACATCTTTGCCAGCAGGATACTCTGTATCTCTCTTTGAAAGCAATTTGGCTGAATGGGAATCAAGAGAAGAGTCACTCAGGGAGTTCAATTTTTTTATTATTATTACAAAAAACAACACAGGAAAAGACGAAATAAAGAAAAGACCCATTTAGGCTGAGTATCAAATATTCTAAAAGCAAAATCTGCTCATATTTATGTGACTCTCTAAGGGGAAGCTGAAGAAGACCCATTCAGTTGAAAAGTTCAGAAAAGAAAAAGCACAAAACACTGGAATATAAGACGTAACAACCACTGTCCCTGCAGCACCAGGGAGACTGGCATGAATATCTCATTATTTCCAACATAACTGCTTAATGTGTATTTAATGGCAGGGAAAAGCATGGGTGTCATCAACTCCACTCAAAGTCATAATTTATGCAACACATGAAATATTTGCATGAGTACCCTGATCATCACTGGCACAGCAGAAAGAATTCACCAAGCACTTATTCTTCCACCACTGTCCCCATCCGAGCTGCCAAGTCACCAGAGGCACAGGGCACAGTAATGGGTCTCCCCAGGTTCTGTACCCCAGAGGTACCAGCTATCCAAGCTGAGCCTGCCTCCATCTCCTGGAGATGCACAAATCACCTTTAAATTTGCTGCTGGCATTGGAGAGCTCAGGGAGGGCTCACGATGTGAATGACCATGAATGACCAGCCTGGACTGAACACTGCTGTGCCAGAAGCTTATGGCTGTACCAGTTTGCTCCAAAAACTCACAGGAGCATTCATTCAAGCTGCTTGTACCTTTGGTTTCCAGCACAAACACACCCCTCCTAAATCCAGTGCACTGAACTACTACAGCCCCTGACAAATGAAGTCAATGACAAAAAGGCTTCTGGAAAGTGGCATTGCTAGACATTATTATTTTACTATCTATGTAATCAGAGCACCACAGAGCCTCAGGCACAGCCAGAGATCCCACTGCTCCAAATGTTGTGCCAGCACAGAAATCTCACAAACCAGCATACATCTGTATTTGTCATAAGTGAGGGAACCAAAAACAAGTTGTCAAGGAAGGAGTGGGGAAAGTGCTGCTAAAGAAGGATCCCCTGTAGATTGAAAATGAACTACCTGTCAGTACATTAAACCTTGTGCTTCTCAGACCTTTTGGGTATAAAACAAAAGACATTTACCAAGTCTTTAAAGTACTGCAATACCCTCTGACAGGCTGTGCTTTCTTATGGCACAACTTCATCCCTGTCTGAGTCTGCCCAAGTCAGATTCAATCTCATCAGGTTGTTAATGGCAATACACCCAGGTCACTCAAATTGGACTGAATTAGGGCAAATGGCAATGTTTGGAGACAAAAATACTAACTTCTGTTCTTCCCTTTTGTAAAGCAGTTCATCTGCTATCCTGGTTCTTTGTAAGCTCCCTTTTTTTCCTCCCCTCTGTCTCCATCCAGACATGTTTGTAATTACATTTCCTGGGACACACACGTTCATGGCTGCACACACTCCAGCACAAGCAACACACAGCTTTTTAACCATGTGAGTGAGGGCAGTCTCTGTTTCAAAGAGCACTCAAGTCAAATAAGACAACATTGTTAGCCTCTCTGAAGAGAAAGCAAAAGCACACAGGTCCAGATCCGCAGGTGTACAGGAGTGGGGCTGCAGAGAGAATTTGCACACCTAAAACCCAATGTAAAATGCTCAAAATACCAGCTCTACTTTTTTGGTACCACTGCACAGGTTCAGCTCTCACCTTCAGCCATCTGCAGAGGTTCATTTTTTTGATGCAAAGACTTTAGGATGAAAACAGCTCTAAAAGTACCCGTTTCCCTTCACTAGCTGAAAAGGGAGATAGGTAATTTAAAGCAGGTGGCTGCATAAATTTCTCTCTCTGAGAATGACTAACATTTAGGAAAAACATGCCCTGAGAATGATCAACATTTAGGAGAAACATGCCCAGAGCAGACACTGATTTGCCAGACATCACCTCTCCCTACTGCAAGATTTCCTACGCTAGACTAGCACTGAGCTCTGCTACTTGGAAGACAACAAGGAAATTTCATAGGCAAAGAGAGAATATTCCCCAGGTCAGAGATGCTCTCTTTCATCACAGGAAGGAGACATCGACTTCTGCACCCCCAGCCCAGGAGGTCCCACACTGCAATAGCCTCTAAGCATGGATCAGGACCCTTCACCAGCCGAGTGCTCCCATCTGGCTGCACCCCAGAATTTGTACATTCTCATTTGTATTCCGAGAATGTACAAATTCACTCTTGCTAAACTGTGCAACTGCAAGAGGTTAAGTGGGGAAGCTGTGGTCCAGAGCATCTCGGATAGGAGAGGGTCAGAAGGAAGGGCACTGATCGTTGTTAATGCACTTAAGCTTCTGCTTGCCTGAGCAGAGCTCCGGCCACCTAGACCTGTTTGGGATGGTAATACCCAGCCTCCTCACCTCATGATGGTTTAAAACACAGGAAAGACCCGCTTGCTCTTTAACAGCAGCAGAGAGGATTTCCCTGCATGTAAGGCTGGAAACCCTGGAAAATAGCTTCATGAAGCCCAGGTCCCTTCCCCGGAAAACCTCAGCGGCCACCCGGGGCTGCGCATCCCCGTCCGGCCGCCCCAGCCCCGCATCCCGCACAGCCGTGCGGAGCATCCCTGCTCCGAACACACCGACTCCCTCCAGGTTCGGGTTCCTACAGCAGCAGAGAGCCAGAAAGTTTCTCTCCCCATGCCACACGCACAGCTCAGCCCCGGACACACCGAGCTGACACCGCGCGGGCGGGACAGCTTCGCACACCATCCCTCCCTTACTCTCCACCTTTGCGCTGATTCAACACGGTAATTACAAAAACAGGGAGGCCGGCCGAGCCCCCTTCGTTTGGAGAGGGACTCTACTATTTCCAAGCACCGAAGGGAGCAGCGATCACCCTGGGCAAGGGGAGTGGGGAATGCGGTTCGCGACCGACGGCCAAGGGAGCCGCTCTGCTGGTGAAGCGGGGGGGGGCTCGGCCGCCCCAGAGCCGCCCCCCGAATCGCGGCGGAGGGTCCTTCCCCTTGGGTCTGACCCCTCTGCCATCCCCCGGACAGCTCTGGGCAGCCAGCAACAACCCCTTGCTGGGATATCACCCTCCTCCCGAGCCCGTGCACACCCCCCACCCGCCCTTACAGATGGGGAAAACCCAAAGAGGACCCGGAAAATCTCACCTCTTCGCAGGGCGGCAGCTGCAGGGCGGCCGCCTGCCAGCCCAGCAGCCAGCAGCACACCCAGGCGCTGCCCGGGTACCCCCGCTCCGCTCCGGCCCGCCGCATCCTCAGCATCCTCAGCAGCATCATCATCTTCCTCCTCCTCCCCCGCCGCGGAGCGCCCGCTCACCCCTTCCCGGGGGCGGGGGTGCTGCTGGGGATCACCGCCCCCTGCTCCTGCCGGACACCTGCGAGCCCCGGCCGCGGGCTGCCCCTGGCCCTGCGCCCCGCCTGCAGCCGGGCATAACCCCGGCGCTCCCGGACACAGCGGCCCCGCCGGCCGGCAGCCGGCACCGCCAGAGCCGGGAGGAGGGGCCGGAGCGGGGGGAGGAGGAGGAGGAGCGGGAGGGGGAGGAAGGCTGGCAGCGCAGGCGCACGCTGCCGAGGCTGGTCCAGCCCCGGCGTGGCGAAGGGAGCGCGGAGCATCCTCCGGCTGTATCTCAGCAGCCCCAAAACCTCCGCGGCGGGGGCAGCCCGGGCCCTGCTGGGGAGCGCGGCAGCAGCAGCCCCCGCCGGAACCTCTGCTGTCCATGGGCTCCGGGATGGGAGCGGCGATGTGGGATGGAATGCCCCCTTCCCCAGCCCTGCCGTGGGATGCTGGCCTGCATCCCCAGCCTGACTGCTGGCACCCCTATCCCTGTCCATGGCAGCGCGGGGTGCCCGCACCCACCTCCCCGCTCCTCGGACCGCTAAGGATGCCCCGTGTGCCCCACGCGAGGCGGGATCCCACCAGGCAGGATGTGCCCTGGACCGCTCAGCTCATGGCCAGAGCAGGGCAGCGACCTGCTCAGTGAGATGGGAAAGCAGCTTATTCGTGGCCTGACCCAAATTATTCTTATCGCCCAGAATTATGCACATTTCTCCCTCGGTGCTTGCCTTTTAGTCCAAATTTTGTCACCTCTTCCCCAGCAATGTCCAACTACTCGTTCCTAATGAAGTGTGTGACTGCCTCAGGCACCGAGCATCCTTTGCCTCCCTGACATCTCAGTGGTTGCCCCTGCTCACTTTCCTGCTCCCTCCTGGGTCTTCCTTTCTGCCTCATCTAACTAGCAAACCCCAGCACATGGCTAGCACAAGATGTTCCTGTCCTTATTGATCCACTTTTCAGACTCCAATACATTTTCTTTTTCTTTCAATTCATGGAGTTACTTTTTTTTGGTAATTTTCCTGCAGTTCCAGCTCACTGTGATTCAGATTTGACTCAGCTTTTATTCACCTCATGAAAAGAGATGCAGGTATAAGGGCAGAGTCAGATCTTTGCATCATGCAAGCCCTCTGTCCACCCCTGACTGGTGTCATTGCTGTGACTGTATGCTAACACAAAAATTGTTCCATTTGCTCATTTTATGTCACTTGAGACCCTCGCTGGAACAGTCAGGAAAGGAGCTCTGTGGTGCTCTGCTAACAGAGAGAGGTTTGCAATTTCCCTTTGTTCTTGTACAGAGCCTTGCTCTGATTTTAGCTCCAGCTGGAGGAAGGAAAGTGGGTTATGGTGCTTCCATCAAAAGCCCCATCACTCACCAGGGTGCCAAACAAAGCACCTTGTGTAATCAGTTACATGAAAAAAAACAACAAATTATCTTTCCAGAAAAAGTGGAAAACAGGATAGAAACCCTGCTGCTGCTTTATGTTTTGTGCTTCTGCACTGGATAGGTCACAAGGTTGGTCCCAAGGATTTGTTGCTCACCTTAACTGCAGGATAAAATCCAGTGTCTGAGGAGCACTGATTTCAGCTGGAGCAGCATTTCTCTTCACCTTTGCTAAAAAAAACCACACAAAACTGCAGGCACTCCCAGGAATGCAGTTATTCAAAATTTCACGCTTCTGAAATTGTGTGGTGTTACTTTGTGTATTGTGGCCATCTCAACTGCAGCGTGTACTGCAACACCAGGTCAGCTTGCACAAAAGTGCATTTGCTGCAGGTGCTGACCTGCAGTAAGAACGCAGAGTGGGAAAGCAGGTCTGGGGTTGCTGGCAGAATTGCTCTCTGCAGTGTGGGGTTATGTCACAACCCAGGACATCCCTCTGGGTGCCCTGAATGGCTTGAGCCTCTGGCAGGGGCTCGGGGAGTTCTGGCAGGAAGCCAAAGACACTTGGGATTTCAATCCTAACCCATGGAGCAAATTACCAGCCTTGTATGAAGAATTACAAATCACAAAAGTTTAAGTAGAATGATAATGAATTAATCACAGGGTGAAAAGAGGAATTTTGAGGATTTTACTAAAGGGGTCTAGGAGGCAAGGTGGAGGGAATTGGGCATTGTCCTATTCTTCTTCCTTCTTCTTCCTAGCCTCCATCTTCTGTGTGATGGTGGCAAATTTGGATTGGTTTAGGGTAGAAGTAGACAGTCTAACATAGCTGATAGGTATTGGAAAATAATGGTAAATAAAGTACACATAGTTCATAATATAAAATGTTGACACCAGCCCAGGGGCAGGCAGTGTGCCCTTGACAGACCTGCCAGACAGATCTCTGTGGGTCCAAAAAAGAATGTTTTTGATAAGAGACAATAAACAACCTTGTGAACCAGAGCCAAAGAACTCTGACTCTTTCTTCGACCCTCAGGCTGGGAAGAAAGGACTCTCGGGGTCATCCTGACCCGAGAGGAAAACCTGAGGGTTACTGCTGCCAGTGATTCCCAGGGAGCCTCCAGGAGGAAACAGAGCCAGCAGAGTCAGTTCAGGTGAGCAGAACTTCCATACAGCACAGGGACAGGTGAGGAAAGGGAGTACCAGAGTGTGCTTTGTCAGCTGCTCTGTCACCCTTTTGCATCACTAAATTATTTAACCTTAAAACTCAGAGTAGGTAGGGCTAAGTCAATTCACAAATAGAAGGCTACATGATCTTCTTCAGGACTCACTGTATGTTACCAAAGCTTTTCTACTGTCTTCTGTGGGACTTGCTCTCTTCCTAGTAAGAAAAATCACTAGGATCTGAGAATATGTTTTTTCTTTATATTTCCAAATGACACAAGGTCCAGAAATTACTCAGTTTTTAAAAGCAATATCATCACTGTGGTTGCTGTGCTATTTGAACAGGATCTGAAATGCCTGTGATACTAAATCCTGAAGATCTTACCTGAAACCAGGATGGTAAAAATTCTGAAGAGCATAATAATCATGTGGCCAGCAGAAAATAAAAAAAAAAATTATATATATAATATAAATATGTATATATAAATATGTATATTTAAAAAATTAATGAGCTTAGATAGACATGAACAAATTAAGTAGAGGAAAGCAGTGTGGGATTTGAGACATATTGTGTAACTTTCATACAAAAAAGTGTAGCACCTATATATAAGGCAGCAGAGATAAAGGAGTTCTAAATCTAGTAAAAACAGATAGCAGAGAGTGAAACAGTTTTGAGATCTGTATCTGTAATCTTGACCTAATATTTTGAGTCAAGTGAAAAAATACAAAAGCAATTCAGAAGATTTATGCAATCTCACTTATAAACAATTGCCCAGCTCAACCACATTAAAGTACAAAAGAAAAAGAAAGGAAAAAAGCAAAGTAGCAAAGTAATAATTTATACTGTAATGTGTTTCAAGCTACATCTCCCCTATTTTCTGCATTTTATTGTGCATCAGCCTGGTATAAGTTAAAAATATAAAAGTGTACCTTTATACCGCTATTCTAAGTTGTGCCCAGGAAAAAACCAACAGCTTGCAGGCATTTAGGATCCAGATCTGTAAACAGTTCTTCCTGACACCATCAAGATGCTGAAAGTTAATCATGGACTTTTATGTTTGCAAAGGCCAAGCCATGGGTTTCCCTGGTAGCCACTGAGCTGGGGCAGGGAAAGAGCCATATGTCACTAATGTTAATGACACCAAGTGAAAGGGAAAATTAAATGGCTGCCAGCTTCTGTTTGGATGACAGCAATTAGTAACCACACTTGGGATTAGTCAGGTCTGTAGGCTGACAGTGCCTTTCGTGAGAATACATCACACAGTAAATGAAGCTATTAACCCTTTTCTGCTCTGCCTGTTTCAAATTGCCTTGAAAACCTTGACTGCACACACATTTCACTGCAACTTTTGGAAAAGCTAACCAACAGAAAGCATTTTTATGGAGTTTCTTCACTGAAACTCATTTTCTAACATTGTTGCCTATCCATGTGGTTAAATTTTGTGATTGCTCTACAAGAGTAACTGCTTTCCCACAGAAGGTACCATTCTTTTAGCTTGCTCACACATCCATTGCTGAGCTCTACCACAGTATGTCCTGCTCTGATGACATCTTTTTCTTGTGAACTATATAGTTTCCCATATAAGCTGGTCATCTGTGTACCTTCCATGAGGGAATACTTTATCTGGGACAAAACTTAACACTCTTTCGAGACCTTGTGTCATCCTGGTGCTTTACTGGGTGTGGTTCAAGAAAACCTTAAAATATGTACTTGCTCCTGCAAACAGTCTTACTTTTGGACTTGCAAACTTTTTAAGCTCTTTGGAAATTCAAGATACATAACAATACTACAAGAATGTTTATGCCCAGGCCTCTGACCTACTTAGACATCACTTATGCTGTCAAGTCATTCAAGGACCATCGTGACTCCATCCTAGAATAATCTGGAGAACCCAGCTGAGAAAGCTGATGTGATGGCTAAGCAGTCACTGTAAAAAATGGGTGCCATTTGCACCGAGATCTCTCTCAGGTTCTCCTGTAGCTCATGGAAAACCCAATGCTGGGATTCACCTCATTTAACTTTGTCACCCTCAGCTTGTAGGGCTCTGGGAGTACTATTCACCCACCCCTAAAATATAAATTATAAACACATCAGAAACCTTTTTCTAAAGGGTACCTGAGAGCATCCAGAGCTGAAAGTGAAGGTAGCCTTCCTCAGACCTTGTTTTAATCATCTATTTGAGGAGGAGTAGAATGTCTTTTCTCTCCATTAACTCTACAGATAGTTCTGATATAGACACCTATACACGGTGCAATGGAGCCACCCTAAATAATTTTCTGCTGTCTAGTGAGTGTCCTCTTTAAACAAGGTTCACACCCTCCAGCTTTGGGGTGTATTAACTGGTACATGTCTGGCTGGCTTATGCTCTACACTCAGCCCCACCTGCTTCCAACCCAGAGCCCAGCACAGGGGAAGCGACGTGGTACAGGTGTTGCTGGGCTGTGTGATGCAGTTGTGAAGCTTCATCACATAGCTGTAGCCTCCTGATGTAAACCCACACCTGAAAAACAAGGAAACAAGGCTTCCTGGATAGAGAAAAGCCAGGATCAGCTTGTACTGCCTTTTCATAATTCCCACTCCTAGATGTAACATTTGGGATTTATCCCTTTCCCTCCTTTGCTCCTCAATGCTGTATTTTTGCCTCTTCTCCCCAGAGATGTTTAGAGTGCCTGTATTTTGCTTTTCTAGCGAACTTCATCCTTTGGATCCACTTTAAACCTCTTGAAGCCTTCCATTTGTGATTTCTTTGTTCATCCTTTCTCTTATTGTGGCTTTAGTTGAATTTTCCTGTAAATCTTGCTCTTGGCTTGGCACTAGAGCAGCTCCTTGAATACATACAATTTAATATGAGCTGTGCAAAGGTTAGACATAAAAGACCCAAAGCACTTCTGGACCATTTCTATTCACAGGCCTGGAAAAGAGAGGTTAAGAGATATAATCTGCCTTGCTTGAATCTGAATCACAAGAAATTCAGCTATAAGAGAGGAAGTTCTCTGCTTTTGAGATAGCCACATGATTTGACAGCTCTTTCTTTGCTTTCTAAACTAAGGGGAAAATATTAATTTTCTGTTTTATGGTGTATAGACCATCTGATTCTCCTCCCTATCATATACACGATAAAAAGAGATGATCACTGCATTAAAATCAGTTAGCATGTTTGTTTTGAGTGGGAAGGAATAGCAAGGGTAAATATTTCCAAGACAACTGGGGACAGACAGCAGGATCAGCATCCAAAGCCTTTTACTGCTGCTTATTAGGGTTTCTCAGCCATTCATCCACAGGCATCTTCTCCCAGCAAACATATTTGTCTGTTGCTGGGTAGCAAGAGGGTTTTGAGTAATGATGATTCTCTTGACTTTGCGTGCAAAATCGAGCCTTGTTAGAGGACCCTCAGGGACCCATGGTGACATGGTTGTGCCCAAAGAAGACATGCCATTTGAGGGTGGGGGGTAGGGTTAGCAATATGAAAAGTAATGCAGTGTAAACTATTAGAAAACTAAAATCTACATGTTCTGCCTGTGTTGATTTGGTGTGTGAACTAAGTTAGGAGGAGTGACATGGACTAAATTGCTTTCTGCAGAGGAGAACATTATTTGGTGGAAATTTGTACTCATCTCAATAGTGATGCCAGGTGTGTTGAGGCTGATCACATCCACTCCAGGATGGCAAGGGCTCTGCAGATGCCCTCTTGGCTCTAGGAAGGAGCAGAAAGCAGAGCAGCCTCCACACAGCGCTGTATTTCTGGCCAAGGGGTCCCTATGTTGCCCAGCTTCTCCCGTCACCATTTGTCCCTTGTTCCATCACCAAAGTGTCAGAGGCCACTATCCCACAGTGTAGTGAGGAGAACTCCCTCTCCCACCTACCCTGTCAGAAACATCTTACTTTTCAAGGAGAAGAAAAATCAAAACATCACAAGGCTTTCACACAGTTTGACCAGATGACCTTTAAAGGTCCCTTCCAACCCAAACCATTTTATGATTTTGTGATACTGTTCTCTGGAAGGAAACAGGGCTTATATTTTCTATTAACCTGCCTGATCTTGATGGAAGTTTTGTGATTAAAACACTGCATTTCCAACAGTCTCTCAAAAGTCTTTCTGCATCCCCTGAATCAATGACAATATCTCCTCACTCTTCAAAAGCTTCAAAGAAAACAATACCAGGCACTTCAGGGACACCAATGGGAGCCATCCTGAGTCAACATTAAAATGCTTTGAAAGTCCCACCTGCTTGACAAACAGGAATTTTTGTAGACAGGACATATTTTATCACCTTTTTATTGCTGTGGTTGGTAGCAAAAATTAATTGAGCTGATACTGCTGATAGCACTGACACCTGCATTGGCAGCGAATGACTGCAACCCAGTATTAACAACAGTATTGATTTTCTGCTCTCAAGCAAGCCTTTGTAAACTTTCAAAACCCAGTTTTTCCAAATAAGAAGCACACAACTAAATGTCAGAGATTGTAATAAAGTCATTTTACTAGAAGGCAGAGGTGTAATTCATCATGTGAGAACACTGATCTCATGTATCTGGGTGTGAAATTGTGCTGGCCCTACACAAGCATATGACAGAAATACGACTTTTCAAGGTGATTTCAAGGTGATGCTGTAACCAAGCAGTCTGATCTACCCCAAGATCCAACCAAGCTGGCTGACCTACATGCCAGTGCAGAGTCCCATCTCCATTTCTGGGGCTTCAGCTGTAAGGAGGCTGAAGAAGCAACACACAACACTCACTTGATTCCTAACCACAGAATGGTTTGGGTTGGTAAGATTACCCAGTTCCAGCCGCCCTGCCATGGGCAGGAATGTCACCCACTAGATCAAGCTGCTCTTGTGGGTAAGGATTGATGTAAGGCAAAGCAGAGCACGTGCTGTTAGATGATTTTGCAGCTATGACAGGGAAAGATTGAAATGCTGAGTGCTCTTAGCAGCTTTCTTGGCACCTGGGAGCCTTTTGTCCATCCTCAGCAGTCCTGGGAGCAATAAATACCCTCAAACATGTGTGCTAATGCAAAAACCTTCATAACAAGCTCCTCTTCTCTGTGCTGGTTACAGCAATTAGATGAGCACATCCAACTGTCACATGCATCATCTGTTTGAGAAGTTATTTTATCCTAACACAGCGACAGTCACCGTGCAGGCTCTCTGCAGTTCAGCTCTGGATGAGTCATGGTGCATTTACCCAGAGCATCAGGCTCGATTATGATTAATTTCTGAAAACAATTTCTGCATCCTTCAGGTGCCGCAGGCAGATGCCTGCGTGCTCAAAAATAAACATTGTGTAAACTCTCTGCTTGTCTTGCTGAGTTTACAGCCTCCCTCTCCTAAAACTCCCACACATTTTCATTCATTAGACCCAGCTGACTCTATGGACCTTCATGGAAAAAGAGCAAAGTTTGGGGCCAGACACATCAGAGGAGCAGCACCCCCCATCCTGGGGGCTTTTAGCCCTTGCTGAGAGGGAGGACCACTTGTCTGGGGAAAAGGATGCACAGATCTGGGGAACAGCTGGGCTTTGCATGGTTTTCTGCAGGAGGAAGAGCTGTACATTTCACATCAGCCCTGTCCCCACCTCCAGGAGATGCCTCAGAGGCAGCCTTGGTTTCTCCCTGTGTGGTTTCATATTGTATTTGCAGGGTGCCCCTATGAAGGAAGGAATGATGAATCTATGTTCTCAGAAGGTTAATTTATTATTTTATGATACTATATTATATTAAAGAATATTAAGCTAAACTATACTAAAGAATACAGAAAGGATACTTACAGAATGCTAAAAAGATAATTATGAAAACTCATACTCTCTCCAGAGTCCCGACACAGCTTGACCTTGATTAGTCAGTAAGTCAGAATAATTCACACCAGCAACTAATGAAACAATCACCTGTTGGTAAACAATCTCCAACCACATCCTAATGCAGCAAAACACAGGGAAAGCAAATGAAATAATTATTGTTTTCCTTTTTTTCTGAGTTTTCTGTTTCCCAGGAGAAAAATCTTGGGTAAAGGGATTTTTCAAAAAATATCAATGTGACAGTTTCAGGGTGAATTGTCTCTCAAAGCAGGTGCTCTGAGTCCTATAAAGAGTATCATAGCATCTTTAGGAGTATAACCTCTTTCCTTGAAAAGGAATATGGCAGAATTTAAACAAGGAATATACTTTTCTCTGCACATTTGCTTCTCCAGCTCCCTCAGGATGATGTTGTTTTGACACAAAGTCTCTGTTTGATTTGCTCAACAAAAATACTATTGCTCTGTCAGCACCTTTAAATTTGGTAACACACCACAGCCTTCAAAATCCACAAAGGTAAATTTGCAATTTAAGAGGTGAGGTGATTTATTGCACTATAAATAGCTCGCTGCATTAACATGCTAGTGTTCAAGTAGCACTAAGCTAAGTAGAATACTTGTAAATGTCGTTTTTATGCTTTATTAATTGTTCCCTCATGAGTTTGCTTTCCTTGCTGGGAGTATGCTGATTACCTACCCCCCTGCTTTAAAACCACTGCATACTTTACTACCTTACCCAAAGGTAGTAATTCCACTTTCCCTAACACCTTTCTCAATGCTCCTTTTCCCCACAAACTCAGCTGAAAGAAAATGTTTTGAATTAAAAATCTGTGAGGCACTCTGGTTCATCTTAAACCCAGCTTTCTGAACAGATTCCACTCATGTGCCAGCCCGCTGCTTATGAAGATGCAGAGCAGCACAGCAGGGGTGAGTCCCTGAGAGAGAGATGAGTGTGGTGGTAAAACATGAGCTCCAGGGATGTCTCTCCACTCACATCACTGCCACTGACTCATCCCAGATAAAATTTATTCTTTTGCAGAACATCACCTCAAAAGTTACACCTTAGTTAAAGGCTTACTGTGGCTTCTGCTGTCTCAGGGAAGCCACTTTTTATTTCTTTATTTCAATGTCTTTCTTTGTAAATTAGTATTTAATCAGATGTTTGGATGAAAAGGACAGGAGGAGTTTGAGGAGGAGCAGGAGAGGAGGAGTTTGTCTGCCAGCTGATTATATCCAAAAAAGTGCAGTGTCTGGCAAGTAGAATGCGAATCTCCTTGATCCAAGCTTCTATAGAGCCATGGATGCTCATGCTGGAGCATTTGTCTGTCCTTGGCACATGGATGCTCATTGCAGCCTGCACCTGCCCAAGAAGAGGCAGAGGGTGATCCATGAGCAGCCTGATCCTGGCACAATTAATTAGAGGTGGGTTTTAGCCAGGCCTCCAGGGCCATGAGGAGGATCAGACACCTCAGGATGGGACCAAAACAGCTCATCCCAGATCAAAAAGATGACAGATCTCTTCCCATGATGAGGAATGGAAAGATTTGTTTAAACACCTCATGAAACTATGTATTAACTCATCCCTAGATATTACTGAGATACAGTGAAGGTGAGGGCAAGGTGAATCTTTAGTACCTCTGGCTGTAAAAAATACAAACACTGGCACCATTAGAAACCCACAGACCTGCAAGAGACCAGAGGGAGTGAATTTGAAAATAACTTTGCAAAGTGAACAGTGTGTTTGAATTAATCTCTAAAAATGGTCTCTGCCATGGAGGAAAGGTAGAATGTCAGCCTGAGGTTAAAAGCTTTGTGAAAGCAATCTCTGTTTTAAGACTTAAAGTGACCCTTGATATTTATCAGGGTAATGAAATTACAGGCCTTTTCAAAAGGATGATGAGAGGTTGTACTCAGCCCACCCATCATAACAACTGGCTGGTTTTGCTGCAGCTGAACAACTTGCTTCTCTATCACTTTCCCACATGCAGAGACAAATCCTGCAGACTGAATATTCTTATTTCCAGGCATATTTCTGCCGCACTTCAGAATTAATTAAATGTAGACATATATTTAGATAGATATAGATATAGATGTTTGTTTAAGATTCTTGTTTAATAAACATATTTATATCTAGTGCCTAACATAATACATTATTTTTTTTAATTTTTTTTTTTCTGCTGACTGAAGCAGCCAAACAGAGGACACCCAGCTGACCCCCAGATGCTCTGGATGAACTGACAGACAAAGATGCTGCAGGCAGCAGGGATAACAAAGGTGACTCAGCCCCCTCCTTGCTGTGTCACATGCAGCTGGGCAGAGGCAGACGTCACTGCACAGGCACAGGCACAGCCATGCACTGCCCAGCTGGGAGTGCAGGCTGCTGCCCTATTGGTAATCCATGGATGCCTGAGGCTGATGGCAAACAGGCCTTTAATTTGCTGAACACAAGACAAACACAGAAGAGAAAAACTCGTGAAGCCAAGGCACAAAGAAGTCCTATGTCAGAAATATCAAATGAGTAAACTATAATTTTTTTCTAAGTACAAATTTCCCTGTCTGGTCAATGCAGGTATCTTATACTGCCACCTTCCCGTGTTTTTTCTCCAGAAAATCACTGGAAAACATTCAAAATTTGGAAAGAAATGAGAACCAACAAGTCAATGCAGGAATCTTATACTGGTGCCTTCCCTTTTTTCCCCCCAGAAAATCACTGGAAAACATTCAAAATTTGGAAAGAAATGAGAACCAACAACCTTTGTCCCTGAGAGTGAGGCAAAATTGAGACATTTTGTGAGCACTTGTGTAAGATGAATTGGGTGCTTCATCCTGCTCCAGTTACAGCTGACCTCCCTCCATGGGGAACAACATGAGATCCAGCTTCCAAAAAAGCTGCTTTCTGTGGGTACCCCTTTGTGTGTCTCCAGCAAACACAGGCAAATGGGATTCCATTAATAAAATATCAACCAAAACCAAGTTTTCTGAAGGCAGTGGAAGCACACAGGGTCAAGAATCGTTCAGATACTGAAGGTTTAAAAGTAGCACAGCCATTGTGAAGTCTAATTCCACTTTTTATCACCGAACACGTTCAGGGTTTTGTGCTGATGGACTGCAAACCTGGCTCAGGCCAGCTGACCAGGACCTTCTCCATCTCCATCCCATAGTTTTCAGACATCCCATTGCCAGCACAGGGGAAACTGTAAGGTATATCATCACTCATCTTCTGATATGTCACTTTGAAACTAACAACTGATTTAATATTTTGCTTTTTATTAAGTGATGCTCATTTTACTCTTACCTTAAAGCTTTCTTAGTCATTTCAGTGATTTAAAAAGTTCTTGGCAAAGAGACAGCCAAGGAAGAGCAACATTAAAACAGTCAGCCTGCTGTGCCAAACATCCTGAAGTGGTGTCAGGAATTCCCAAAGCTGACAACTGAGTTTATGGAGAAGGGACTCTCACTGGCAAACATCAACCAAAGCTGCTGTAACATCCAAGAAGACTGTGTGGGGAGAGGTCGTGGGGTCTCCACACAATTGTAGCACTGAGTCTATAACACCTATTTAGTAAGTGAGCTAACAATAAGTGTGTTTTGTACCCACTGCAGTTTTGATTGAAAAAGATTGTGGGATAATTGTTATCTATTGAATAATTAAAGGATTTTGTCCTGTTACACTGATTTGCTAAAAATAGCCTAAAGCTCTCTCTGATTTTTAAGGTGGAGCTGTTGGAGCATCAAACATTTCAGAGCCATCTGCTGTGCATTTGGATTCACATGGCTTATTTCAGGCATCTGCACTAAAACAGGATAAATGACATCCAGCAGACACCTATTTCTTTCTGGCTAGGATAGTCCTAGGAAGTTGTTGAGATGCAGGTATCTGTGCTGTAGACACGCCTTTGCTCAGGGCCATCCCAAACTACCTGCCTGCAGAGAATTGTCAAGAATCACTGACATTGCTAAGAATATTTCCACTTGTTCCAATGAGGATTAAAAGTGACCCTACAAAGCTCCTACAAGGCATTTAAATGATTCAAACCCATATCAAATCTGTTGTTTTCACCAAGACTGTATCCAAACATGAGGATATTTCTCCACACTAGGGTCCACAAGTAACAGCAGGGATTGATTATTCACAGTTGGTAATGCTGAACTGCCCTGTTTGGAATTCCTTATTCTCAAAAACTGTAAAACCCCACAGTTGTCTCCAAAAAGAAACTGAATTTTAAGCACTTTACAAGTTTCACAGTGCTGTGATTTTTGGACAGGGAAAAGGGTTGTTTGGTTTTTTGTTTTTGTTTTTTTGCAGAAATGCAAAGTTATCATGTGCAATTTATATTAAATTAACATGCCCTCATTGGCATGATACCATTATGTAGGATAACTGCAAGCAGAGCCCTTCCTAATCTTAGAAACACAGGTCTGGAAGCAATCTCCAGGGCAGGGGATACCTCATCCACATTCCAGGCACTGAAACTCGTGGCCTCATGCAGCAATTCTGGGAGCTACTTTTGTAAAGGTCATTATTTTTCTTAACCTCTATGCAAAATCCATAGTGCTGGGAGCCAGGATTCACTTTGCATCAGTCATGGTAATAGTCTGACACTCCTGAAGTCCTTATTATCCCATACAGCAAAGCAATATATATATATATATATTCCGTTTTCTTTTTGAATTAGACCAGACAGGACAAATTCTGGCTTATAGAACCAGTTCTGCCTGCTTAATTCATAAAATCATCCCCTGAAAATCCACTTTTGCCACCCAAAGAAGATCTGCTTTTAATCACATCATTAGGAGAATCACCTCTCAGATCTGTTGTCATGCAGAACTGCCCTGGATTGCCTCACGGAGCAGCTTGGGACAGAAAATAGCATAAGCTGCTCTCTTAGTCTTCACTGTAAACTTGGAGTCTAATAGCAACATTTCTTCATCAAATACAGCAGAGTCAAACCTGCAGATCTACAGAGTAAATGAGATGTAATTCTGGGGCAAGGAATAAAGAGATAAAGCAAAAGCAAAGCTGATGGAGAGGGAACAATGTCCCACTTGTGTTTGTTTGATAAATGACTGTTTTTCAGGAGGAAAATATAGGAACATTGATCTGAGACCCAGTCACAGCCAGCAGATTACATAGGCAGAGCTTTAAATTTGGGTGGAGCCCCACCACAATTTCCATGGGAGATTTCACATGTTATTTCAGGTTATTATTACAATTATGAGAAAAAGGACTACAGTGTGATCCTGACACCTGGGATTTTCTTCCTAGCTAATCCCTGTCAAGAATTATGCTTAAGGACCTTCATCATTTCCTGTTCAAATTTTATTGCCAGAGGAACATTACTGCACAAAAAATACAAATCACACAAAACTTGTTTGCATGCTTAAGTTTTAATCATGGAGGATCTGGGGCTTCCAAATTCTGTTTTGGAAAGTGCAATAAAGACTGATCTAGAGATGGAGAATTTACCTCATTAGGAAAAGTTGCATGGATCATGCTAGCTTTTTATATATTTGGGCTTTTTGGTTTTAAGAATTACATAAGAATTCATATGAACAGTACTCCCCCTGGATAAAACTGAGAGAAAGGAAATCTCAATGCTGTCACACAGTAAAATACCATCTGCTTCTATTTAAGAAATCCACGATAATGGAACCCAAAACACTTTGATCAGATGTTTAATGCGAGTTTTGAATTAGTATTCCAGATCAGCCTCATAAAAAGTTGGCAGCTCCAAAATCGCTTCTCAGCTCCTTTCCATGACGACCAAGAAAGAAAAAACAATATTTCATTCTCTGAGAACAATAAAATAGACTTCCCCACAAATCTGACGAGTTTGTTACAGCACAGAAGAAAACCCTGGCATGTACTCAGACTGTACGCAGTTATAAACAGCAGATTTGGGTCAGACCAAATGAAATGGCTCTTACTCTGAATCATCTAATTACAGAGCATTTAAGAGCCTTTTTCTATATATGTAAATGGGACTTGAATATTCTAACATGCTAAAATTGCAGAGTGAATACCGTACAAAATGAAGACTGAGTAGAAAAGTAAAATGGCAGAAAGATGCCTCTTCTTCCCCCAAAGATTAGGAACCTCAAAAACAATTTCATGCATGTCAAAATAAATGTCTGTGCCTGACTGCAGAGACACCACACGACCTCGTAGGGATCTCTTTAATCATGGTGGGACATGGCAAGGGCAATGGAACAAGAGGCAGGGGGGAGACCTTACGATGGTCTTCAACATCCTCATGAGGGGCAGCAGAGGGACAGGCACTGATGTCTTCTCTGGTGATCAGTGACAGGACCCAAGGGAATGGCCTGAAGTTGTGTCAGGGGAGGTTTAAGCTGGATATCGGGAGAAGTTTCATCACCCAGAGGGTGGCTGGGCAGTGGAGAGCAGAGGGACAGGCACTGATGTCTTTGGTGATCAGTGACAGGACCCAAGGGAATGGCCTGAAGTTGTGTCAGGGGAGGTTTAAGCTGGATATCAGGAGAAGTTTCATCACCCAGAGGGTGGCTGGGCAGTGGAACAGGCTCCCCAGGGCAGTGGTCACAGCACTGAGCCTGACAGAGATCAAGGGGCATTTGGACAATGCTCTCAGGCACAGGGTGTGACTCTTGGGGTGTCCTGTGCAGGGCCAGGAGCTGGACCCAATGATCCTTGTGTGCCCCTTCCAGCTCAGGATATTCTGTGATCCTGTGAGTTCCTAATGTAATGCTTATGAGCTTGCAAAAGCCAAAAATTCCTCTCCAGCTCCTACAGCATTTAATACATAGATGCCAGAATATAAAAGATCAGACCAGTCTGGGTTTATTCCAATTATTTCTGACTTTCCTGTTTAATTTGCGTATTTGGGACTTGCCCACTTTGCTACTTGTTTGTACAGGAAAAATTACCCAAGGTGTGCATAGCAGTGAACAGAAATGTCTGCCTGGGAGACACCTGAACCTTTGCCATGACAAGTAAAGCTAAGCAGATGTAATTGTTAGGAGATTTTTAAGAATCTCATCTTTCCTGTGAAATATACCTTTGGGTTCCTCAAAACACTGAATGCCATCATGTAAAAGCCTCAAGGAGCAAACAGAAAATGCTGAGGTTATTTCAGTCTGCAAATGACCTCATGAAGACAAACTCATTCTTTTCCTTTGCACCAACTGCAGAACTGCTTCCAAATCTGCCTAGAATCTAATAAATCATTCACATCACCTTTTCTTGTAATGGATGAATATTCATGGTGAAGGTTTGCAATTATAACTTGTAGCATGCTAAATTTCTGGCAAAATTTGCAAAGAAATAACCAGTTCCTTTTTTTTAATTTTAATGATCACACATCTTTAAGGCACTTGTTGAAGCTGCCTATAGGAATTCAGATGAGTACAGCCAATCAGTGAAACTCAAAGTATGCAGAGTGTATTGCTAACAAATGCACAGGTGAATACTTTGATGGAAGAAGTCCATCTTGACTTCCTCACTTATTTTTATCCTTCCCTTTGGATGTCTACATAAAAGTGGTGCAAGTGAAGTTTGGCAACAAGAGGAGATGAATTGTCATCTCTCTTTTTTTCCCTGTGTCACACTGGCACTCCTGGCTGTGGAAGCTCTCACTCATTTGGCAAAATAAAGCCTGAGCTGTTTTCTCCTCTAGCAACAAAGCACAAAGCTGAACACCAGGATTGAAAGAGCTTCACACCAGGCATGAAATTTCTTTTTGGTATCACAGCTAATCTCTGTGGAGGGAGCACCTGTTCAAAGGGCAATTCTGCCCACCTTGGCTCATTCAAGCACTGATGATGGGAGCTGGGTGACAGTCCTGTGCAGATGAGATCTCCCGTGGCTCTGCAGGTAACCTACAGCTTCCTCGAGGCCAGCTCTGCTTCAGCCCTGCCAAAGTTAGTGCAGATGCACAACATTGACTCTCACCCTCTGATGCAGCCATCCTGAGGAGCTCACCTGTTCCCATATTGTTCCTATGCGGTCTTATTTAAGTGCAATTACTTTTTTTATACTGGAAAATTTCTCATTAACAATTTAAGCAATGTTGTGGCAAAAAAAGCACATGTGCTTTTATTCCAGGCTGCTTTCCAAACATCAGATCTCCTTTCAGAGCTCAAGTAACACAGGGATTGTCACATCAGCAATTTTCTGAAGGCTAGGTACTAAGATTATATTAATATTTTGACTCTGTAAAACATCCAAATAGTATTAAAACACCCATGAAACTTAAACACAAGTAGCAAGGGAATTTTCCTCCATTTATCCAGTATTGTACTTTCAGGGTTGTGTGTTAGGGTTGTTGCAGGGTCCAGATGGCTTGTACTCAAAGATCAGGTTCAAACACAAATTTGCCCTTTCCTTTCCCCTTCTTTCCCTCGCCCTCCCTTCTCCTTCTTCTCTTTCTCCTCCTTCTCCTTCTCCTTCTTCTCCTTCTCCTCCTTCTCCTTTCTTCCAAATCTCAAATACTTAAACATATTTATAGGATATAAATGCCCCAACTGTAAGTGTGGGTTCACTTCAGGATTTGACAGAGAACTAAACTGTTTTCTCTGCTAGCAATAGAGTGACAACTCAGCTATTTTTTTTGCAAATATCTGTACCACTGCTGTGTACTGACCCCATCTCCTTCCCTTTGAACCAGCTCTGCTGCTCTCACAGCCCTGCCCGACCCAGGCAGCACCCACAGCACAGCTCAGACAAACCAGGAAGGGAAGAAAAGGCAAGGCAAGGCAAGGCAAGGCAAGGCAAGGCAAGGCAAGGCAAGGCAAGGCAAGGGGGCATTGTGCAATTGACACTCAGCAGCATCCAGTTGGCCTGGAAAGTGTTTTTTAATGCCTGAAACTTTGAAAGTTGAAGGAAGATGACACACTACCACAAAGGCGGCTTTCAGGGCTCATCACTGTCTTTGTTCCAGATTCACATGACAAGATTTAGTATTTTCAAGAGAACTTCCTTGCTGGATGTGCCCTGGAAAAGGAAAAAAAACTTGCTGTCCTTTAGCCAGCAGATAGGACTGGGTTGGGTCACGATTGCCTGTGACTGGAAAAGAGAGGTAACTCTGAGGTTGCCAGGGCAGAAATTATGCAGACAAAGTTCTCAAGAGGCTTTGTGACTCCTTATATCCCTGTTCTTCTTTTCTTGACTATTTAATACTTTTCTGAAATCCTGCACTGACAACACATTAAACTATTTAGCTGTTAACTGTTCATTCACTGGACACATGTATTGACTTAATATGTCCTAAGTCAAACAATGGGCTGTTTGGAGGAAAAAAACATCCTCCAGATCTCCTCAGAACTGTTGAAGAAAATGGAAATGTGCAACTATATTTTAGCAAGGATATTCCTGATGACGTTCACTTCCCTATGTACAATTAACAGAATTCTGATAAAAAAAAGGAGTGGCCCTCTCCAGAAACTGCAGATCTTCAAGTTAATTCTGACTCAGCAGGGAGATCCTTTCCTTGATCAAGATGATCACCCCTTCATTCAGTGCATGGGAGCTGCAGTGCTGAGTGTTCCCAATTCCTAATGGCTAAAAAATATGTATGTGAATGGTTTGTGCCTTTTCACAGACTATTTATAGGGTGAGACTGCAAGCTCAGCCATTGACAGGTATTTTCTGAGGTTATGAAATGGTAGAACTAAAATGCAGGCACCTAAGCCCCCCCAATCCAATCTGCAATTGAAAAAAAATGAGACACATAATTAATCTAAGTAAGTCTGGGAAGCTCAGCTTGCAGCAAGAGGGAAAAGATAACCCTTTTCCTCCATTTATCTGAAGAATGTTAAAAGGTGCCTTGTTCACAGTTTGTATAAAAAACATATTTTGGATTCTAGGTGGTTCCTACCCCCTCCCCAAAAAGACATAATGAGAATTATATCCAGCTGGAAAGTGGTGCTAAATCATTTCATATTAAAAAAAAAAAAAAAAAAGATAAGGCATAGAATGGTAACAGGAAAGGCAAGTCATGTATAGGATTGTGGGGGTTATATATTACCAGAAATCTTTAAATCATGGTCAGATATTATTCTGAAAGGACCACTAGAACTGAAACAGAATTTCCCACTCCAGGAAGGAATTACTATGTGGGATTTGGAGGTCTGTGCTATACAAGAGGTGAGTTAGTTAAAGGTGATTACCAACATCCACCTGAAAAATGAAGACATTCTTTCTCTCTGACCACCTCTCTGAGCTCTGTGGAAAGGGGAAGTTAAAACTTTCCCCTTTCCACAGAGCTCAGAGAGACATGAAGATAAAACCACCACTGTAGCCATAACATAAAAAGATCCAAAGAGAGCCAAAGCAAACAGCAGCTGGTTCAACAAATATAAATTTCAGGTAATGGTCATAAACAACAGACTGGAACTGTGGATGCTAATAAAGTGAGAGCAAAGGTCAAATCTTGCCCTTTAATAACATGGTTGGTTCAAAAAAACAAATAAAATGGAAGTGTCATTCACAAAAAAGCCCATTTGTGTGAGCAGTGCAAATAACTGGTCCCCACCCCAGCAGTGCCTCAGTTCCTATAGCAGGCACAGAAGTGGTGCCTCCAAACCACAGAAAAGGCACCTGGGAGACTGAAATTGCTGTTGATCCTGCTGACCAGACTCACTGTTTCATGGTATTCCTCAAGCTGCTGATTTGCCCCCCTCTGCCATCTCTTCTCTGAGAAACAGATGGTAAAGAGTTTGGGCCAAACCACTTTTCTGTTGCTTCTTTCCGTGTAGTGGGTCACACAAGGGGCTTCAGGTCTTGGCTTTGACACTTTGGGTCTATGGAAACAGTTGGAACAGCAACAGATAATATTTAATCCTTTAATCACTGCTGCAGAGCCCCTGGAAATAAACAGAACTCACACTGGTATTCAAGTACTGATGTTTAGGGAAGAGATTCAGCATTTACAGACTCTGAGGATATTAATTCATAGCAGGTCAAAACCCAGAGAAGTGTGGTCTTGATGAGATCATTGCTGGAGCTGGTTTCTTCCCCTTCTGCTTGTGTGAGATTTTGGATGCAGCTGTGCAGACACAACAGGGGCAGGATGCTGAGCCCCATGGATGTGGAGACTGATCCAGATTCTCAGTTCCTGTGAGAAGCATTAGCCCTCAGATAGCTGCAAGTAATAATCAGATTTTATGCTTATCACAAGAAAAATCCCATAATTGTCCTAATAACTCTATGAACAATTTATCCCATTATTTATTACTTTGTTTGCCAGTGCAGTAACCTGAACACAGATGGCCAGGAAATACTTTTTTCCATCATGTGACCTTTGGACTCTATTGTCAGCTTGCTTTCTGCACCATGGAGCAAGCTCATTTGTGAAAAGCTAGAGGAAAAAAAAAATAGAATAGCTAAAATCTTTGTATTAAATGTGTTTACTTGGACTGAGGGATGTACCTCTGAGTCCAAACTATCTTGAAACCAGCTATTTCCAAGGCAGAGAAATCTGTGGCTGACCCAAAGTTAATTTAAATTATTAAAGAAAGTGTAAAAGACCTCACAGGAGAAACTAAGAATCATGCCATGGAGCCAGTGGGGTATTCTGGAGGTATACTGAGGTCTGGGTCACTGCCCTGGGCCAGGATTCAATCCTGAATCCTCCATCAGGCATGAATCCTCCATTTACCATGTTTGTCCTGCCTCTGCTACAGGGACATTTTAATTTTGAAACACAGAGACAAAGACAGATGGAGGTGAAAAAAGCTGTTCTTTAGCTCCCCATTCTCTAATGAGAATTGTGGTTCACAAATTGTCATGGGAAAATGATGGAAGAGTCCTACAACCTCTGCACAATAACCATTCAGCACTGAAAATTATCTCACACTGGAATTGGCTAAGTGGCCAAGACAGAAGGAAAAATTAGAGAGAGGATTTCAAACTCAAAGAATAAATAAATAAATATAAATGTTTGCTAGTTATGTAATTCCAGGATATTACATCAATATTAATCAAACTTCATGTCATTTTAAGTCATTAAATAATGTTTTCCTTTTCTCAAAAACAAAAATCCTGCCAGGTTGACCATGATGAGAGAAAGGGAAAGAGGTGCTAAAACATACGGGTTTAAAATGCACAGTGCTTGGACTGTCACTTAAAACCAGTCTTGTCCATTTGAGCAGAACTAAACTGCACTATAACCATGGTAAGAAACCATGAAAACCTGTATAAGAGCACAAACTGGGATATATCAGCCATAGAAACAGAAGTGTACAGATAATGCTCCAAAGGCTAAGGAATTTTAAAAGGACAGCTCAGACATCTCCTTCTTAGAAAAAGGAAAACAAAAAAAATTAATACTTTTGGTTAGGGTTTTCTAGATGAAAATAAATTTTAAAACTTCTTTAAAAAAAAATCAAATCCAAATATTATTACCAACAAGGGTTTAATCAAAACCTTTTTTTACTGAAAGGCCCTAGTTTTGGAAAAAGGGTGAACTAAAAATTGAGTAGCTCTAATTTTCAACCAGGACAAGGCAATACTTCATGCAAGGTTAGGCAGCAACACAGAGGCAAAGTGGGGAGACAACTCAGGTTTGCCTGCTCTGTGTGCAGCTTCACCACTACATCACACTTCTTTCCATTTTCTATTTGCAGAAGCAGAACAAAACAAATTTGCACAGAGCTGTCCAAATAGAAAAGCAATGATTACCTGCAATGATCAAATAGAAAACAGAGTCATTTTTTAAAGAAAGCTGTCTGACTCTCATATATGCTGCTGAACTCTTGGTGAATTAGTTTTTTCAGAGTTTTTTTTCTTTCTGATAAATTTGACTCCCCTGTCTCTTATTGGCAAAGCACATAATAGATATTATTGTTAATTTACTGGGAAGATAGTTCTCTGCAATTTTTTTGTGACTAAACAATGCAATGAACTTGCACAGAAATAATATCTGGGAAAATACATCATATTTTTGTCACTTCATTGAGATATTCACCTCTCTCTGGGCTCTTCATGCACATAATGGAGCTATCACACACTGTGAGGTTAAAAAATAGCTGCACAGAAAAAATGAACTTGACTGGCAGATTCTGTGAAGGTCACAGAGCAAGAGGGAATTCACACAAACTCAGAAAATATCTTATTCTACAGAATTCTGACAGGGGCCATATCAAAATCCCTTCATCTGAATGCTATGAAAACTGGGAGAAGGCTGGATGTAGACATAATCTCTACAAGTGACCTTTGCTGCCTCTCTGCCTTGGCTTCAGACACAAGCAGCTCCACATTTAGAAAATATTCAGAGATGAATTCACATTGAAAAGCTGCACCTGAAACCTGCTTTTTAATGCTGGAGCCTGACTTGCTGCCACCAGTGATCAGAGTGAAGGCAACTCCATCAGCCTGAAAGAGCAGGGTAGAAAAGGTTAGAAAATCTCCACTGTCAATTAGAAGAGCTTTTATGGTCAAACCATCATTAAAAGGGGAAAGTCAGGGGAAAAAGCCAGGAATCTGTGCAGCATCCTGCACCAGATCTAAGAGAGGGACTGGCCTCATTCTCAGCTGCTGCTGCTGCTGCAGGCAGCAAACAGCTCTGAGATTAAAAGCATAGTACTGATAAGCAAAAAGGAAAACAAAGACAAAAAACCAAAAAAAACAAAGCCAAAACAACAAATTCAATCAAGGATTTCAGCCACATCACTGCACATATACATACATATATCTCAACAGTCTTTATTTGTTCTTTTATCAAATTGATAATTTCAATATTCACTGTAACTGCAGTGCACTTGGGTTTTTTTCATTTTTTTGATACTTTCCCATTTACTCCTCACAACTGTCTGTGGTGTCTAATACACACTACAGAGAGATGTCAATTATTAAAGATGTCAATTATTGTCTTTTCAAGGGGGCTGAGGTGTTTATGCACATTTTTCATATATGTAACCAAAGCTATTATTTTCCCAAAAGAATTTTGAATTGCTAGGATTTCTAATCATTGGACTGTTTGCCAGAGCTGGCAATTATTCTGGTATTATATATGGCAATTAATTCTATTTGATACAGCTGACAGTATTTCTCAGCAGGAAATTTGCAAAGAATCTAAAAGGGATTTGCAGCTCTTGTGCAAGGACCTCAAATTCTTCCTTTCAGGAAAGGGAATGAAATTTTGAAATCAGAAGACAGAGTTGAACAAACACTTCTGAAAGAGGATACGGTCAATCAAAAATGAAATTGAAAAATTCAGAAAATATATGTTTTTCCTTTCAGGAAATTCTTCCTTTCCCTTCAAACTCTTTAACTTGTATCACTCCCTGCATTTCAGCCATTCTGATTTGGCACTAAGTACCCAAATAGAAATTTAAGAATTTTTATTGCTTGAGATCCCATCAGGTATATTCCTGATCTAAATTCATAGAACTACTCATGATTGAAATTAGGGATATACTGAGGTATTTACACAGCGAGAATGCTGAGGAATGACTTCTTAAATTTCTCCTGCTTGTACGGGTGTTCACATTGTCTTAAAGAAAAGAGCATGTAAGAAGCAGATCTCAAGAATATCATCTCAACATTGATGTCTTTAGATTTTCTTTCCAAAATAGCTGATTGATGACAGAGTATTTTGATTGGGATATTCTTCATTTGAGGCGGGAAAAAAAGGGATTTTGTAATTTCTTGTTGTTCTTCTTGTCAGCCCCAAAAGCAGAGATGCCTTTTTTTTCCCTTGAACACAGTTTTCTGATCACCAGTGACATATCTTATCAGCTGCAGAGGTGAAGACGATTTCTTAGACAATTAACTCAGAATCACCTGTTAGAGACTGTCCAGGTATGCTTTGACTGCTCCTTGCACTGATGGGTGAAGCTGGCTGGTTTATTTATAATGCCTCAATTGGTGGTTGTAGTTTTGCCTTGTTATCAATATTTGAAAAAGTTGTGTTTTTTAATTACAGAAACATTTCAGATTAAGTGAGAGAAGGAGATGGAAACACAGATTCTCCATCCAGCTGAAATATCCCTCCCAAATTTTTTTGTCACCCAGTGACCTCCATCATCAGCAGCATCTTCTCATCCTGCCTCCTGCTCCTTCTAGATACTGAGCTGCAGTGAAAGGTGCCCTGCCAACAACTACATGCCATAGCTAAAGATTTGTGCTGATTTAATTTGAGAACAAATTCATTTTAAAAAGATTGAACAGATGAAAACACAAATTATAACAGAAACCAGAATGCAGTTTGTAGTATAGCACTGAACTGCTACAATGCAGGAATGTGGCCATATGTTTGGGAGTGTAACATTTTGTCCTTTATTTTAATTCTGGTTGATTCAAGATGCTTAGGAAGCTTTTACAAACGGAAAGGAATGAGTGTGACACTTGAAACATACTGATCACTGCACTGGTAAGAGTGATTTTACTGGTTAACTCCATCAGTTTAGACTGAAAATCTATTTGAAAACAGTGGACAGAATCTGACAAGAGTCATCCAGGTGGGATAAATCCAGATTTACAGCCATATAAATGAGGAGGATATGACCCATCTGGCATGTATTAAAAAAATGCATAACCACAAGATCTTCCAGACAGTTTCAAATCCCTAGGAGGATCACTCCTTTTCTCTCATAAGAGTCCTGTACAGAGAAACCTGCACTATCAAAAATTATCATAATGAAGAAACTCACAAATCATTTGCAAGCTCGAAGCAAAGTTTTCTGCTTGGACACGATCCAATCCCCAGCGCAGCAGCACTCTGACATTTACTAAGGGATTAGCATATCCTCCAGCATCACATCCCAAACACCACAGCACTGCAACTTCTGGCCCCACACATAGGGCTGCTGTTTGATATCAATGTGATCTGCACAAATGCTGCAGCTGTGCTGGCCCCGGGTGAGCTGACATTTGTGTAATAGCTGTCAGAGGAGAAAGCTGCCCTGTAACTCAGACCTGGGGAAAGAGGGAATCTCAGCCAGTGGTAAAATCCCAATAACAAGTCTAGAATTTCTTAGTTCAATCCCTTTTTGAGCTGGCTGTGGACTGACTCCTGAAGCTCAGTTTGTCATGCTCCCCTGTATCTCAACCCCCAGGAAGGCATTTTAGCTTCTGCCAGCACTTGCTCCTGATCTGACCCCACTCAGAGGTGGATGGTGACTGCATGACTTTAGGAACTTTCCCAAGTTCCCAAATTGCTTAAAGCAACAAACCCTACAGGGCCAGGGTGCTCCAAGGGAAGCACAGCCCCGCACTGCTCTGCAGGTACTGACCAGTGGATGGAGGATAAGCTGTGATTAGGACAGTCCTTGGGGAGGATGTCACACCTGACTGGAACAGGAGGAGGGGGTGAGGTTGGAGTATCCACCTGTGAACAAATCCCCAAAGTAGTTTTCATCTCACAGGGCCAGAATAGCCCAGAGGTTGCTACCAGCAACCAAGCTGGATAAATCAGTGCTCTGGGAACAAAGAATTTGTCTCGCAGCCTGATGTTCACACAACCCTTCACCTGTGCTGGAGCACAACCAAAGGGCAGGACTGAGAGGTATTAAAGAGCTGAAAGGCTTTTTATTCCTGAAAGTTGAATTCACAGTTCAGTTTCTCATTTGATAAATTCATAGCTGTCAGCTACAGGCACTTCAGGGCAGATTTGCTGTGTAGGAGCACAATGTGCTGTACACACAACTGTGATTCTGGAAGACATAAACACAAAGAACTAATTTCTCACTCCTTTGTTCAAAATGTGCCTGTCTGTAAACGCTGATTATAAACTCATTTTCCATGAGATCTATGTTCTCATCCTTTCTCTCTACTATGTAAAATAAAAGTATCCAAAATGCAACAAAGAGAAAACTGGTCATCTGGTAAAGGTGGGATGTGCACTGCATGATGATGGCATATGAGAAATTCTTCTTACATTGGAGCTCAAGCTAAAACCTGAGATTTTCAGTAAACTATGGAGGATAGACAGCCTGTGTCTGGGACAATCTTCCTACTTGTTCACTCCTTACAGATTCACATCCTTAGCTGCCCTAATTCTGCCCAGTCTGACTCCTGCAGTAGAGTGAGTTTGCAGCAGGTAAATATTCATCTCTACAAAGGTAAGGGGTGTTCAGACCACAGAGGAGCAAATCCACCTATAGCCTGAAGAACTGGATTTATCCTTCTGACCTCTGCAAAGGAGAGGATATTAATGAGATAATGAGGAAAGGGAAAATATAGACACAAAGCATTGAATTAATTGTGAGGAAAAGACCTGAGGCATCACATAGTCCTCCCATCAAGGCAGGGAGAGGTGCTAAAAGCAATTGGTTAAAATTCATGTTACGATTCATTCTGAGGCAGAGAGCAGACAGCAGAGCACAGACTACAGGGCTGAACAGCTTCCAGCCACCAGAGAAGGATTTAGATTTGGTGGGTCTTGGACAATGCTTTAAATGCCCTGGAACATACACCTTCAGCTATGGGACCCTGCAGACTGTGCTACAGACACAAGAGAGGGGCTCCTGGAAAGGCAAATGTGGAAGCCCAGTCTGCATTTTCACACTGGGCTCAGGGCTCCCACTGGTGACTGAAGCTACTGATGGCAGTTTCACTGGTGGAACAAATTCAGGAATCATCCCCCTAGTGAGCAGCTTTAAATTAACCTGATTATTTCATCCCAGCTCTTTGACAAATGAGTCTGATTTATTTAGCTCATTTGAAACAAGTTCATTTTAATGAAGTTATTTATATAACTCCGTGATGCCATTAGCCAGATTACACGCTGTCCAAAGGGCATAATGCATGGTCTCGTTTTCAACTTAAAACCCCTTCTATTTCTTTCATCCTCTAACTTAAGTAGCAGGAGATCAGAACATATGTTCTTCTGTTTCTCTCTAGATGGCAAAAAGTCATTTGACAGCTGCCAGGTATTATCAGCTCATTTAGTCACTTCTTCTCTAGCCTAGGAAATCAGATTAGAATGCAAAACATATTTCTGCTAAATCACAGGAAAATACAGCCTGTTTGAGGTCCAGAAACATATCACTGTCACTTTTGGAAATGGATAATGTTATCCTGACCACTGCCCTTTAAACTGTCAAATTTGTTTTACTGCATTAACTGCACCTGAACATTATTCTCACCAATTTTTGTATGTCTGTAATAGGGAAAAAACAAACCTGTTGTGGCTCAGGTTTCAAGTTCTATCCTGCCATGGATTTTCCAAGAGGCAAACTTCTCACACTCTTCACACTCATACTTCCCCACATGAGTGCATGGGCACATGGGCACAGAAATCCACTCTACAGAGCACCTGGAACGTTTGAGCCTTGCTGTGAGCATGAGAGAGCCCAGGAAAAGGCACATGGACACTTTAAATCACCACTGGAACTGGGCCCTGGCGCTGGGTATAATTTTGCACTGAGACCCATTGATTTTTTGGGAGCTCAGGTGGAATTGCCAGCAGCAAGATAAATGTATCTGAAGAACTTGGCCGTACAGGACTGGACTGACATTACTGATGTTATTTATGAAGTGCTGAGTTTGGAAAATACTGCCTGAGGTCCAGATGTGCTAAAGCATCAGGGACCTCCCCTTGGTCCTTCTGATGAAAATGCAAACATTTCTCAAGGGGCTGGAGGAGACAGAAGAATGCTCTGGAGATTTCAGAAGGATAACCTTGTTTCCCTAAGTTTACCTCTGTCTCTTCTTGAATGTAAAGGATCCACAGAAAATTTTAGGCACATAGATTTTAAGAGGACACATCCACCTGGGCATCACCTCAGAAGTGGTCCCTGATGGACTTTTTTTTTTTCATTAAAAGGGAAAAAAGGTGCTCACTTTGTTTTGCATGAGAGCTTCTGGCACAATTCCTTCCCCAGGAGCTGGCAGGCTTCTGTCCAGATTCCTCCTCATTTTGGAGCATGGGTCCATGGGCACATTCTCCTCAGCACTGAAGCCACCCAGAGAGATGTCTCCCTGTAACCACTTCTGCTCACATCCTGCAGCTCTTGCCTCTGACTTTATAACAACTTTAGAGGTTTGTGCTGGAAACTGGATCACTGGAAAGATCCAGGGCAGAGCAGAAAAACAGCAAAAAATTACCTATTTTGGACATTTTTCTTAACTAGATCATTTCAGTCATGTAGCATTCTGGCAGGGATGCTGGGGGAATCTGCTCCCTCTCTTCTTACACAGAGCCTGACATGAACCCAGAGTAGGAATCTGATGCTCAGATGGGAAGGATAAAACAGGGGTCTCCCACTTGGTTCCCTGGACTTTCAGATTAAACTCTCACAGGAAAAACCCGAGGCAAGTGACAGAAATCCCTGTCTGAGTCCAAGTGTGCTGGCTGCAGGAATAAGGTTTTTCCTTTTCTTGGTGCTTCTGGCCTTTAGCTGTAGCATTTTCACCCACCCTCTGAGAATATGGAGGATCCACAGACTTCCCAAGCAAAACAAGAAGAGTTTATGCACCTCTTAGGCAGCAGTTCCAGAAAGCAAATGAGATCTTCCCCTAATTTTTCAGCAGCTTTTTAGACAGAACATATGTTCTAAGAATTTAGATATTTAAATTTAGATATTAAATAGGCTGATCCCATCCTTCACTAATGCATTCAAACATTCTTTTTTTTCTTTTTTTTTTTTAATATAAAAGTGTTTGGGTTGGTTCTGGGGTTTTTTGTTTCCCAGAAAGAAACCACTGAGAGAAACCTTTAATCACACTGTACATTGCAAGGAAAACAATCAGCAATGGATCACAGTATCAATATAAAAAGAAACATTAAAAACTAGGGCAGAAGTGACTCTCAGAGGTTGTCTAGGTTGTGTCTCAGGTGTATCTATTGACAGAAAATTCAGACTCCTATTAAAGGGAGACTGCAAGACCAGCATGGGTCTGAAAGACTGGGTTTGTAAACATAAGAGAACCTTAAATTGTGGGGAACACTGCCACAAATAGATTTTATTCCAGTGGAAAGATTTGGGTTTGGAGTTGTATTCTTCCCATCAGCCCTGTGATAATCCAAAGAGGCAAAACCAAAACTGGCTGATCTGCTTAGATAGTAAAAGTGTTTGGGTTGGTTCTGGGGTTTTTTGTTTCCCAGAAAGAAACCACTGAGAGAAACCTTTAATCACACTGTACATTGCAAGGAAAACAATCAGCAATGGATCACAGTATCAATATAAAAAGAAACATTAAAAACTAGGGCAGAAGTGACTCTCAGAGGTTGTCTAGGTTGTGTCTCAGGTGTATCTATTGACAGAAAATTCAGACTCCTATTAAAGGGAGACTGCAAGACCAGCATGGGTCTGAAAGACTGGGTTTGTAAACATAGGAGAACCTTAAATTGTGGGGAACACTGCCACAAATAGATTTTATTCCAGTGGAAAGATTTGGGTTCGGAGTTGTATTCTTCCCATCAGCCCTGTGATAATCCAAAGAGGCAAAACCAAAACTGGCTGATCTGCTTAGATAGTTGAAGTTGGGAGCAGAACAAGAGGAGAGGATATAATTTCATAGTAAAACAAATTTAGGAACGAACAAAATATTAATGAAAATATAAAAGAGACACTGCTTGCTCACATCCTCGCAAAGTCGAAAAATCTGATTCCCAGCTCCCGGGTAAATCACAGCACCATCTGCCAGCAAAGAGTAGAATTACATCATAAATGGTACATTTTCTCTAAGAAACACCTTGTCCCCTTCAAATACATAGGAGGTTTGTCATTGCTTTCACAATAACCCAGCATTTAGCAAAAGCTGCCAAAATAGCTGAACCTACATAAAAGCTAAATCCACAACACCTTGTCCCCTTCAAATACATGCTTTCACGATAACCCAGCATTTAGCAAAAGCTGCCAAAATAGCTGAACCTACATAAAAGCTAAATCAACATGCAGCTCCAAAACAGGACAAATTTTTCCACTGTGGAATACATCATTCTCCTCCCACAGCTTGAATTTATCAGAGTTCAAGATTATGACCATTCAGTTACTGGGGTTTTATGGGTGACATAGGCCAAGGAAGCAGCTCTTGGCCCTCTCTCTGGTTGTCCCTCCCTCACCTACACAGCTGCAGCCCTCCTGCCCACAACCTGTGCACAATGCCATGCAGAAAGCACCTGCCCACTTTTACCTGTGCCTCCTACAGAAAAAACTACATCTGTCACCCTCTCCTCATGCCTCCCCCTGTGTAGCAGGATGCTTTCCCTGGAAAAACCACTTGAACAATGCTCTGTTTCCAAAGCTATCAGTGGTAAATGAAAAAGGGAACCTCATGCTGCTTTTGCTGCTGATTAGTGCTGAAAGCAGTATGACACATCAATCTCAAAGTTAAACATCCTGATAGTGAGACAAAGATGTGGTAGACCTGGTAAAATACCTGGATAAAAGAACAAACAAGTACTACTAGTGATCACTTACCTAGAGGTGCTGGGCTGACACAGCTGGCCTGGAGACATATGACTGAGAGTTCATTACTTCACACTATAAAAGCCCCAGCTCCAAATTTTAACATAACATACCCCTTCTTGGGGTGTATGTGTGGAGATTCCTCCCTTCACTGGGGATGCCCCTAAAGGTTATTCCTGGAGGGTGAGTGAAAGAAATCTGCCCATGGTCATTGGTATGGGTGAGTACCATCAATCTCTACTAATAATTGTTCTTGCTAGCTTTGATACAATTGCTTTAATGCAATTGCTTCAGTATCGCTTCATAGTGCACCATATCATTATAGATATAGCTCCTGTACTGTCTACTAAATAATTCTGATTAAGATCTTTTTGTCTAATCATAATCATACTAAATCATATATATTTCTATAAATACATCTGGTTTGCCATCCTTAATCCTGTGGGACAAAGATGTATAAAGGTTTGATTGCACCTAAATAAACCTTTAGACATAAAGTATTGACAAAGTCTGAGGCTCAGATTGGATCCAGCTGCACTCAGGCTCCTCTCTAAGAACGACTTTAGAAAGCAAGGGGCATCCTCTCTGCACCTCATGACTCAACAGAGAGCTTCTCTAATGAACTCTGTCTGAAGCTCCCACTCTGCCCACAACACGCTGCCATCAGCGCCTTTGATTTTGGTAGCACACAGTAAAGCACTTCCCAGCTGGGATCCATCTGCTCCTCCCATCTGCTCTGTCCTTTTCTCTCCCTTCTCTTCTGCCAGGGATCCTGTGAAGTCTCATTCCTTCTCCTCTTCTGTTGTCCATACACCCTCTTTACAGAAACCAGTTCCTCCTTCCTGTTTTCTCAGATATCCCCTCCAAACACCAAATCCTTATGGATGCTGTGAATTGCACAGCTGCCTTCCTGCTAAACTCAGCAGCAGGAAGAAAGGCTCATCCCAATGTCGCTGGCAGCTCGGATCCATGCAGACCTTTTCCTCTGCTCCCTGTCTCTGGAATTCTGATCCTTTTTCCTCCTCACATTTAGCCATATCAACTGAACCATTCCTAGTCTTGTCTGGGTTCAGTGGGATTGCTACTGCCATGGCCCCAAGGATGGAGAGGGCTGGGCATGTCCAGATGGCAACCCAGGTTGTAGGTGTGCAGTCTGCACTGACTGCCATTGAATTCCGGTGCCCCAGCAGAGGTTTCAGGAAAAAAGAACGACAATGCCCTCATTCCCAGCTCTGCAGACTGGGTATTGAGGGTCCTGGATACATTCTCTAACATTTTCCAGGACTCTGACAGAGGGTTATTGACAGAGCAGGCACTCAAAACCAATACAGAGAGATTTTCAAGGTGGTCAGTCCACTGCAGCCTCACACAGGTGCAAGTCAGGAAATTACGAGATTGTCACCAAAGACAAGAAGTCTCAGAATGAGTGAGTGCTCTTTATAGGAATCTTCCTAGGCCAGGCCACAAGGTAATAATTTTTCTTGCAGGAGATTTGTTCTGCAGTGAAGAACCCACACAAACTGCCACCAGTTCTCTGTTACTCCGTCTCTGAGACCTCTCTCTTTCATGGCAGCTCTTCAGAGCCTGAGCAATTCTCCATAGCCAGCCCCTACCAAACTGTGAGCATACAAATGAACAAGTGTTATATAAATGCTAGATTGTTTATTTATAGATATAAATATTTTTTCTGTCAATGAGTAATGAATATATTTGCTGTACCCATATGTAATTATATTCATATCTATACATATAGAAATCTATAATCTATCTATACAGACATGAAAAATCTCTCAAACAAACAGGAATTAAGGCCTTTTCTAACTTCTATGTTTTGCATTTCTTCCCTGAATCTTGCAGAATAAAACTTTATTTTTTCTATTATGAAAAAGGCTCTGCACCAAGCTTTCTGCCACCACCCATGTAATCAGATTTGGGATTATTAAATTCACACTTTGCCTTCAGGATTTATGGTGAGTCATCAGCACGTCGATCCTCCTTCTCACATCTTTGCCTTATCAAGCAACACCCCAGTCTCACTTCTGCCCTAGTGCTTGATGAGGAGTGAGTTTGCTGTACCTACAGAGCACAGCTAATTGGGCTTTAATTGGAGCAGAGGGAGAGATGTTCCATCTCTGGGATGCAACTGGTGGGTCTGGAGCACATGGCAGTAGGGACACCTGGTGGCTACCAGGAACACAGAGCCTCTGGAAGAAAACTCAGTGTGAGTTACTGAAAAGCTAAGTTAATCTAAAGAAGAGATTGTTGGTCCTTAGCAAATTCTGTGTTTGAGTCTTTCATCGAGTTAAATAGGTATAGATGCATGCAATTGTTCCATTAACATGAGGGAACTCCGGATTCATGAACCTCATTTCCACTGTGGAACAGGAATCTCTTACAAGAGTAAGATTTCATCCTGCTCCTGAAACACCAGAGAATTCCAGTCATCATTTTATCTACATATACCTTGAATCTGATATAAAGTGAACGTTCCTGAGTGTGGTTATTATAGCACGTATCTGTGAGAAAAATTAGATTCTTTCTATTGCATAAACAGGGAATGGGGTCCAAACAGAGGTCATCATCCCAAACTCTGCACAAAGTCTTGCAGATCTGTGACTGAAATGGTGGCAGAAAATTATCAGTGGCCCAGTCCTCAACGTGCTGCCACTTCATAGCCTACAATTTTTACATCTCGCTATGATACCTCCCAGAACAACATCACTGTGTAAAAGGAGGTACAGATTTTGCAGTTAAAATAATGTTTTCTACATGGTACATCCAGACAAGATAAAAATATAGTAAAGAGAAAGGCTTTACATCCAGCACGGAAGAGGCTCATAACTGAAGGGATGACATATGGGGAAACTGATTTATGGAAGGAGTCCTCTCCATGTTTGCTGCTTACTGCACAAGGTCTTTTTAGAAATTTCAGTATTGTTTCCTGCAGTCTGAACACAGCCTCCTGTGAAGCATTTTGGTACAGCTCAAGGAAGTGGTATCCTGTTATTTTCAAAGCAAGCCCATAGCTAAACCAAAGCAAACCAAACTAAACCAGCCAACAAACAAAACCCCAAAAACAAACAGAAACCAAAAACCACCACCACAACAACAGAACAGAGAGGTACTTCATGGAAAGCAAATGTAGCATTCATGCTTCATTTCCTGCAAAAACTGGGGAAAAAACCCCAGAAGCTGCAAGAGATCATGGCTGGTGAGTCCAACAGCTGTATGCAACCCTAGAATAGCAAACTGTGTCTCTGCATTAGCCAAGTAGTGTCTAAACGTACCAGGCACTTATATTTTTCCCTGGAAGTAAACTACTGGGTGTGGAACTTGAGATTCCTGAGTTTTGATGTCCAGAAATACCAAGTACACATAGACCAGATTTAATGTAAGTGTGCTTTGAACAAAACAGGTGCTATAAATCCTGCTTTCAGCTCCTCATACCAGTTACCTTCTTTTCCCAGCTACACAATCCATCTCCGTATCTTACCACCATTTTTATGTGCAACGTCTACTCCCCTAAACTGCCCGGTCTTCCCATGAGGACACTTTTTAAAGCTCCCAAGGTTTGGGGAGGACACAGCTGGAGGTCACACATAAGAGAAGTGGCCCAAAAGGGGCTTTTTGGAAGAAGTGCAATGAGGTTTTTAGACAAAAAATTGCAGGCAGGGGATGCCACGCACCCTCTTGCCCTTATGTGCCTGGTTTGTCTGTGAGGTACTCAGCTTGTTTGCCAAGGATCATGGCACCTGCAGGCACCCATTCCACAGAGAAGCAAGCACCACAAGCTGGGCACCACTACAAGCTTGTTTATTCTTGGCTTTATGGATAATTTTTGATAATATGCCCTGGTTTTGTGAGGTTGCTGGGCAGCAGGAAAATGAAAAGTGGCCACAGAGTCACAGAATGGTTAGGATTCAAAGGGACCTCTGGAGACCATCCAGTCCAACCCACCCCTGCCAAGGCAGGGTCACCCAGAGCAGCTGACACAGGAATCCAGGTGGGTTTGGAATGTCTCCAGAGAAGATTCCACTACTTCCCTGAGCAGCCTGTTCCAGTGCTCTGTCACACTCAATGTAAAGAAGTTCTTCCTCATGTTGAGGTGAAACTTTCTGTGTTTTAGTTTATGGCCATTCCTCTTCATCCTGCTGCTGGGCACCACCAAAAAATGTCCGGAACCATCCTCCTGGCACCCACCTTCGAGATACTTATACACACTGAGGTTCCCTTCCTGTCCTCTCCAGATTTAAAAAGCCCACCTCACACAGTCTCTCCTCGTATGAGAGATGCTCCAGAGCCCTCATCATATGTGTGACCATTGATTAGATATTGATGGACATCCATTGATTAAACATTGCAATGGGCTGCCCAGAGAAGTGGCGGAGTCACCATCGCTGGAGGTGTTTAAGGAATGTCTGGATGTGGCACTGAGTGCCATGCTCTGGCTGACAGGATGATATTCAGTTGTAGGTCGGGCTCGATGGTCTCAGAGGCCGTTCCCAACCGAATCGATTCCACGCAGATGTTCAGGGGGTCTGTCCCCGCGGCCCCTCAGCGAGGCGGGGAAGGCGCCGTGCGCTTTGTGGCGCCGCCGGCGCTCCGGGCCCCGCTCCGTGCGCTTTGTGGCGCCGGGCGGGCGGGCGGAAGCGCCGGGCGGGCGGACGCGGGCCCTTCCGGCGGGCTCGCAGCGCCTCGCCCCGCCGCCGCCTCCGCCTCCCCCGCTCGCCGCCCGCCGCCGCCCGGCGCCTCCATCCTGGTACTTGGGAGTCTCCATCCTGGTTTCTCAAGTGCCCGGACCCAAAACAGGAAGTAAGTGCGCGGGGCCCTGCGGGATCGCAGGGCCGGGAGCTCCGGGCAGCGGCGGCGGCCGCGGGCGGAGGGGAGGGGACGGGGCGGGGAGCGGCCGTGTGCGGCCCCGCGGCTCGGCGCGCTCGGGCCGGGCTGCCG
>NW_024527822.1:3516223-3676016 GCF_017590135.1 Pyrgilauda ruficollis | reverse complement strand
GGCCGCCCGGGGCCAAATGGCGGCGCTGGCGGCCGCGGAGCAGCGGGGCTGAGGCGGGCGCGGAGCCGCCGCCCCGGGGGCAGTGCCGGGGCAGGGGCAGGGCCGCTGCCTGCCGCCGGCTGCTCTCCTGGGAGAGCCCTGGGCCGCGGCTCCCCGCCTTCCCGGGGCGCTGCCGGGCGGCGGGAGCGCTGCGCGCCGTGAAATTGGGAAGCGGTCGGAAGGACCGGCCCGGGAAATTACCAAACCCGGCTCTCTGGGGAGGGCAGGGCAAGGGGAGGCCGGCCAGCGCCTTTGTTTTGTTTATTATGTTTTATTATTTTGTTTAATTGTTGTTGTTTTTTGTGGTTTTAACTGCCTCCCCCATACCTGGATGTCTCTAATAAGAGGCCCATCTACACGATCGCATTTGAATTTCTCCATTTCCTCTCGCTGGGTCTGCGCTTGGGGTATCCCGAGCTTTTGGGTTTTATCTGTTTTGTTTCATAAGCTTTTTTTTTTATTTTTTTTTTTTTTCCCAGCGAGAGTTGTGATTTGTGATTTGAGGTTGCTTAGGGCAAGTGGATCTGAAGTGTTCGACTCTGCCAAGATCAGGGGTTTCATCTTAGGGCGGTACCAGGATTTTCTGCACCAGATCTATACTCTGTTCTGGCAAAATAAATGATTCCGGTTGGAAAAGCCTATTTTCCCCCCACTTTTTTTTTTTTAAATGTCTCTTTATTTCTTTATTCTTGGTTGTGCCCTTGGGCATGGTGAAGTGTATTACACTTGTACCAGCTATTTCTTCAGCTGACTGGTAGTATTTGCATGTATTCATTCACAAAGAGTTGCACTGTTCAGCCCCACCTGGCCATTGTTAGTTGAAGTAATCTAGAAAATGCTTTTTGTTTGCCAGCACTGCTCTGGCTACAGATGTAAGTTGGCCTCTTGACAGCATAGTTAGAATTCCTTTGCAAAACCAGGAGATGCAGGTTTTGCATTGACATGGACACATCTCATTCTGGTTTTCATTTACATCATTTCACATGATAATAATAATAAACAGCTTTATGATGTTTTATGACTTACTGAAAAGATTGAGCATTAATTATAACTCCTTAAGGAGAATGCCCAGAAATACTGATTTTTGTCTTAACCATACAAAATTATAAAAAGTGGCCATATAAGAGACAAAGATCTCTCTACTGTGTTTTGCATGTTCTCCTTTTTTTTTGAGCATCATTTCCGTGCTTATCTGTCCATCAGAAAGCAAGAAAGACTTCTCTTTGCTTATCAGTCTTACAGTTAGGATAATTTTTCTTATTTTTCTTGCATGCTGAAATTCTACCCATTGTTTATAAAGGTGGAGAAGTTACTGAAATGCTTCTCATGGAACTGGATTTACATGAAGGGAAAAGAATTTTAGTACATATACTTAGGAAAATTTCTGTCCATAGCCATAACCTTGTGCCCAAGAGCCAATTCCTGAAAAAGATAACTTGAAACTTTCTGTGTTTATTTCTTTGAAATAGCAAGGACGTAGGTTTTATTTTGTTTTGTGTTGGGTTTTTTCCCCTGTGTGACATTTAAAGCATGCTCAGTGCTTTTTATTAAACTTTCAATGGACAGGCTAAAACTCATGGAGTTCTGCCAAATTTGGATCAATGCAAATGAGAACACTCTGTCCCATTGTGTCTCCTATATATTCTGTTTCAGTGATGGCCCACTTCTCAAAGTACCACTGATGTATCTACAAGACTCTAATCTCGTGCTGATACAGATTAATAAATCCTTGTATGCCCCAAACTCAGGTCCCTGCCTCCTTGTGGTTGGTGTCTGCCCAGTTTGCTTCCTTTTTGTATCCATTGTTGGCAGCTGTTAGAGAAAATTTTTGTGTGGTGGCATTTTAAATTTGAGCAGAATCCCATTGGTCTGGAGTAAAGTTGGGGAGGGGGGGTTCACTGAATATAACAGCTCTGGCACTAGTTGAATAATAGAAACTCCTGATAATGTACTGGAAGTACTGACTTGGTTTGAATTACTAAGCATTCAGACTTCCTAAAATATGAGGTCCTGTAATGACTTTGGTTCCTTAGTGTTAGTCTTGAACAAATGCCTCGAAATCCAGTTGTGTTCCATGGGGTTGTTCCAGTTAAATGTTCCAGTAACTGGAAACCTCTCTTAATAATCTTCAATTTTTGCTTTTTACAGGACTTAGTGAAACATACTTATTGCCCATTTCAGAGAACATAGCCTTTAATTCAACTTACTATAGAAATTTTAAGATTTACAACAGTCCACTAAAGACAAGACATAACATTTGGTTAATAACTAGAGGCAATAACAGAATTCTGTCTGCAAGAGTAAAAACACTGTTTGTTAGAAGTGCTTAATTTTTACAGCCCACAGAATAATTGAACCCATCTGCCTGATGATGGTTATTTAGAATTAAAGGAATTTCGTATTAGGATATTACTTCTTTATTTTTTTTCAGTTTGGTGTAAAATCAGCTTTGTAGGGTTTTTTTTCTGCCATAATTTTGCTGCATGCTTCCCAGATAAATAAGAACAACTCTATTATGTGGCTTTAGTGGAAAACGTATATTGGAAATCTGTATTAAATGAGTCTTGTAGAGAAAGTATTTTCCCACTTCTTTGGCTGCATGTTGAAACCTGTTTGAAATTGTAATGCTGCTCTAAAAAGTATTGAATTTGGTAAATAAAAACAGAAATCCAACAAGGCAAAAAAATGCTTATTGAATTGACACTGATTTCTAAGGTGCTATTTCATTACGGATTATGGCACCCACACTTTTGGTGCATGTCTACCCAACACTGTTCTCTTCCCTAAAAGCTGACACCCTCCTTCAGAACATGAAATATTAGTGATGGATTGGCACTTCTGTAAAGAATGTGTCTGATCAAGGATTAAAGAAAAACCTTGGCTTGTTAATTTAAAATTCAAGTAAGCCTTTTATTTAAAATAAAACTTGTTTGCATTTTCAAAAGCACACCTATCGAACTTGTGAAAAGAAGGTGATATTTTGGAGGTGATGAGGTTACTCAGGTCCTAATTCTCACTAATTAATAACCCACGGCTGTCATTTGCATTTGGCTTTTGCAAGAGCAGATGTGTGGATGTGCAGGTGTGTGTAATGAGCGGAATTCCCGTGGCACATCCCAAAACCTCTGGCATTGTTCACCACAGCTCTGGCTTCCGTGCTGTGATGGATCGAGGGTAAGCACAGTGGCACAGTGTCCCTGCAGCCAGGATCAGGGGAAGGCATCAGAGGGTGTTGGCTCAGGCAGCAGCACTGGGCTTTGGCCACTGAGCTCCCTGTGAATGTGACATATCTGATGCATGTTCAGAGTACCTGGTAGCTACGTCATTGTTTAAGTGTGAAACAATGAGGTTTGTAAGATCAGGATAGGATTGTTTCCTGTTCAGTCAAAAGAACCACCACAGTTATTCCTGATTTTGGTCACTCATTCATGTATGAATGGGTTGGTGCCCCTGTCCTGAGGTAAATGTAGCTTGGAAGAACGTGGTTGGTTGGTTGGTTTTTCTTTTGGTTTTCTTGTATTTGTATGGTCTTAATGAATAAAAAATAGTGTCCAAAATATGCATTTGACTTTGGCTTCATTCCTCATGTTCTTTCTACTCAAGTATTCAATTGTAATCCAAGGCCATATGGATTAAAGTTGATGGGAATCAAGGATGTGGCTCTTTTTAAGTTTTTATCAAGGCTTGGTCAAGGTTATTACCTTTACTCAAAAAACTTAAGATACATTAAATCTTGAGTATCATACACAGAGCATCATTATTTTTTTGGGAGAGCCTGCACTTGGAGGTGGCTTAAACCATTTTTGGGAAATCGAGGAGTTACAAACCCATCCTCCATCCAGGAGTTACAATGAGGAATGTTTCGTGGGAAGTCACAGGTCCTTGAACAAAGTGCAGTGCCTGGTGTCAGGTTGGGGTGCTCTGCAATTCGGGGGAGCTCAAGCTGAGAGCTGCAGATGTGTGGCTTGATCAGAGGAGTCAGTGGTGCTCTCAGATGTGCTGCCTCAGCCACTGTCTGGTAAATCCTGTTACAGCTCTGCATGGAAATGCCAGGGTAGCAGCTACTGATCCTGGGCGTAGCTTCCTCCCCATCCCTGGAATGCCATATTTGGATGGATAGATCCCTTTTATGCTGTATCCTCTTCCCTCCTAGCTTGCAAACCAGCAAGGCAGGGAATGCAAAGGGATTAATTACCTTGTGGTTTTTATTTGGTAGCCAAATCCTCTAAATATACAGATTGATTTTCATCAAGTCCTGAGTAACTCCTGAGACAATAACATAGCTTTGCTGTGCCTGCACTCAATTTTCATCAGTCTTCAAATAAAAAGAAGGAATGGTCTGCTCTGTCTTCTGCTGTGGATGGTGCTATTGTTTCCACTGCTTTCAGAACAGCTGTAGGTGAAGTAAATGACTGTTGTAATGTGTCTTATAAATCTCATGTCTTTCAGGCCTCTAAAATAGTGAAAAACGGGTGCTTTCAACTGATTGTAGAAAAATAAATGTTGTGACAACTAGTTGACATAAATTAAGGAAGAATCCTCCACCTCATTTCCAGTAACTTCAGGGATTTTTCCTACAGCAATCCCTGTAGTAAAACTTACTCAGAAAGTGTATGAACATGAAAAAGAGAATCTGTTTATTTTGGCCCAGTTTATTCACTCCCCAAAAGCTAAATTAATAACTTAAAACTGGGATGAAAAAGTTACAGTCTGCTAATTTAGCTGTAACACTTTGGATGTCTTCCCTCATGTTTTAGCATTAAGGATGCCTCATTGGGTTCCTAAAATCAGTATTACAGCCATGCAGCAAACAGCAGCTTCAAGTGAAGGATGGAGCACAGGCTGTAAAACTCAGCAGCAGATGAATCCCAAGGAAGTTACCCCCTCCTGCACTTGCATGTGGCAAGGAGCTGTTGATGGTAGATATGAAAGTAAGTTTGAGAACACTCTGATTTAAAATGTCAGTGGTATCTGAAGTTTTTCACATGTTCAGAAGGGTAATATCACTTCATTTGAGGAATCAGTCACTGTGTGTGCTTAAAGATGTGCCAAATCTTCAACGAGCTCGAGAGGTGAGAAGTAGTTTTTTAGAAGGACTGGCAGTAGTTTTATCTTTCTAGGATAACACTTCTCTTGGGCATCTTCAATACTGAAGAACATGTTTTCTGATTAAAAATTAAATAATCTCCTGCTGACGCAACAATGTTAACATTGTACAGGGAATTTGAAATCCAGGTTGTAAATTCCACTTACCTGTGGGTATATAGCTATCCCTGCCTAGTACATGGAAAATTTGTAATGTATTTGTGATTTCTTTTTTCTAAAGCTGTAGCCAGATATTTTTTACAGCATTTTGGCTTCAAAATAAAAGTTAAAAATAATTTTTTTGTGTTTGTTGACATATGAGTAAAGACAGAAAAAGAACTGAGTAGTTAAAGGAGAAATAGATTATATTTTCTTTTTACAAATCTCTGCCAACGTTAACAAAAGCAGGCTTAAAACTGATGAAATCTTTGTAAAGCTTCTGGATATTTTAGATGTGATTTCATTTAGCTTCTGCAGCAGCAGAAGTTGCATCTCTTTGATAAAAATTTTATTGTGGGGTTTTGCTTTGATTTATTTCAGAATTACTGCTGGTGGTTTACATAGAATGTCTTAGAAACTTTATATTTCATTGCAGTACTTTTACAGTGGAAATGAAATAATCAGAGACACTTTATATTGCCCTAATTCTGTGACTTCAATGTGTATGGCTTATCCTGGATTACTTATTCTTTCAGTTACTTTTTGTACTGGTGATTGCTTGCAAATATTTTTTCTGTTGCTCTTGTTGTTTAAATGGTGAAGAAAAAAATGCAAGTTTCACATTTAATTATATGCATGGAAGGAGAATAAAACTTTGCAAGTTGGCAGTCTATAAATAGGGCAGCTGTGACTAATAGGGCACTAGAAAAATATTTGTCAGTCCTGACTAGCTTTCAGTTCTATAATAGCAAAATTATTAAATTAACAGTGGAACAAAACACTGGACAAAATCATCAGATGTGAAGAATTTAGAAATGCTGAAGAAAAGTAATAGCCTAGGTTTGTTTGAAAAAAAAAATAAATCAGTAGATTGCAAATCCTCCTAATAAGGAGTTTAGGTACTATTTTTAACTGGAGAAGTTACTTTAAAGCTATCTGGTTTTACCCTGTGCAATATGTGTGCAGGAAAGTACAGGTAGGTGAATGTCTGAAATTGTGGATTTGTCATGTGAAAGAGCAGGCTCGTTCCCTGTGGGATTTTGTGCTGGTTGTGTGGGGTATGGAAGCAGCATTATGGTCCAAGTGGAGTCCAGCTGCCAAGGGTAATCTGTGTGTTGCTCTTTCAGGTTTGAGTATGAGCACAGTTGAAGAAGAGTCTGACACAGTGACAGTAGAAACCGTGAACTCTGTGACTTTGACTCAGGATACTGAAGGGAACCTAATTCTTCATTGCCCTCAAAATGGTATACAATTGTTTTACATAGTATTTTTTTTCTTCTTTATTTTGATTCATCTGACCACCATACATGCCTGCCCACAAATTCTGTGAGCTACTGAGGTGCAGCTTACTGAAAATTGTTCTGCTTTGTTTTAAAGAATGATAAAGTGTTGAATTAGGTATAAATCCCAAAACTGTCTGTGTGTGCCCAACAAAGATACAGCTGCTGTGGTTTATTTCAGTTGGAATGGATTCTTAGAACCAAGCACATATCCAAATTTCTGTAGACTGATTTGTTTGACATACTGTGGATGGAATTTTCAAAAAAAATGCGTGTTGAAGAAAGCATGGGGACTCTTGTTGCCCATAACTCAGACCAGGTTCCTGAGCAGCAGAAAAGCATGAACCAGCTTGTCACATTTGCTTCTATTATTTGCTTTGGCCAGCTTTTTTGGAGAACTCTGTCCAAGGCTCCTTAGCTTACAGGAAGTAACCTGGGTGTGTTTTTGTTGTTAGAAGCTGATGAAGTAGACTCTGAAGACAGCTCTGAACCTCCACACAAGAGGCTTTGCTTATCAGAGGATGATCAAAGCCTTGATGATTCTACTCCATGCATTTCTGTTGTTGCAGTTCCAAGTAAGTTCTTTTATTTACTCCTGTAACAAATATATCTGTTGGCAAAGATTAAAAGTGGACTCTTGAATCACAGTAGAATATTCTGCATGGGGTGTTTTTCTTCCAAATTTTATTAATATACTTGTGTATCATATTTTTTTCAGCCTTGGATAGTTTTGCAGCAATTAGTTCTGGCAAAATAAGCCTATGTTAAAGTAGTTTAGGGACTTGCAGGCACAGGTGCATTGAATAAAATGAAGGATAAGTAAATTAGCAACTAGATGCTCTCCTGCAAGAGATTTGGGTTTTTTTAATGATCAGACAGGACAGTTAGTATTTCAGCGTTTTGTAATGTTGAGGTGTGTGTAAAAGAGATTGATGTAAAAAATATAGGATGAATACCAAATTAGTCTTCTGGAAATGGATAGAAAATTTAATGTGATCTCCCAAAGGGAGACAAAACCAGATCTAGTTAAAATACCAATTTGCAGTACCTGGAGTGCCTGTTTATTTGGTGAAACTAGGTGGAAATTCCTTAGAAATAAAGGCATTATCATGTTGAAGCTGGAGGATGACTGGGGAAAACACATGCAGCCAAAAGATTTGAATGTTGTTCCTTAATTGGAAAATACTGGAGGTAGGGCTGGAAAAGAAATATTAATACAGTTTCAAATTTTTGCATCAAACACATTTTGTTTATGTTTCACATTAGGTCATAGTTGTAGTCAAGCATAAAACTGAAGGTTTCAAAATCCATATTTAAATTTTATGAAGAGAAGCAGTTGATAATCATTTTAGTTGATAATCAGTTGATAATCATTTTAGAATTTACTGTGTCAACAAATAAATACCAAATAAGGCTCTTCAAAATTTTCACTTCAAAGGAAGCAATTTATAAAATTTGTAGCATGTATAAAAAAATGCTTCAGGAGTTAAGTATGCAACTAACTTACCCATTCTGAAGTTTCAGAAAATGATCAGAGCTTTGAGGTGACCATGACTGCTACCGCTGAGGTAGCTGAAGATGAGATTAATGAAGGAACTGTTACCCAGATTCAGGTACATTAAAACTTCAAAATTTACCTATTTGATGTATGCCTTTATTTAAATTGAAATGAAAAGGGAAAGAAGTATCAGAAATGCTTAGTAAATGAATAAGACTTGAGGAACGACTGAGGGAGCTGGGATTGTTTAGCCTGGAGAAAAGGAGACTCAGAGGTGACCTTATCACTCTCTTCAGCTTCCTGAAGGGTGGCTGTGGTGAGCTGGGGGTCGGTCTCTTTCTCCGGACAACAACAGACAGAACAAGAGGACACAGTCTCAAGCTGCGCCAAGGGAGATACAGGCTAGACTTAAGGAGGAAGTTTTTCACAGAAAGAGTGGTCAAATACTGGAATCATCTGCCCAGGGAAGTGGTGGAGTCACCATCCCTGGATGTGTTTAAAAAAAGACTGGATGTGGCACTTGGTGCCATGACCTAGTTGAGGTGTTAGAACATGGGTTGGACTCGATGATCTTAAAGGTCCCTTCCAACCTAGAAATTCTGTGATTCTGTGACTCTGATACGAATGTTTGTGAGCAGGGATCTTGTTTGTAAAAATGCTGGTCTGTGAAAGCACAGCTGAATAATTTTATGTATGAGAGAAGTTACTGGCCAAAGAGCAATACTGCAAAGAATAATAGAGGTAACCCTCCACTGGTAATGTGCTCTGTTGTGATCTGCATAGAAGACAAGTTTGTCTGTTATTTCTGTCATTCTTTGATTATAAATTAAGCTTTATAACATGCTCAAATAGTCTTCGTCGTGTCACCAGTCCTAACAGTAAGATTAAGTTTTCTTTGTGGTATACCATGTTTAAAAGTTCTAGATTGGAGATGCTGCATATAGTCCTGTTTCCACCACAGCCAGTGAGACTCTTCTTACTTACTGTACATTAAACAAGGTGAAGAATGTTACCTAATTAATTCCCACAACATCTGTATATTGATATGCTGAATCTTACTCAGGTGTTTTAAGAAGGGTGATAGTTCCAGTGCCGTATCTAAGACATGACACTTTTGAGCAGTCAGCAAGGTGATGAGGTGTGCTGATTTCATTTTCCTTCAAACTATGTCTCAATGTTAATTGTAAAGTGATATAAACAACTGAATATCATTGCATATTGGTCTTTTCAAGATTCTTCAGAATGAGCAGTTGGATGAAATCTCCCCAATGGGCAATGAAGAAGTATCAGCTGTTAGTCAAGCCTGGTTCACAACCAAAGAGGATAAGGATTCTCTAACCAATAAAGGTAGGATATTTCAAATGCAGTTTTCTCATGCTGTAGAAAGGTAAACTATTCCAGATGTCAGAACATTTTGCAAGTTGCATAGTCTCTGCTCTGTCTTTTTGGAGATGGGCCTTGCCTGCAGTGGTGACAGTAGTGGCCACAGCAGAGAAGGTTTTGGGTGCTGTGTGTTAAGCCCAGACTGAGCACAGAGTTGTCTTTTCCTGGTCAGGGGGTGGGAAACTGCAGCAGAGGTGAGGGACACCAAGGGGAAAAAAAAATCCATGCTCAATTTTGCTTCAGAAGAAGAGGGCTCCTGCAGATCAGGACCTAATGAAATAATCTCTACTACTCCTAAAACTTCCACCCCACTGGGCATTCCTCCCTTTCCAAATATATCTGTACAATCATGTAGTAGTTGCTGAACTCAAGAGATTTTCTTTTTCTTTCCTGCCCACAGGGGAAGTGGCTTTCTAAACCTAGAGAAAAAACTTAGTGTCAAATGAAGATTGTTGTCTCTCTGGTTTCCTCAGCCCCTCTACTGTTTTTCTTACTTTGACTTCTACTTTTTCTAGAGGAAAAATTATTATTTTTCAGTCAGTTCAAAGCAACCCCCTCTTTTTGTTAGAAACCTTTAGGAAGAGACACGTCATTGTCAGCCAGTCAAAGGAGGACACTTAATCTGTTGATTCCAGTTAAGAGATTAATAACTTGAGGAAGGTGAACATGTAAAATATGCCAAGAAAAATATTTGAGAATCTCTACTGGCTGAACTTTTCTTGTAAGCTCTGTGATTTGTCACAGAGATAGCAGTGGGGGAATGCCAGTGTGTGTCTTCTTTTACAGTAGCTCAGAGTTTGGCATGTGTTGCCTGAGCTCATCACTTTATAGCAGTCTCCACCTAATAATGCTTTCTTCCCAGACCTATGGGCAGGTTATGATAATCTTGACTATGAATATACAAACATTTGAAGTGCAGAATATCTGTCCTTTCCTAAAACAGTTTGGTATTAAAGGTTATTCCATGTAAAGAGTAGCAGTGTCCCATTAAGTCAGTTCAGAGGCTTGGACCTTTGTGAATCACAGTTACTGGAATACATTATTTTTCTGTCTCTGTAACTGTGGAAGAGATTGAAGCTATGGGACACAGGGAAAGAGTACTCTCTCACCAGTTCCAGTGGAATTAGTAATAATGCCTGTACTTTTCATTATAATTGGATTTGAGTAGACAGTCTCTTTGGTGTGTTCTGTCTCAGCTCTGGTAATTAGCAGGCTGAGAAGGAAGTACCCTGATTTTTCTGAGCAGAGGTGGGCAGGTAGCCAGCACACACCAGTATGTAAACTGGGTCACACCAACATAAGCTCAGTTAAAAATATGATATGACAATAAGGGAAAAAAAGGATAAAAAAGGATAATCTAAAGTAGGAATATTTTAATGTTTTATTGATAGACTTAAGGTTTGAAATTTTCTCTCTGAATATTGGTTGGATTTGCTTTTAAAGCTTAGCTGGCATTGTCGTTACTAAAGGCTTAGACAGAGAGGAAACGTTGTTTCTATTGGCTTGCCACTTTTATTTGGGGAAGTAAAAGACCCACCACAAGGTTTTATGTTGGCTGTGACCCCTGAACATTACTCCCAATGCAAAAAGAAGTAAAGAGATGGGGACCAGCTTGTCAGAAAGAGGTTTAATGGAGCATTTACCTCTCCAAAAAGCACTCACAGTAGGTGGCAGTACTCTCATGTTCAGGAGTGTTAAGGCATGAAAGAGAACCCTACCTTGTTGCCAATTCCTCAGGTAATCTTAAAGCTGTATTTTAAGTTCCAGCTTCTGGAATAATTTTGAGTGCATGGAAATTTCAGCTGTCAGTTTAAAGACAGAAATTTTCTAGTTGCAGCTGAAGAGAAAGGCTGAAAATGTGACTTGACAGCACATAGAGGAGTTCATGTTCTGTTTTTAAAAATGGGATGTTTTTGAAGAGAGGTCTGACTCACTTTATTTAAATATTAGTTGAATGTTACTGTCAGTTATGAAATAACATCTGTTTAAAATTAATGCTAGTTATATTTTAGCAGCTAAAATTATTCTTTTCCTTGTTAATTGCAGCATGGGTCATGTTTTCAGATACTTCTGTTCTTGCTGTTTTTCTGGCCTTTACTTCAGTAATTAGTTGTCATTTCTATTTTCAGGCCATAAGTGGAAGCAAGGGATGTGGTCAAAGGAAGAAATTGACATTTTGATGAGTAACATTGAGCGTTATTTAAAGGTATGTTTAGAGTATGTTCCCTACACGTTGATGTGGTAATGCAGTTCCTGCTAGAAACCAACTTTCTTTAGTACTTTCCAGAATACACAAAAAGTTATTTGGATTGGTTTGTTGTAGGAATGATCATCACCCATTTGAAATACATAAGAAAAAATTTATTCATGGAGAGGATTTAAGTACATTTCCTGTATGTAACATTGCTTTTCATTTGTACTGGATATAGCTTGTTTTGAGCATCCTGACATGACATTTTACATGGTTAAATCTCTTTCTCTGACTATAAATTGAGGATTCGTAAAACCTTTGTTAAAGATGGTGGAAAAAATAAAAAATTGCACTAGCAGTTTCCTTACTGAGCACTGAATGCAACTTCCAGACGTCCTTGGTGTCAAGTCTGTGATTGTGTACTATAGTAGCAGGATGCCTGTGTCTGCTTTCTTCCCCTTAAATTACTGGGGTCAGAGTTCAGTGTAAATGGGCATGTGGTGAGCACACTGACAGTGATAATTGCCCATAAATCATATTTGTGGTAGGCTTGCAGCTGAGAATATTTGAGCTGAGCCCTTACAGCTGAGAATATATAGCATGGATATTGCAGTTTCACCATCCTTCACTTGTGGTTTAAAAAAAAAGCCTTGAATTTAGTGTTCATTGGGATAAAAATCCGCAGTATTAGTTGAAGAGAGTGTGTCTGCCCACACACATATTAAAGTTTCTGCCACAAAATCATTCATGGGTAATACTACATTTTAAATATAGTGAAGCTTTTTTAAGCTAGCTAAATAACTTTTCTGACTTACTGATAAATCATTTGATTCATTCTTTTCCCATGTATCTGCTTTCTAGTACTGCTTTGAATAATTGAAATATAGCAATTCTTAGTTTAAGCTGAAGTTAAGCTTTACTGTTATACTTCTTTGCAGTGTTTTTGTATTGAATTTATTTGAGTTTCCATCAGAACAAGAAGAGTAGTTTAATTGAAAGAAATCGCTTTTGCATAAGGAATAGCTAAAATTATGTAATAAATCAATATAGCACTGTTTGACAACCTTCCCTTGTATGGCCCCAGACTAATTCCACCACAGTACGTATTCCATCATGTTCTATATGATGGTTCAGTTTTTGATCTTAAAATATACATTGGACAGACTTTTTTATTGTATGTGGATAGGTGTTAGACTTTCTGTGTCTCCCTGGACTCCAACGTAAAAAAACCAAAACAACAAAACTTAGTGTTCGAGGGTTTGTATTTGAGGGAGCTAATCCAGAAATACTCAGTTTTAGTTTTGGACTGTAGTATTTGTGATACACAGAAAGTTGAATAATGGCTTCAGTTCTTGTATTCTACTTCTTGATTCCTAGGAGACTTTATCTAAGGTGTTTTGTTTGTGGTTTTTGTTTTTGTTTGTTTTTTTTTAAATGCTTTGTTCTAGGCCCGTGGGATAAAAGATGCCACTGAAATTATATTTGAAATGTCAAAAGATGAAAGAAAAGATTTCTACAGGACAATAGCTTGGGGTCTGAATCGGCCTCTCTTTGCTGTCTATAGAAGAGTTCTTCGCATGTATGATGACAGAAACCATGTTGGAAAGTATGAAACCCTCTAATGCTGCATGGTTTTATTGGTATGAGTAGGGTCATGTATTTATGCTTGACATGTTCTATGTGAGACAGAAAATTGTAGCCAAGCAGACCTAGATCTTGCTAATATATCACCTCTGCTCAATTCTGATAGATCATCCTTGGCAACAGTTGTGTTCAATTGATGGTATTCAATGACAGCTTTAAAAAACAGACAAAAAACCCAAAACAAAGGTGAATAACAGATTCTGATATGATGACAGGACTTGGACACAAGGATGGATCTGCTAAGATGTTACTTTTTCTAGAGCTGTGACCTGGAAGTAATTGATCTTCATCCCTTATGCCCTTGCTTGCCCTTTTTTAAAGCAGTGATCTGGTGCTATCCAGAAAGGATATTATACTTTAGTGTTTGAAGGAGTTTAAAATTAAAAATATCTTCTCAGTGCTGATATACTTTTTTGATGGAAAGTCAGTCTTATAGTGGTGGTGAATTGGAACAGTAAGGAAGAATCTGTTTATTTGAAAGACTAATGCAGAAAATTCTAATTCTGTTCATAGGAGTAAGATCATGGATATTGAGGAATTTTTCTGACAAATGAGAGCAATCTTATACCAGTTAATCTTAGAAATGCACTAATGTGGAAAATGGCATTTGTTCCTCACATTCTTCTGAAGTATTCAGTCAGATTGTTTCTTACAGCTGAAATTCCCTAATCTCTTCTTGTAGCTAAATGTGCGTTGTGTGGTTAATGAAATAATAATATTTATGCTGTGTGCTTTCTGTATAAAATAATGTCTTTTTATTTACCTGTTGTTTAGGTATACTCCTGAGGAAATTGAAAAGCTTAAAGAGTAAGTTATCTTATGAACAAGGTCATTCTTCCTTGTTTGTATTTAGTAGCTTGATCCATTTTTAAAGATTTCCTTATATGAAATCATTGAAGAGTTACAAATAAATTTGACTGTGCCAACACTACCCAAAAGTAATGGTTGTTATCTAAAGAAAAATGAAACTACATTTGGATTCTCTTAGATTCTCTTTCTAATGTGTGTTCACCTAACCTATATGTTAGGACCTACCTAACAATATGCAACAAGGTTCTAAAGCAAGGCTTCTGTTGTAACTAGGAAAGTTTCAGATTTTTACAAGCACAGTCAATACTGTGATTATGAGAAATAGAAGTTCCTTTTCCTTACGAAATTTGAGCAAAGGTTATTCCTAAAGGAAGTGGCAGGTCAAGAGTAGGATCTCCCCCTAGGAGGTATTACAGATACATAAATTATCAGTACAGCTCAAAAAGTCTAATTTTGAGTGTGAACCTGGTAGATCAAGGAGATGGGGCTGCAGACTTTATCCCCTCCTGCACATTTCCAGGGTTGAGCAGCTGGAAGGAACTGTTGGACTGAAGGAAGGAAAGGAGTATATTGCATTGATGGATTTGTTTGGACCACTTGAGCTGGTTTGTGTCGTTCACAAGGTGCCTTTGATTCCACATGTGTCAGAACTACTCATGGATTCAACATTTTAAACAGCCTGCTGTCATGTGAAGGAGGGAGATGATTGCTAAAATGATGAACATGATTATGCAGTGTTTTGCTTAATTTAAATTCTAAATGCCTGGGTTTTCATTGGGTATTACTGAAATTTCTCAAGTGCTCTCTACACCACCTGAAAATCATTGAGGAACCTGTACAGAATGGAAATCAGCTGTTTATCTAAACATTCATATTGTGTTTAACACACTCATTAAGCCTCACAATCTTCCTGCAAGACAGATACTATGCATTTTATAAGTATTTTGCAGCTTAGATGGTCCAAAAGGCTTCTAGAAACACGTAGGAAAAAGTAGCAGAAAATAGTAATAATGAAGTAGCAAAGTGATTTCCCCATTCTCTCTTTAAGCCTGTAAACTGCACATTCATCCCGGTTTTATTAGTGAATATTTTAGATTTTGGTAATTTCCTAAGTGGATATAGTGCTAATGAGCATGTTTCTCTGTAGGCTGAGAGTAAAGCATGGTAATGACTGGGCCACAATAGGAGCTGCCCTGGGGAGAAGTGCTTCATCTGTAAAGGATCGATGTAGACTGATGAAGGATACCTGCAACACAGGTGAGGTAAATGCTGGTGTCAGAAATTGATATTCTGTTAAAATTCTATCCTTGTGTTTAATGGTTATAGAGTTACACTGCATGTTTAGTGTCAAGAGAGAGACAGATGCACTTCAGGAGTAAAGTACTGTTTATTTTGTAATGTATATATTCAAGTATAAAGGAAAATTCAGTCAGACCTCATGTGAATAATGTGCACTAAATTGTTGCATGGTTAATTCATTCCAGCTAATACAGTTCAGATAGCTTGGGTCAGTTTGCTCTGGTCACTATTTGGACAAGTTCTGTGTGGCCTTATTCATCTGTGAGAGGAAGAGAAAAGAAATTTGGCAGCAGAACAATGGAATTGTTGATTTGTTAATCAAGAATGGATATAATATAAGTCGTTAGTAATTAAGAACAGTTACATCTTCACAAGTTAATACTTGCATCTGGAATAAGGTGTTGGACATGGCAGTTAAATATCTGCTGCATGTTAGGGATCAGAACAGAGGGTATGTGCTGCTGGTTAAGGTGGAGGGCTTCTGTCTCTTTCAGGAAAGTGGACAGAGAAAGAAGAGAAAAGACTGGCAGAAGTAGTGCACGAGCTGACAAGCACAGAGCCGGGTGACATTGTCACACAAGGTGTGTCGTGGGCTGCGGTGGCAGAGCGGGTTGGGACGCGCTCGGAGAAGCAGTGCCGCTCTAAATGGCTCAACTATCTCAACTGGAAACAAAGTGGAGGCACCGAGTGGACCAAGGAGGATGAAATAAATCTCATCTTGAGGTTTGTTATTTTAGTTACTTTTAAAGGTTTGTAATATATGTTGCTAGCAGGATTCCATTGGGGTCCATTTTGCTGGTTTCCTAGACACTGAAAATTCTAGAACCTTCCAAAAATCACTGCTGTGTTTACAGTTCCCAGAGATTTATTATTGAACATATTTTTTGTTTTTTGTTTTTTTAGTGAATGTTAGTGTTCGTGAAAGGTGTCAGATTGAAAACCCTGGAGACTGAAGTCTTCTTTATTCCACAGAAAAGGTACAGCACAGGCAGCAAACCGTGCAAGCTTCCCACACGTTGCCCCACCGATGCGCTTTAACCCTTAACTGGAGGGTAGCTCAGTCTCCCTGCCCGTTCAGTCCTTGGCCTCTCTGCTGAGATGACCAACAAGGGTCAAGTGTGGTGGTGGTTTCTGTGATGTGGACATCTTGTCTACAAAGAGCTAAAGTGAGACTGCAAATTAATTTCATGTAGGCCAACAAACACTGATTGGATATCAGCATCTCTGACTACATTTGAACTGGCAGCCTGGTAGTGACTTTGGAAATCTTTTGCTCTCCAGTCCTCCTCCCATTTTGAATGCCTTTAACTCAAGCTTTTTAGCCAGTGGATTTTTATGGGTTGGGTGGAAATAAAAAGCCAAGACATTCAGGGAATCTAGGGATTACTTACAAAGTAGTATTAACAAATTTATTGAAGCTGTTTGACATAAACTCAAAATGAGGAGCCTGATTCCACATTTCAGAATGTGCTGGGTATATTTCTTAGTATTTCTGGTTTGGTCTGTCCAGATATCCTTTACTTATTCTACAGGGTTGGTTTTGGTAGGGTTTTTTTTGTTTTTTTTTTTTTTTCATTTTTACTTTCTTTATTTCTTTATCTAGCAAGAGTGCTCTTGCTTTATTTGTGAAGAGGACTTTTCTTAACTTCCACAAAAATGTTTTCCCCTCACTATTCACCTCTCTTTCATATGTTCTATGTACAGATAAGGGCAATTCAGAGATTTTTAGTGATTTCAAACAAATTCTGGTAGAGAAGACTGTCCCTTATCTGGAGAGCCTGTCGGGATTGATTTATGAGGAAGTGTTTAATGCTGTAGTTAACTTCATCTACTTTGGCTAAGAAGCATCTGAGAGAAGGCAAAAATCTGTGTTAAGGACGGATGGTTGTTACTTAGAAGAAAACAAGTAAATATCATAACATGAAATTAATTAAGTGAATGTTCAGAGTGAATCTCAGGAAGTATTTCCTGCCTTGGAGATGTGTTTGGGGAATATTTTTTCAAAAAGAAAAGATGCAAGTACCACCACTTGGAATGCTTCACGATAATCCGATCTAAGACCTAATGTATAAGTAAACAAGGAGAATAATCCTGCATGGCAAGGAGATGGACTGGATCATCTAACAGGTCTAGTCCATCTTCTGTTGTTTATGATTCTGCTTGACCTCTGGCAGCGTGGAGCCTTGGAAGCCTGTGTCGATTCCTGAGCTCTGGTGGGCTGGTCACTAGCATGTCGTTCTGCGCTGTTACGTGTGACACGGCCGGACGTGTGCGACACCGCTGCCGGTCTGGAGGGCAGTTTCTAACAGGTCCATGTTCTCTGTATCCTGCCAGGATAGCGGAACTGGAAGTTTCTGATGAAAATGACATCAACTGGGACTTACTGGCTGAGGGATGGAGTAGTGTCCGCTCCCCGCAGTGGCTTCGGAGTAAATGGTGGACCATTAAAAGACAGATTGCAAACCACAAAGATGTTTCATTCCCTGGTAATGTACTACTTGCACTTCTCTTCTGAAGGTTTCTTTCACATATGTCAGAGGAATAAGGCTGCATTTTGTTGTCTGCTCACAGTATTGCTGGCCAAAGAGCACATTGCTCCTTTGCTGGCAGTTACTGGCCCCTTGGATCTGCTGGCTGAATTGCTCCTACAAACAATCCTTAAGTGTTTCAGTCAAACAGGCCAAGCTGACGTCTACAACTAGACAGACTTTGCCATCCCTTCTCACTTTGGCTAAAGTGAGAGTATGTATATAAGCAGCTCAGCTGGCAGATCTCAGATCGTGCTGATCTTTGGTATGGAGGGCAGTGACCTCTTCAGGTGGAAGAGGATATGTATCTGCCTCAGGTTAGCCTTTACGATGTTAAAATGTAATCTGTCAGGTGCTGAGCCTTAGCTGTAGACAGAAAGTAGATCTACTTCTAGCTGCAGTGAGGAGGAGGGGAGGAGTCAGTAGTATAAAGCTTCCCCAAACATATTTCATACCATTTTCCCATTCTGGCCTGGAGAAACTAGTGCCTAAGCCAAAGGGGTGTCTGCGACCTTCAGACCTTCCTTTGTCTTACTTGGGGAGAGGAAAAAAATCAGGGAGATTAGTCATGTCATAATTAATGAAAGATGTAATTTAATGCACACTTGTGCTGTGGTTGACAATGTGGTTATATATTACTTCTGCCTCAAGGCTGCAGCTGGGAGCAGAGCCCCTGTTACCACACATTAATAGGTAGTTGTTGCAGCAAATAATTCATAAGATAAATGCAGCACTGAATCAACAAGCTCTGCTCTCTTTCCCCTGACAAAGAGGAGATGTTTGGCAGTTTGTTGTAATGAAGTCTAGAAAAGCTGAGGCCTCAGGTTTTGTGACCTGCTGTTAAATCAGCTGCTCCCAAAGCAATCACAGAGAAGAAGGGTGGGTGGTTCTGTTGGAGCAGTGGGCCTCCTCTTGCACAGGTGAAGAATTGTGATATAACCACTGTGGGATTCATTTTCTCTTGCTCCCCATTTTCAGTGACATTTCTGTCAAGCTCTTGAACAAATCTGCTTCTGTGTTGTAGAAGACTGGAGGATTTACTTCTGGTAGCAGCATTACCCAGCTAGTGATACTTGCACTTGATTGTAGGTTGGGGATATATCATGCATCATTTTAGAGAGTTCCAAAATTTTATAGGCTATTTGTTGTTTTTTCCCTCAAGCATTGTGAAGTGCCTGGGTTCCATGAGGAAATCTAGTTCACTGCTGTAGTTGGCTGTAAATGGTCTATGTATGTGCTAAATTTCTAGTTTCTGTATCTCTGGAGATTGCTTAAGTTCCAGATTCTGTAGGATTTTGTTTGCTCTTTTCATCTTGGGTAAATCACCAGTTGCAGCATTTCAAATGTGCTTGTTCAACCTGCTTTAGCATGAGTGTTTTTTCTCTCAGTGCTGATAAAGGGTCTTAAACAGCTCCACGAGAACCAAAAAAACAATCCAGGGCACCAGCTTCCAGAGAACAAATGTGGCAGTGGCTTGGCAAACACTAACTCCAGCTCGGGGGTGCAGCACGTGCAGATCCGGGTGGCTCGCTTGGAGGAGAGCACGGGCAGTGCCCCGAGCCCCATGGCAGCTCTGCAGATCCCAGTGCAGATCACCCACGTCTGTAAGTACTGCAACAAACCACTCACACAAAGCCTGGAACTTGCTTTTGCTAAGGTGGTGAAGGAGGAGTGAGCATGTCTTAAAGAGTTGTATTCATTCTCCCTTGGTCCTGCCATAACTTCAGCAGAAACATTTCTGTGTTCCGTTTACCCGTTTCTAACTTTGTTAGGCAAATGTAGATACTGCTGTGACTGTAGTTCCAAGAAACTACAATTGGAGCACCTGAACACTGGTGTTGTAGGTGTCTTTCTGTGTGAACACATGCCACATAACCTGTTCTTTGAACAGCCTTCAGTGCACAAACCTCTTAATGAAGATAGAGTGTGTATGTTTATTCCTTAAGTTGTTTCTGGTCACCCTTGTGCCATGCAATCAATGTCATGTACGAGTTTTCCTTTTGTAAGTTACAGACTGCTGTGCCTAAGTTCTGATGCAGGGCACTGAAGGGAAGGTATAAATGTGTTTTCCAAGTCCTTTATTATGCAGTTGTTTCTAGTCACAAACACTCTGCAAAATGTAGCTACTAAGTCACACCAACATTCAGCCAGTGTTCTCCTAAACCACTGTATTTTTTTTAAGTTGATGCTTCCCATGCTTCTTAAGGATGAACTTTGCTCATTATCTAACATTGATTACCAGATCTGCTCTGAGTGTAGTTCTTACTGCTTGATTTTGTAACTAATCTTATTAAGTAACTCCAGTCACATGCAGTCTGTCATCTGCACTGTATATTATTTTGTACCATTTGCGATTTGTAAATTTTATTAGGAAAATTTAGTGCTTTGGTCTTGCTGATTACCAAATTAGTTACAGAAGATTCTGAGTTGGAAAGGATCCACGTGGATCATCGAGTCCCAGCTCTTAAATGAATGTCCCATACAGGAAATGGACCCATAGCCCTGGCATTATTGACACCCTGCTCTGAGCTAAGCTGATCAGTCTACAAACTGGTTCTTCAGACTATGCCTGAATAGGCATTTAGCAAACAATTTTCTGTTTATAAATTTATTAGATCAATCTTTCTTAATCTATTTATTAAGTGCTAGCTTCATTTTATGTGGTTTATTTTCTAATTAGAATGACAGATGATACCAAGCCAAGAACTTCTTATCTGTCTTAATATGTCAGTAGTCTGAGATTTCAGTGAAGCTTGATCGAAGCTGATGGGTTTTGATGAGCAGGCAAGATGGGCTGGGATCCTGGAACCTTTAGTTATTTCTGAATTAAATCCTGTAATGGTTCTTTTGTGACTTCACTTGCCCATGTCTGCCTAACAAGCCTTTTCCCCCATTTTTAGTCTGTTTTTCTGAAGAATTTCTGGTTGTGTAATCACAGTGAATTGTGTAGTGTGTGTTTCACAGTCCCATGGGAGCTGAACGTATTAGCACTTTCAGCTGCATTTGGTGGAAGGCTCAAGGTTTCAAAGGGCCAGTTCCTGACGTTTTATGAATATACTGGCTAGGTGACTGACAGGCCACACTTTACAGCTCTCTGCTGCTGAGTACCAGGAAATCTGCAGCAGAAAACCTTGAACATGCCACTACAACAATAATAGCTTCAAAATTGAGCTTTTATCTTCTTAAGAGACCAAAATTACTGTATTTTGCAGCCACGGAGTCTGAGATGGCAAAGTTTCCAGTGCTTGGGTCACTGTTATCATCTTGTAGAACTTTTCCCCTTTTGGTATTTAGGAAATTACTGGAAAACCACAGGCAGAGTATTAATTTGATTTCAGCTTCCTGGAACTTGTGATATTTTTTTTTTAAGAGTAAGTAGAAATTGTAGTTATGGTTATAAAGTTTTGAGTACAAATTGTTTGGACCTGGTGATCTTAAAATACTTGGTGCATCAGCTGTTTCCAGTGCTTCTCTTCACTACTTTTAGGATTAGTGGATCTAATTGCATAAATAATTACATAGTTGTAGTAAGAATACTTATGGCTTTTATGCTGCAGTCATAACACACAGGACAGGCAAATATCTGGGAAGCGTCTGAACTTTCATCAAGGGTGGACATACTGTGGAGGGCAGAAAAGATTAAAAATACAAAAAAATAGAAAAAGAGGTCTATGGGAAACACAACAATATTAAGCCTGACACTGGTTTAAAACAAGCAGTACATGATCCAAAGGATATTTTTACACCAGAGGGTATGCTTACATTAGAACCTCTTGCAAATCTCATTACAAAAAGTAATTAAGTCATGTCAGAAACTTTATTTTCTGCTTTTATCTCTGTGTGCTAAACCCATACTTACTTTCTTTTGCTCTTTTGGATTGTAGAATGCTCTCTTTAAATAGATTTGTATCTTGGGTACCAATTAGAGAACCTTGTCATTAGGACTGCAGCCAGTTTTCTTTTTCCTCTTAGGGGAATTAACAGTACCCTGCCATGTATTAATTATAGTATGTTATGCTCTCTACAGGGCTGAACATTCTGGTTTACATACTTGCCTTTTCTTTTTTTTTTCCTTTTGCAGCCTCAACCGATTCCCCTGCCGCTGCTGTTGACTCCGAGACAATAACACTGAACAGTGGAACACTACAGACCTTTGAGATTCTTCCAGTAAGTGACTGGTGTTTGTTTCTGTGGTTTTTTTCTTTTTAACCCAGCTACTTCTTAGAATATAGAAATGTGCATTTCCAAAAATAAAAACAAAAAAAAATTTAAAAAAGGGAAGGTTTTCAAGTGAGTGTGCATTTCCAAAAATCAAACAAAATAAAAAAAAAGGGAAGGTTTTCAAGTGAAAAGAAGAGTTCTAAAACTTATTTCTAAAAGTGTAATCCATTAGGGCTGCCTAATAAACTGTGAATTATAGTTAAATGCTTTAAATTTCCTTTAATGCTACAAAGTTTTCCTTTCTACTTGGATTTTTTTCCTTGTTGAAATCTGACATAAAGGAGCCAGAGAAAGCTCCCAGCAAGTAAAGATTGTCTCAGTTCCATTATCCTGTAATTTATAGCATGGTTTCTCTTCCATCTCAGTGCAAAAGTAAGTTGAATTTGTTCCTTTTTTACCTGCTGTTGTACAGCATATCACAGACATGCTGGGCTCCTGCCCTTAATACTTGCCTTGGTAGCCTAGGGCTACAGGTGAGTTATTTTCTGCTTTTTGAGTGCAGTGCAGCAGTCAGTGCAGAAGGGATTGGATTGCTGTGGTGATTCTCCAGGGGAGTTACAGTTAGGCTGGTTCATGTAAACCAAAATGCTCCAGTATGTCCTGAGCACTGCGTTTGGCTATTAAACCTCTGTTGTCTTTGTAGTCTTTCCACCTCCAGCCCACTGGGACACCAGGTACCTACTTACTGCAGACAAGCTCGAGCCAAGGCCTCCCTTTAACGCTGACGACGAGTCCCACCATGACCCTGACAGCCGCGGCAGCTCCGGCCTCCCCGGAGCAGATCATCGTTCACGCCTTATCTGTGAGAGCTCTGGGCAGGGACGGCCGGGGTTTGGGCACTGGGGGAAGGGGGACATTGTAATGCAGGGCCCTGCACATGCATGTTAAACTTGCAATGCAGTTCTTAAGTCATAACAATGTTACTTTGCTTAAAATCCTGAAGTCTGAGAATTTTGGGGTTTATGTATTGGTTTTAAAAAGCAACCTCAGGTTGCTTCAGAACTTAGCTTAGTTAGTAAGCTCTGAACAGAATGTCTCCATTTATTGGCTTGGTCCCCAGCATAACCAAGTCTTGTTGTTTTGTGATGCTTTCAGTTACTCTTACAAATAGATACTGGTCCACAACACTTGGATAGTAGTGACAGGTATTGTTTTTTGCTAGAGGGAGGGAAGGGAAAGCAAACTGGAGATTGAATCACAAAAATGATGAAAAAATTCAGTGTAAAAAACACTTACAAAGCCTTTTGAATCTGCAGTGATCCTCACCTGAATGGTTGTCTCTGTCATATTATTATGTATTTACTTTATTTGTGACTTAAAGAACACATGACACTACATTCAGTCTACAAAGTTATTCTTTAGGAACAGGAGAGGTCAACAGGTGATCTGGGCTCACATACTGTATATATGAAACTCTAAACTACACTTAGCAATTGGAATCTTTTGCTTGTATTTGCTTGAAAGATTTGTAGATAGTAACAGGAAAGTCTCTGACCTTGTTTGGGGTTTTGTTTGTCTCTTTTTTTGCAAATGCTGCTGACAGCCAGAGCATTTGTTAAACACAAGTGACAACGTCACAGTGCAGTGCCACACGCCGAGTGTCATAATCCGCACCGTTGCTGCCGAAGACATCTCCTCCTCTGTCACCCAGACAGAACTGACTGTGGATGCAGACATTCAGTCAGCTGACCTGACAGATCCTCCAGACACCCTAGGAACAAATACTTTCCCACATGATATCCATCAGTCCAAGCTGAGTGACGAAGAGCAGTCAGCCTACAACGAAGATGATGCTTCCAAATTTAGCAGCAGGAATAGTAGAGAACTGATGGATGGAGTTATGGTAAGAACAGAGGAGGAGATTGCTGATGCTAGCCTGAAACAGAATGAGGATTCTCACTCTGATTTACCCAGCACTTACGTTACTGAGGTAAGGGAGGGCGTAATACTTGATGTTTTCCCCATTTCTGCACGGAGAATTATTTCATTGACTCTGTGGCCTTGATGTTAAGCTATTGGTGTGAAATATCTCAGTGATTTCATCTATATTGGTAGCTGAAGGGAGAAAGATGGAGAGAGACTATTCATAGGAGCATATAGTGACAGGACGAGGGGGAATGGCTTCAAACTGAAAGAATGTAGGTTTAGATGAGGAATTAGGAGAAAGTTCTTTCCTGTGAGAGTGGTGAGGCACTGGAACAGGTTGCCCAGAGAAGCTGTGGGCTGCCTCATCTCTGGAAGTGTTCAAGGCCAGATTGGATGGGGCCTGGAGTGGTCTTCAAGGTCCCTTCCCATCCAAACAATTCTGTGATTCTTTATCACAGTTCTAAAAGTATTTGCTGAGATCCTCTATCCTTGAGCTTTGTTAGTGTGTTACAAGTATGAAAGTAACAGCATTTAATTTGGTGCTGCAGCTTATATTTGACTTCATCTGAAGCACTGAGCACCTCACTAGCTGTGGAGTTTCTTCACTGCTCAGGGTTCTTCTGCATAGTGACAGCGGAAAGCTGAAACTTTGGTGGCACTGAACAGTTGCCTTCAGGTGATTCCTGCTTGATGCTGTTGCTTTAAACTGAGCTGTTAATTGTCCAACACACCTGCACCAATAGATAGGTTGAGCAAGGAAGGAGAGCTAGAGTATTTGAGTTTTGCTTTATGAGTTTAATAACATAATTCAAGCTATACCTCAGTTTTCAGTTTTGAGGACTTCTGTTAAACATCCTGCTCCAGTCAGGTATGTGTTAAATGGGAGTTTGAAACATTAAGCTACTTCTCTCTCCGACCTCAGATTTATTCATCTCCAACACCTGAGATGCAGAAATGCGTTTATCCAAATGATTACAGCTATTTGGAGTGTTTCTTTCAGATGATGGAATTATGAAAATTACTAAGTCACAGAAAACAGAGGTGCTAAAAAGATAACACTCTTTATTCGGTACAAAATTCCTCTTCCTTTACAAGTTTGATTAGGTTGGAATTTGAGAAAAGATGAGTGAGAATGAAACACCCCTTCCCGTTTTTTAGAACACTGTTCTCTACAGTAGCTGCTCTTCTGCTTTGTCAGCCTTGAAAATCCATCATTAATATGCTTTGGCCTTGTCTTTGAAGAAGCTTCTAATAGAGAGTGCATATCTGTTATGCTCTTACAAAAGGGAGAATCTTTGTACATCCCAAGTTTGCTACTACAGAAGCATCTGAATCCTGAATACATCAGAAGATGGGGATTATTCTTCCATTTTCCTCTTTCTGTGTCATGGTTGACATAATTGTGATAAGATTTTCAACATTTGAGGCAGGCCATCAGCTTATATTCTCATTTTAGAAATTCAGCTTCTCAAGGTAGAATTAATAAACTTTTGATATTAAAAATTTAGTTCCTAGTTTAACTTTATACAAATAGCTCATGACTAGCAGAATGTAAAACTAAACTTTTTTTTTTCTATACAGAAAAACAAACTGAATTTGTAATTCTAATTTGCCTTACCCTTCAAGTCAGATTCAAGTTTGACATGTGTACTTAAATTCTAGGAAATAGTGAACTGTCTGTGAGTAATCCTCAGTGAAAAGTTACTCCAGAAAAACATGCCTGAATTTTGTTTTCTTTAAGTCAGTGTTATTTTTATGAGCTTGCCAGGGTTGTATTGTCACTGTGGGTGGGTAGTGGGAGGCAGGCAGTCATGCTGCAAGGTTTTATTATTTCTGGCTGGGAAAGGTGCCCATTTGCCACAATGGCTTCTTTAGTTTTTCACGCCTCCTCTTCCCAGTTCCAGGCCTTGCAGCCCAGTGCTGCTGGTGGGCAGAGCTGTGTGCTCTGCTGAGAGCTGCTCCTGCAGGTCAGGCACACCATGCCCTTGTGGCTGGGACCTAGTGCAGTTCACTGAGCTGCAGCACAGGTTGTCAGCTCCTCTCCAGCAGCATCAAGGAACGGGTTTTCAGACAGCTGCCTTGAAAAAACACTGTGGAGTTATGTAGGGAAACAAGTTTTCCTACAAAAAACAAGGTGGAGGAACATCAGGATTTTCTTAAACACAGAGAGCTGTAACCTCTGAAAACAGTGAGAAATCCAGGTACCTTACATTGTGTCAGCAGCAACTGCTGGCATTGTACATCAGGGATTCCTGAAGTTTGAACAAACCTTGCACATGTTAACACACAAAAAGTGGAATCCAAATATCTCCGCTGGTTCTGGCAGTAATGTGTGGGATGACTTTTCACTGCATTTGTGGAGCCAGGAGTGTGCTGTGACACTGAATCAGCCAGATGTGTTGCTGCCATTCCAGTACCACAGGAGCCAGGGAAGAGGCAGGAGCAGCAGCAATGGCAGGACTGGAAGAGAATGAGGGTATTGACAACTTGTGCCTAGAAGGAATCACTGTCTTGCCAGTCTTGTGGTACCATCAGGTTCAGCAAAAAAAGTCTGGAGCCAAATTCCAGCCAGTGACAGACCAAGCAAGGCACAGCAAATAAAGTGGGTCTTTTGAGCTCTGTGTTCAGTCTCAGTTAAAACTTGACAACAGGTGTTATGAAATTTAAGGTAAAGCTGTTGGGTTTGTGGAGCAGGTAAGTGCTATAAAGGTAATGCTTCAGTCTCAGAACATCTAGACAGAAAGTAGTGGAAAAGCCTAATTATTCCTCTTCATAGACTTAATATTTGACTTGCAAGGGAACACCACCTTGCAGTGTCTCCCTTTGTCTTCACATTGCTTAACAGGGTAAAATTATTCTCATCGTGTTCTTGGGTGCCTGCACTAAGATAACATGCCCTGTAAATGCTGAAATAAACTATCTCAGGTGGTGACATTTCAGTTTAATGAAATAAAATTCATCCAGAGTGGAGTATGGCTGAGCAATGCAGGTTTGTGTTTATGCTACCATGAATACACCCTCATGGCCTGTTCTGTGTTGTGCAGGATCTGGGTTCCCCAACAATAGAAGAACAAGTTGATCAGCCTACAATAGATGATGAGACTGTGCTTATTGTTCCTTCTTCCCATGGTTTTATCCAGGCAACGGACGATATCGACAGTGAATCAGTATTGCCCTTGACAACTCTCACAGGTATGACAGTCCCTGCCATTAAAGCAGTGTGTAGAGCTTCTGAGTCTCTGCAGACAGCACTTCACAGATCCTTGCTTTCCCTTACATAATTTTACATATCAGTGCTATAAAACTGCAAATAACCTTACAAATACTCCTCCCCAGAGGAAGGATCTCCCTGTAGAGCCATCAGAGGGTCAGCACTGATAGTGCAGTACCTGATGGATGCAAATGCCAGTCACACCATTGCATCCATATCCATCCATATTGGCCATCACTTACCTTCTCTAAAGATACTCAAACCCCACCTGGATGTGGTCCTGTGCAACATGCTCTAGCTGAACCAGCTTTAGCAGGGGGTTGGACTAGAGGAACTCCAGAGGTCCCTTCCAACCCCAACTATTCTGTGTTCCTGTGAATCTAGAAATTGCAAACTGCCTAGTTTGAGCAACACTGCCTGTAATTGATTAGAATTCCAGGCTACATTTCCTGTCTCCTAAGTTTGTGTTGTATATCTTGTTATAATGGCACAGCAATAGTTTTAATGCTTTTTGTCCCTTGCCAGATCCTATCCTACAACATCATGGAGATGGGTCACACATTATTGGCTCATCGTTGGGCAGTCCTGACTCAGAAGATTCAAAGGATGTTGAGGATTTAGTGAGCTGTCACTGAGAAGCACCAGTGGTGTCCATTTCCTATGACCATGTTTGCATTGTGAAGTTAGTTACAACCCTGTGCCACGTTTCCAAAGAAAGCAGTCACAGTCTGTCTCTTTGAACAGAAGCTTCCAGTGTGAAATGACTATGGTGCACTTTCTCTGCTCAGGCTGTTTCCCTCATCCAGGAGGGAGGACTGAGCTGCCAGCCGAGGCCTGAGGTGCCACGTCTCACTGGGGTGTTCCAGTGTGCTGAAGAGCCTCTGTTGCAGTGCTCACAGTGCTCAGATCCATCCAGTCAGTTCTGATCTGACTTGTTACTGATGTGCTGAACTGCACACGTGGAAAACTGGACAGAAGTCAAGGATTGTGGACTGCAGCCTCTTAGTGCCGCAGCAAGTAGTAGTTTGCACAGGTTTCATGAAGAATGGGTGAGGATTTTTGCACTTACTGACTCTTGTAATACATGGAGTAAGAGACTGTTACATTTCAGGAAGGAGTAAGTTCCATCAGAGACTTCAGGGAGCATGGGCAGCATCGTGAAGCAGTGGGGTGTGTTCCCGTCTCACCTGACTCGTTCATATGTCTGTGGCATAGGAAGAAGGCAGAAGCTTATGGGACTTTCCTGGTCTGCTTGTTCCTGAGGAGTCCATTGCTGGCAATGGACAGAGCTCAGAAGGATCACTTGTGGAAAATCTTTTCTTGGTTTTTTTTTTTTTCTCTCATCACTACAGCAAGCTAAATAAAAAGGGAAGGGCTATGAGAAAGGGAAGCTACTGGGACCCACCGGCCTCCCCCAACAAGCTTGGAATTTTTTGGACATTGTTGTGAGTAGGTTGGAATGTTTGTTGCTGTTTACCTGACACTACCAGCCACCTCTCCAGACGTGATTTCTGCAGCAAGTTAGTAAATGGGGAGTGGTGTGAGGGTGGCAAAGTCTTGGAAAAATAGCTCTGTGAGAGTCTGGACATAGGGCCTCAGGGCAAAGAAGGCCAATTAATTCCTACATTGTTTGAAACAGACACTAGGCTGAACAGCAGCCTATTAGCTAGGAATCAAGAGAAAAAGCTATAGAAACTAAAGACTTGTATAAATTATTTTATTTATTTCTGTAATTAGCTCTTCATAATCAAGAGTTGGTCTTTTTCAGTCTGTGGTTTTGTTAATGTGAAAAATAAGTTGTAGTTTTAAATGGTTGCCTAGGGAACAGAAATAATTGTATATTCAGTTTCAACAAAATAAAGAGTATTTGTCTTACTTGACTGTAAGATGCCATTTATTTATACTGCCACAGATCCTTTCAGTGCTGCAGTTTATTTGTACAGTAATAAAAAAAAGTGCAGTTTTTTCCAAAATGAAAAAGCTTGTGCCATTCTGAAACATCAGTACAACTGGAATGTTCATTAAGCGCAACAGTAGCTCTTCAAAAAAAAGCAGAATGTCACGTCTTATGGCAATAATTCTCCCCAACAAGAGGGACATTACATATACATTTACATGAAAATCATGTACTGATTTATCCTTGCACAACCCACTTCTTTCCTCTCAGGCTGGTGGTTCTCACTTAAATGTCTCGAGTAGAGCTGAGAGCTGAGCTGGAAGCAGTCTGACACAGCAGCATCATTGCTGGGTATTCCCAATGTCCTTCATTTACCCACTTCATGGAAGTACAGGTTGGCACATATACATAACATGACAATAGAAAACAATATGTAGTAAATTAGATTTCTAAATTTGGGTTCCAGGTCTCCTTGTCGATACCAGTAGATCTAGAAGAGAAAAGGAGTTGGTGTTATTTCAAAAAGCTAGATATTCTGAGGAAACGTTCTTTGGTAACTGAATTGGCAACTTGCAGGTTTAGTTTTGGGTGTTTTTTTCTTCCTGTAAAACAATCCGACTTCCTCTGGCCAGAGGGACTGAGTGTGTGAGTGTCTGTATGTGAAACTGCCCTGAGGACATGTGCTGTCTCAGCTTTGCTGAGAGGGAGGGAGAGTGGGTGGCTTAGCTGGGGGTGTTTTAACTCTCAAAGCTGGCTGCACCCTGGTGGATGAGGACAAACACTGAGGCTTTGCACTAACACAGTCTATTCTGGGCAGAGTTGTGGCCACCAGCTGTAGGATCAAAAACTGGGACTGACCAGGGGGTGCAGAGCAACTTCCCAGCATACTCAGGAGTGAGGGCTTCAGGGCTGTTCCAGGCCACAACTGGAGGAAGGAGAACGCTCCAAGTATGAAAAGCTACAGCAGAAGAAGGAGCCACCAATGTGCCTGCCCGTGGGAGTTGGCCTAGATGGTCTTTGACAGCTCCTTCCAACCCAAACCATTCTGCGAACTCAGACCTGCCAGTGCTTGGGACCAGCTCTCTTGGAATTCTGCAGTTGTTGAGTAGAGGAACATCTTCCATTTGCTGTAGCTGCTTACCCCTGTAACCCATCCCCTGTGTTTGAAAGGTCACTGACTAATGCAAGTGCATGGCTGATCCCCCTTCAGGTGTCTTCTGCAGCACAATCCATCTCTGCATTCCCATTTCAGTGCTCTGCTCCCTGGTTTCCTGCTCTGTGTCCCCACTGGCAGCTGTGGGTGGCAGTGCCACAGAAGTGACAAGTCTTGCACCACAGCTGGGCTGCAGGAGCCGGCTCAGTTCACACTCTTACTCTGCAGTGAATGCAAAACTCACTGCCACTCCCTCATTGTCAGCTTGTGTATTATGGAGGCAGGAAAGCATTTCTAGGAGAGTAAAAAAGAAGGCAGCACCACGTAAAGCAGATTTTATTCAGAGCCATGGACTCCGAAGCATGGCAAACGTGGCGGTACTTACAAGAATGCCAGCAGAAATGCAACACAAGGAGATGCAGAAAGCAAAAAATACATTCACAGGTTTTGGAGGTAGTTGCGGGAAGACAAAAGCACTGATTAGAGTGACCTGTATGGAGGAAAACAAAGATGAGGATTTCACTCTGGCCAGAGCTGCAGTGAGAAGAGGCTCAGCCCAAGGGCTGGAGCAGCACAGCGCTCACATCCTGATCTGCACACCCCTCCCTGGTCTCTGACTCCCACCCCTGAAGACCTGAAGGAAAATGTGCAAGTTTGGAGGAAAACTACTTTGATACAGCTGCACACTGAGAGGAGTGGGAAAAAAACTTTGCCAAAAGCTTTGCCACGCTGGCTTATTGGCAGAAACCACCCTCCAAGTAGCCTTGGAGCCATCAGGCCCAGAGGTGCACAGTGCCCATGTAGGAGCATCCCTTCAGCCAAGTGTTCCACCAGCTGGCTCCTCTCCTGTCCCCACAGCCTCCCTGCACTCAGCTCTCCAGCAATCCCCGCGTGGGCCACACTCATGGTCTCCAGTCCTGACAGTGTCAGGTTTGTCTTTAAAGCTCGGGGAAAGCACAGCTCAGCACAAAGGGACAAACTTTGGAAAGACTTCTGTAAGCCATAAATAGAGGACACTAAATCATAAATAGAAGGAAATAGAAGCAAACATGCTCTCCTGGCACACAAGTGTTTTTGTTGTCTCAGCCAGCCTCACGTTCAGCCAGGATGGACAATCTGCCAGAGAACTTCAAGGATTTTATTGCAGCTCTTAAAAAAAGGTATTCCCCTTCTCCTGTTGTCAAAGAGTTTCTAAAGACAAGTATGTCCCAAAATGACTGCCTGTCCTAAATCAGAGCCTCTTTGGTCATTGGAAGCTTCACCACCCATTTTTGGGGAGGAATTCTGGTTTTCTCCGTGTCACTTGATGCAACATGGGGTGGGATAGGAGATACTTACTACAAGCAGCAAGGTTGTTAAGCCACCAACAACTAGATTGATGATTCTGTCCTGAAGAAAAGAGAAGAGTGTTATGTGTATCTAAAAACCAACAACAAAAACCCCCCCAAACCACATAAAACAGAGCATTAACCAACAACACTGAGCATCAGCCAGGATCCACGTTATTGCCAGCACACCATCAAGGCTCCCTGGTCAGCTCTGCCACACAGGAAGGTTTCCCCTCCCTCCACGGACCCAAGGGAGGTTGTACTGGTCAAGGCCTCGTGCAGCAGTTTGCTTATTTGCAAATGGCTTCTCTGCTGCATCTAAATCAATTACAGTTGTGCAAATTGTATTTAAATCTTTTTTTAAAGTGGGAGTGCACAGATGGAGGTTGTCAGAAAAAGCTTTTTTTAGCCTCACTGCCTGAGAATTAATAGACTGATGGAGTCCTAGGTGGGAATTTGTGGGCTGCTGGCAAGGAGGTGAAGCATTGCCCACACCCCAAATGCTCCACCCTGACACCAGCAGATCTGAAGGTGCCACACAGTGGCACTGCTTGGACAGACAGGTATCCCCCCACACTTCTTTCTGCTGCTCCTGATCAGTACAGAACAACTGGGAGGACACAACCTTTTTGCCCCTGGGAAGAAAGATCCCTCAGTGACAGCATGGCAGTCACATCCCAGTGGCATCAGGGCAGGGACACTGGGCTGTGTGACCACGGGGCCAGAGGAGCACACACAGCAAGACCCTGTACTGATGAACCTTCTGGAGTAAAAAACAAAGGAAAAGGAGAATATTCCAATCCCTGCCAGCACACTGCCTCCTCCCTGGTGCTGCTCTGAGTATGAACATATATCACCACAGCCAGACTGGGCAGCACACAGCCAGGTGTGACAGCCCAGATGGCTGACAACTCGAATCAAAGGCTAAAACAGCTACAGCAGAAAAAATGTGCAGAGAGAAAACACTCCAGGGTTCTGTTAAATGTACTGAGAGTCATTAAGTAGGTTTGGTGAAAGGAAAGTGAGAAAAGAGTTTGAGCAGTGAAAGCATTTTGCCCAAGACATCCCAGCCAGCAGGCACACAGGCTTCCCTCCACCCGCTCTTGCACAGTTCTTCCCTCTAGAATTTGGATTTGTAGAGGGAGAAGTCCCAGGTCCTCAAGAAGTAACACGTGACAGCAGCAGGGCACTAGAAGGAAGCAAAGAGGAGGCAGGGAGCAGAAAGTCATGCTTTTGTGGGATACCACCAGCCCTGACCAGAGGCTGTGGAGCTCATGTTGAGGTGGTTCAGGAACAGGTGGATGCTGTGCCCTGGTTGTGTTCATCCCCAGGGGATAGGGCCACAAGCAGACACCAAAACCTCTCCTATTAGTCCCCAACTCCTCTTTGTAAAACAAAACCACTGATGCTTCTGCAGCTCAGAGGCCCCAAGCTGTGGGGGAGCAGCAGTGGCTGCAGCAGTGAGAAGTGACACTCCCCATGGGAAATTGTCACCAACATGCCCTGTGCAAGGTCCTCACCAGCCAGCACAAACCCCTTCTCCTCACTGGCATTTCCACACAGAGCTGGCAATGTGACAGCAGCCTCTGAGAGCCAGCTACGAGATACCCACCACTGACCCCAGAAAGGAACCCAGAGAAGTAACTCCAGGCAAATAAGAGAAGCAACTTGAAAAGTGCAACCATGAAATGCTCCATGAGAGCACATCATGACTGCTCAGCTGGACTCCTCCTCCTCACCTAAAATAAATTAAAAGAACTCAAAGCTAACTTTAATTTAGGCAGGACATGGAAGGGTCCTTACCCCAAAAGCCACTCCAGCAGCAGGAGAGGATGGCAGTTTTGCTCTGCCCTTGCCCTGCAGACCTGGCTGAGCCCACCAAGGCAATGTTACAGAGGGGGACCAGAGCTGGCATTCAGGCTCAGCTCCTCCATTCACAGTGGCAAGAGGTGAGCAACTGGATCCCTTGTGCCATGAGGAGATGGGCTTCCAACAGCAGAGACAGCAGGGAATGCCAGGGAGCCAGCTGCAGAACCAGCAGTGGGTCACCAACCTGCAGAGCTCACCTGGTGAGCACAGAGTCACAGCCGGCTCTGCAGAGAGCTCGGAGGGATGGACACACAGTCAGTCACCATCCAGAAACAGCCATGACTGCACTCCTCATTAACTAGAGACCCATTGTGTCAGGACAGGCTGGACTGGCAGGAGAAAACAAGGGGTCAGACTTGACAGCAATCATGGAGCATTTCTCTCTTGGGTGTTTCAGTGTGGGAGAGAGCATCCCCCTGCACAGGGACCTCTCATCTCACACTGCTGAGGGAGGGACCTCCCAGTGCCAGCAGGATCAGATACAGATGCCAGCAGGGGAGCATGTGGCCTCCAGTCCCTGCAGCCAAGGCAGCCCCTTCCCCTGTTTAAACCCACGGGCACTCAAATTGTCAAAATGCACTGCAGCAGAAGAAGGTATTTCAGGATCCAGGGATTAGAGACACTGATCCTGAAATCCTGGGCTTGGCAAAGCAGTGAGAGGCTGTATTCCCCAGTGCCCACTGACACTTCAGCCGCAGGCAGCTTAGCACAGCAAAAAGGTTAAAAATACTCAAGCAGAGGCCAAGACGACTAAAGGGATTTGGGATGACGGAGCCTTTCACCTCCACACTGTGTCTGAGTGCACAGCCTGCCCGGGCAGACACTCCTGGGCATGCAGAAACTGGCTGTGGTGAGCCCTGTGTCCTACAAGTCACCCAGCTGGCACAGCAGCCACACAGCTGATTCAGGAAGGATTTTTCTCCAGCATCACCATGTTCTGTAATAGCTGCTAGAGTAAAAAGGCAAAAAACCCCAGCAGACACATGAAATCAGAGAGCCTGCAGCTGCCTGAGGTCACCTGGACCAGGACAGGGTACTGGCACACATGCACCAACTTCTGACCCAGCCCAGCAGTGCCTCCCTGGGGGTCCCCATTCAGCCAGCCAGCTACCGAGACGTAGTGAGCTGTTGGCCAGACAGGAGATGAATTCCATGTTTCACTGTTGCACAAGATGCATTTTGAAACAGGAGGGTTTGTGCCCTGTCCTTCTTCTCTGGGGAGGGTATTGCAGGAGCTGGAAGCATCAGACTCCTCCCAGGGAGCCTCTGCAGTGCAGAGGTCTCCCTCCATCTGCCCCTGGGAAAGGGGCATAAGGTCAGGAAGTGTCAAATCCTTCAAAGCAGGAGGGCACAATCCAGGATTCTTTAGGATCTGGGTCAAGATCACTTGGAGCAGCAGGGAAACTGAGGCTAGACTGAGAATATATCTGCACTCCCTTCACAGGCTTTGACAGAGTGGCAGCTTTGCTCTCTGACCCATTCCAGCTTGGCACCTTCCGTCCTTAAATCCTCCAAGTTAGCGGCGTGTGGGCTGAGCCCACAGGGATGCTGACAGAGGCTTGGCCAGGAGAAGGGAATGGGCAGGTCCCCTGGAGCGTGGGTACCCGGTGCCATCTCTGCAGGAGTGACAGAAAGGCCATTTTTATGCCTTACATCAGCAAGTCCAGATGGTCAGCAGCCATTGCAGCCCGCTGCAGCCGTAGGGGATGCCTGAATGCAGTGCCCGACCCAGCCTGGTGGAATTGCAGGCAATACAGGCTGTGCTCAGGGCCATGCTGGACACCCATCCTCTGTAAGACATGGGGACGTCCTGGTGTGTCCTCAAAAGCCCATCATTCCCATCCCGAGCTGCTCAGTCTCTCTGTTGCTTTCTTCATCCAACCCATAACAATTAACTCCCACCCACTCAAACGCTCCTGCCATGGAGGAACCCAACTTTGAACTTCTTTCCTGAGAAGTATTGCCCTGTGTCAGTGCCCTGTGACAGTCTGTCCCCTCTTTGGCACCGTACAGCTGTGCCTTTGCCTTGTCTCATACCCATTCACTGCCAGCGCTGCATCCCTGGACAGCACAGCTGAATCCACAGCTCCTGGCATTCACTGGTGCCGTGTTGCTGCACTCCCTCTTCCCACCAGCCACGTCTTTGGCACCACCTTGCCCCAGTCTCTGCTCAGCAGTTGTACGGGAGAGCAAGCTTGGCAGGAGCAGCTGGACCATGGCAGGGCAAGGAGGTGGATGCTGCTGCCCAGCTCTGCCATCCCCAGAGAGTGGCTTTACCCTCAAAGTCACCAGCTTGGAGACCAGGAGAGTGCAAGAAGGCAGGAAGAGGGAATCCCCCTCTCTACATCCATTTCCAATTGCTGGCAAGGGTTGGAAGATCCCTAATTTTGGGCTCAGGGCTTCTTGGGATACGAGCACTGCCCAAGCCCCAGCAGAGGATCCTGGTTTGCCAGTATCAGCCATCATTTGCAGAGACCCAAAAGCAGAGCTGGGATGTGGGCAGATGCACTTCTCCCGGCAGACCTGCTCCCATTTAAAGGCAAAGTTTAGCTTTTCCATTCCTGACACAGAACATTCCAGCTCGGGACCTCACCAGCGTCCGTTCCTAAGCAACCCCAGTGAATCGGGGAGGAAAGGACCCCTGGGCAGCACAGCGATCCCTTGTCTGTCAGACACGGCTACAGCAGCGAGAGACCATTGGCTGCTGCTCGGCCCATCGGACAGGTTCCAAAAAAGCCACAGGAGTCAGGCAGGGGGTGAAGTGCAGGACGCTGGATCCCCTTTAGAGCCCAGGAACTGAAATTAGCATCCCACTTTTATTATTTACTCCTCTCCTTTGCGAGCAGAGGCATAGCTGGAAAAAGACAGGGATCAGGGATCGAAGGCTTGACCTGGGCTGAAGAGTTTGGGAGTTACCTGCCAGGACTGCCTCCGTGCTCCAATGGCACATCCCCGTCCCCAGAAGTGCCCGTTGCTGGGAGCTTCCCAAAATCCCTGACCAAGGAGCATCCAGCAGGACCCAAGTGCAGGGCACTGCTCCAACAAAGGTACCCCTGCCTCCAGTGCTCCCATCAGGGCAGCACTGCTCGTGGGGATACCTGTCCCCCCCTCGGTTCATCTTCTTGGGGTCCTGCCTGTCCTCCTAAGCCACATCATTCCATTTTTCCCCGAAAATCCGGTTGGTATCACTTTGTTCTCATTAAACATTGTAATTGTAGCAGCAGTTCCAAGTTCTCGCAGGGAGGGCGGTGATGGACTTGATACACTTCTGAATAATCTCAGGCGGTTTCAGCCTGCACCCCGCAAGCACACACGAGTGTGGGTAACCCCTCCTAACAGGGGACAACCCCGAGACACAGACGGATGATGTGACGCTCCAGGTACCGTGGATCCCGAGGGATCCCGATCCCAGGAGCCCCCTCCCCGGCACCGCAGCAGTGCCGAGAGCCGAGCGGCTTACGGGGATTGACACCTGAGGAGCCGCTGCTGCCACACGTCACCGAGGAGCCAGCTCCTCCAGCCCGGGCGGAAAATCAGTTCCCAGGGAGGCACCAAACGCAGCCCCCCATCCCCATCCCGGCAAAGCCCCCCAGGCTGGGGGAGCGGCAGCCGGGCTGCTCCAGCCGCAGCGGCCTGGGGTCTGCAGGGCACACCCGGCTCTGCGACCCCTGCCCTGCCCAAACCCCCTCCAGCCCCACTCCGAGGGTCCCCCCGACCCTGGGACCCCGAGCCCCACGTTCCCGATAGAGTTTTGGGGGGATGTTGCTTTGGGGAGGATTATTTGAAAGTTGATTTTCTTGGGCAGAAGGGGAGGGAAATGTTTTGTGAGTTATTTGGGGAGGGGATCTTGCTGGAAGGGTTTAGTTCTGGGCATATCGTTTGGGGTTTTTTTTAAATTTGGCGCTGTGTTTGGGGTTGATGGATTATTTTTGGTTTGGGACACTAATGGGGAGATGGTTGTTTTTGTTTTATTTCAGGGGGTTTTTTTAATATAATTAGGCCAAATTGAAGCTTTTCCTTCTTTTGGAATTTGGGGGGGCTCCTTTTATATTTTTTCATTAGGGTGCAGCCTTTCTTATTTTTGATGCTGTTTTGGAGGGAGACTGAGAATTCTTTCTTATTTCATATGGATTTTTAAATTTGTTTGCAGGGTTCGGGCAGGTTCCTCGCTCGGGCCGGCCCCTCGGCTGCCTGCGGCGCTCCGTGCCGAGCCGGGGGGCAGGGGGTGGCGAGCAGCCGCTCTCCGGGGCGGCCGGGAGGAGGTTCCTCCTAACCGGGGGGCATTTACCGGGAGGGTCGGGAGGGGGGGGCACCACGGGACTTTCGGCTGCATTTCCTCCGCCGCGGTTCGCTGCGGCGGGGGGTTCTTTCGGGGGAGGGGGGTGCCGGGGGTGGTCGCTGTCGCGGCGGAGCGCCGTCCCTTACCCTGGCCGAGGTCTCCCCGAAGAGCGGCCGGTTGTCCGCGCCGCCGGTGCCGTACCCGCGGGCGGGGAATCCCTCCATGGCGCGGGGGCGCTGCGCCGGCGGCCGCGGGGGGGCGCCCGCTCATGCTGCGCCTCCCCCGCCCGGCCCTGCGCGCCCGCTCCGCGCCCCGCGGCGGCACCGGCAGCGAACGCAGCGGAGCGGCACCGGGGAACGCGGGGCCAGCGCGCCGCCCGCCGCCGGCTCTGCCGATTTGTTGCTCAACAAAGTTGCGGTATTTGGGCAAATCTCATTAGGGATGATGATATGGCAGCTTGGAGGAAGTAGCCTGATTTGATTTGGGTTTGATTCGATTTGATTTTTCTTATTATAGGCTTTATTTTCTTTTCTTTTTTTTTTTTTTTTTTTTGCTTTTATTTTCCTTTATTGTGTTTTACTCTCATAAAATCACAGAAGCAGAATATCCTGAGTTGGAAGGGACCCAAAAGTAACATCAGTCCAACTCCTGGCCGTGCACAGGACACCCCGCAAACCTCACCCTGTGCCTGGGAGCATTGTCCAAACCCTTCTTGAGCTCTGTCAGGCTCAGTGCTGTGAGCCTGCTCCAGTGCCCAGCCACCCCCTGGGTGTAAAACCTTTTCCTGATGTCCAACCTAACCTTTATTTTACAGCCATTGTATTTTTTATTTTGTCATTTATTCTTCTTTATTCTATTTTACTTTATTTTTAGGGGCATATTTATTTATTTATTTATAACATCTGAGCCTGCTAGAGCTGAAAAATGAACTCACATGTGCTCTTCCTGGTCCCCTACATAAGTTACCCACCTAAACTAGATAAAAGAGAGGGATTGTCCCTGGAGCTAGGATTGGTAGCAGTAAAACACTTTTGCTGTATACATTCCTTAGCAAAAGTTATCCCATCTCCCAGCTGCTGCTGCTGCTTTGGAGCTGATGATGGGTTTGCATGTGAGAAAGCCTGGGGGCATTAATTGTATTGTTATTCTAAAATTTATTTTTATTTATTTTAATTTTATAATGATAGTTTTATTTACATTTTTATTTAATTTTTATTTAAATTAATTTCTATTGGTTTGGAGGGTTTTTTTACTTTTAAATTAATTTCATTTTTTCTATTTACATCACTTGGTCTCAGGAAATAGCTTTCCTTTCGGATGTCCCCCAGACCATCATGGATATAACCTTTCTCCAAGTGCATTTTAGGATGAAAAGAAACCAGTTAAGATTCATTAAATGTTGTGGCTTCCAGGACAGATTTTAAACTTTTTGTTCAAATGTCTGTGGTTTCCCCAGACCCTGCTCTCTCCAGGAATTCCAGAGGGCTTTTTGCCCTGAGAGACAAACTCCCCTAAATACCACTGGAATTTAGGAGAAACAGCATGGCCATTTCCTTCTTGCTGGATAGAAAAGATTTATAGGCCAGCTCTGTAGGTGAAAAGATCAGAAAGAAGAACACATCTGCAGATATGAGCTGTCAGAGCAGTTGTTCTGTTGGTGGCTCCAATTCCTGCCACCAAGGTCCTCCTGCAGGCCATGGCTCTGGGAGCTCCCCAGCTGTTGAGCAAGAGCCTGGTGAAATCAGCTTCTCTTGCAAAACATTTCTGTCATTTTAGGTCTCAAGTGCTGCCTGCCCTGGGGCTGTGCAGGCAGGGCTGGGGCACTGGAGCACTCGGTCTGCTCTCGGCCTCTGCGCTCAACGCTCAGAGACCAAAGCACCGCCGCCTCAGAGGGGAAAAGTACTGAATTCAAGTGAGGCTGGGAAATTATCACAGCTTCCAAGGGGAAAAGTACTGAATTCAAGTGAGGCTGGGAAATTATCACAGCTTCCAAGGGGAAAAGTACTGAATTCAAGTGAGGCTGGGAAATTATCACAGCTTCAACGAGCTTGACGGAGTCCTGAGCTGAAGTACTGGGTGGGAAGCACAAGGTCTCCTGTAACCCTCTGTTCCCAGGGTAAGCGCTGGGGAAGAAGGGTCTCCAGACCCAGTGGAGAGACTCTTCATGTCCTCTTGAGCCACTTGCTAACAAACAATCCCATGGTGTGAAGGATGTGGCTTCCTGGCACACGAGTGCTCTTGACCTACAGAACAGTTGGTTCTATGCTCATTTTTCAGTACTTGTGTATTAATTATACTCCTGAGCAGGCTCTGGCTGTGCCCAGATTAAATACTGAGGGGTTTGTAGGGTCTGGGTGGGGCATGGCAGTGCTGGAGAGGGTGACTGCATCATTTAAACTTGGAGTTATGGCTCAGTGGGACAAAGGGACATAACCTTCTTCCAACACCCACTGAATAACTGAGAACAAATGCAAAACAGAGGCAAAACTTGCTGAAAACCACAAATTGTTACTTGTGCATAATAATCCATGAATCAATAATCAGGGAATATTGGAACAGGGGAGTTACTTGTTTCTCAGCCCATGCTTTGTTATAGTATCTTGTTTTTTCAGTGCTACATGTCTTCTACACTTAACCAACCTGCACCTCTCCCACCTGGACCACTGACTTGTGCATCAAAGTGCTTCCTGGGTGATATGATCACTTTGTAGACAGCAGCTGTAATCTGATGAGAGTCTGATTGAGCCACTAATGTAACAGACCAAACAGATTCACTTCTTTCTACAATTCAAACTAAGTATATCAGTCTTCAGTGAAAAATACCTATGCTTCTCAGGTCTGAAATAAAAAACAACTTGCTGTTTAATAGAGGAAGTAATATCAAAGGAAATCTTGGATGATTTAACATTGGAAGGATTTGTACTGCTCAGGTTGGACACAACTCCTTCGGTCTTATTTAGTGTGTTTTACATTTATTACAGTTGGCTGCATCTGTTACAGCAGTTCCAAGGTTTACATGCTGAGCTTTAGCTCTCCTTCCTCAAAAATATTCCTGGCATTACTTCCTAGAAATAGATTTGGCCCATAAATTGCAGAGAGCTTTGGAGTCTCTTCAGAACATCAGCACCATAGACTATAAAAGACTATGTGCTTTCTCCTGTCTAATATTTTATTTATATTAAAGCCATCATGTGTTTTTCTCTGCACTCTGGGTGAAGGTTTAATTCAGCACATATATGAAAATTTCAATATATCCCAAGGCTAATTATATATCACTGTCACTGATGCTGCAGCCTCTGTAACTCACCAGCTGGCTGTTGGAGTCCCAGGGTGGAGGTCAGTAACTCATCTGGGCAGGCAGTGCTGCCTTCAGCCCCTCACTGACCTGGCTCCCTGATGCTCTGTGTGTCCTTTCTAGTGATCTAAAGTGCTGGAGCTTCTAATGCATCAATTTATTCCATAACTCTTTGGTAGCAGGGGCTTTCTGTTGCCATTTATCTCGGTCTCAGCTCCAGCAAGAGCAGACCCTGCTCTCCTGTCTCCTTCCCCGTAGCAATTTCAGCTTCCCGACACAGCCATTACTGATTACAGCCTGGCAGTTGGTTTTTGCACTATTAAATCAGCCCTCAGCTCCCAGCACAATGGCCATGAGGCTATTCTACTTGGCACACTTTATTTTTAAAGGATAGCAGTTTCCTCAGAGCTTTCTAACAAAGCCTCCACAACACAAAACTCCTGGGGCATCCAGGAGCTGTTTTCACTGTGTTTTCAAGTCCAAAGGAAACCTGACTAACAAACTTGGTTTGTCAGAATAGCTTTTACTCCCATCTCTATCAGGCCCCAACCTGAGGAAATACTTTAGAAGAGGAATAAATGGACAAGATATTTACAACACTGAGATCCCTCTCCATCACCCCAGAAGAGTTGGTTTTGACTCCCTCTACAGAAAAGGTCACCCGACTCTGGCGGATCATCAAGGGACAGCCAGCTCGAGGACAGCCATGCTCCCCCCAGAGCAAGGGGCATGATTTTCAGTTAATCCTGCCTTGCTGTACATTTCTTGCCTTTGCTGGGTGCATATGTTCTGCTGAGATGACAGGAAGTTTCTAAGTATTTCCAGTACACCCCAGGTGTAATCTAGTGGTGCAGCCAAAGATCTCTGCCTGCATCTCCCAGTTTATGGTAACTTTTCTTGAGTCTCTGCCTTACTGCTTTCAGAGTTTTTCCCCCAAACAAGGATGCTTTAATTTAGAGTTAATGGAGAAGCTGAGTGGCACTGGGACCCATGGAGCAGATGCCACAAAGGGAACACAGGGCTGCTGGGGTGACAACCACTGGGACCATGGGGCTGGGGCTGATGTGAGCAGCCCGTACCCAACAGCTCCCCAGATTTCACTGTCATTGCCTGGGACATGGGGAGGAACATCATCCCAGCGGGAGGGGGAAAACAACCACGGCCTTTTATGATTTGCAGCCAATGAGAGAGGTCTGGGGATGCAGTCAGCAGAGGGAGGCACGAGCACACAGATCCTGTGCAAGCCTCAGCCCGTGGCAAACCTCCAAGCTCCACAATGCAGACAGAGGGCTTCAAACAGTTCTGAAAAACTACTTATTTCATTTTTTTCATATTTATGTTTAGCTCTTGGAGATCAGATGAGAGACTGGACAAGTGAGGAAGCTGAAACATTCTCATTCAAGGATGTATTGTCTGAATTATTCATTATAATTTTCATTCTCCTGTGGATTTTTCAGCATTTGAGATTTATGAGGATTGTGGATTCTCCCTCTTTTATATTATCTTACTTAATGAATTCCAGAAGCTTTCCCATCTACTCCTTCATACTCCAAAATCTCAGCAGAGAGTCAATGTTTGATAGACTTAGAGAAAAATTTCCTCAATATTTTTTTTTTATTTTTGAGAAAAAATATTTTCAAAAAGATAAACATTTCATTAATATATGCACATGTACGCATATACAATGCAAATTTCCCTCCTGGGCTTCTGATAGATGTATAAGCTGTTTACCATTTACCAACTGCTCCTCTGAGCTGGTGGCAGACATTAAGTGGGGCAGCAGCTATGGGGCTGCTTCAAAACACCCCTTTGAAGAGCAGAGGATAGAGCTCAGTGTGACACCAGTGGTGGCAGGAACATCACAGGGAAATCTGCATTGGTACTGATCTTCAAGAAGAAAAAAGCTACTTTGAATAGCAAAAGGACACAGAGCAGCAGTACCACCTCCTGATTTTGCAGGATTTCCATCTTGTCATTTAAGCTTTCCACAGTAGGATGAACAGAAAAGAAAATTATGCACCTATTTGTCCTTCCTTAGTATGTGCATATGCTCCCCTTTGGCACTACCACAGCCTTGAAATGCAGGGTTTTGTGATTCTCTGCAGAGAGCTGAGATGAAAAACCTTCTTTGCCCACAGCAAGCATGCTTTGAGAGGTCATCCCACCAGCAGCAAGGGTCTGTGCCTTGTCCATCTTCCCAAGCCACCTCAAGGCTACCTGCCAGCCAAGCACATCCAGGAGGAGATTTTCTTCCCAAAATTCGATGTTCCTGAGGCACATGCTCCATTAAACAATGGCTAGCTGGAGGCTGACTAAAACATCTGCCTGAAATCCAGACTGCTGCCTCTTGTGCTGAAATGTTTCCAGCTGGCACTGCCCCAAACGCAGGTTTTTTCTTCTCCATGGGCATGTGCAGTTCAAAGCCTGCAGTGGCTACAGCTTCTGAATTGAAAAGCAAGTCATGCAAATCCTATTTGTACCAGGGAGCTGTTATCTTACTAAAGTTTATGGATTTCACAGAGTCTGAGGGCAGAGGGCTCCATCCCAAGTGAGAGGTGTGAACTCTCTTTTGGGATCTCACACAACACAAATCACTGCTTATAGTCAGGTAACTGGGCTGAGACTGATGGCAGTGTTTGGAAACTGTGTTAATCCTCAGGCAGTAAAATAATGTTCCAGAAACAAAACCTCTGCCTGCTCCGTATCTGTCTTACATCTCTGTATCCACCTTGTCTGTATCAGACAAGATGTGCCTGATCAGTGAGGCACAGTGGAAAATACTTCCATTGGCCTCCATTGACAGAGTCCCAGTGTAACCACTTCATTAATTTATCCCTGATTAGAGTCTGTTTATCCAGTCTAGTATCATTCCCTTTTAAGTACTGGTTCCTGTTGACCCTTCATCAGTCCTCTGGCACCTCTCCAGTTTTCCAAAGTTTGTTAAGATCTAAAATTAATGAAATAAGAGTACTGAGCTACTGGTCTTAAGAATGGAAGTGTACATGACCCCAGACTTCTGAACTTAAAGTGTTCATATTTAGCACGTGTTTCACATCCTCCTCAGCTACAGATTGTAAATTATTTCATCTGGTATAGATAGATCCTACTACCTTGCTCTGATATAGTAAAGCAGGAATAAGAACATTTGGTGTGATGTTTTTCCCATCTGATGGATATAAATGGTAAGATTGTAAATAACAGAAAAGCTATTCCTAGGTTAAGATTCCCAGTGATATTTTAATGTCTTCTTACTGTCTAAACATACTTAAGTTTTTATATTTCTGTTTCTGTTGCCTTGCATTCTCAATAATCTGCTTGCAATATACATTCTATGGTAATGAATATCTCTTCTAAACACCTCTTCTGAACTCCTCCTTCAGATCTATCTGTCTGTCATCTATCTATCTTCTCTGTTGAAATATTGCTCTGGTCTGAAAAAATATTAATCCACTGATGTTTAAATAAATCTCTGTCTTTGTAGTTGCACTTGTAGTAATCTTTCTCATTTGCTGAGGCCAAAGTTGTGAGTGATAGGCTACCAAAGAGATATTTCATGTTTTTAATTAGCATCTCCTCCAAACAGTGATCTTTCAGCTTTGGTCCACAGACCTCCTCCTTTTTGAAGGGTCCAGTGGAGGGAAGAAGGGTCCTTCTGGACTGTGACTCAAGTTCCTTCTGAACAAGATGGACATGTATCTCAGGGAGGTTAGGATAGGAGTTAGCAGGTTGTAACCACCACAGAGCAAGAGCTCCACTGTCTGTAGCTTCAGGAAACCAGAGCCACGGAAAGAAGCTGATCTGCAGGGACACCGGGCTCTTTTCTCCAGAAACACTGCCCAACACATCCCTGTGTCGCGTGTGCCTGGCTCCAGCCCATCTCTCCAGGCACAGCATCCAAGCACTTATCTCCTCTCACTCACAGCCCACCTGCTGGCTCCTCCTCGCTCACATCCCAGCCCTGGCTGGAACATCACGTACTTGGCACAGGATGCTCCCCAGGACAGCACAGCAGACATCCTCTAGACACCCCGGGCAAACATGAAGAACCTGCCATATATCCAGCCCCCTGCTTTTTGTTCCATCCCCCAAGCAGCTGGCAGCCGTTTATCCACCCGAGCAGGACAGCTCCCACTTGGATGAGGTATTTGGGTGCTCCTGCCAAGGCAGGAGGAACATCTGCAGCGAGGAGCTGGGACCACATCCTACTTCCCCAACCAGCAAGAGTTGCCAGCAGGGGAGGAGGTTTCTGTGAGCACGAGATTGCTGGCAAAATGCTGATGCATCTGTGCGCTTGACTCTTTAACCTGCTCGTCCTTCCCTGAACCCGTCCCCTTCTTCCCCCGCTCCCCTTTCCCCCTCCTCCTTCTGTTTCTGGGCATTCCCTTCCCGTATCTCCCGGTCCCTAGAGCTGCCGCCTGCCAGCACCGTGGGGCTCAGGTGCGTGGGTGCCTCTCCACCATCCTCAGAGCACAGCCAAGCGCCTGCCTCGGGAGCTGCCACAGGACGTGTGAAACTGCAGAGCATCTGCTTCAGTAAATTGTCTGGTTATTCCGTATCACAGAAGTAACAAATAACGAGGAAAACAGTGATTTAAACACACAGGCACACAAACATTAATGAGCAGGTGATGAGAGAGACAGTAAGGGAGGCCAGAACTTGCCAGGCACTGTCTGATGGACCATTAAAGGAGCTACTCTGGCTTTGGAGAGGGTCTGCCTCAATATTGTAACTGATAAGATGGAGAGAACATGGTTAGTGTGAAATCAGAGGTGTATGTGAGGGAGCTCGGGGAACTGAACAAAACTTACTACAGGATGTTTACAGAAATGACCAAAGACACAGGAAGGGAAGGATCAGGGTGGAACAAGTATGGGAAGATGACAAGGAAGGAGGCTGGAGGGATCACACATGACAGCAAGTGTTTGGGCAGGACAATCACCTGGCTGGGCCCTGGCCCTGATCCATGCAGTCTGGCCTGCCTTCTTATTAAAACCCATCCTTGATTTCCTTTGCTGTGTGCCAGGCCCCGGAAAAGACTCAAGGTCTGAGCCAGGGCTGGTGGAGGGAGCCAGGACAGAGGACACTGGACAGGCTTTTCAAGGGATCCATGAGTGTGGAGTGCCTGTGAAGGCAGAGAAGATGGGAGAGTATTGAGGGGAGAAAAAGAGCCACAAAAGCAACAAGCAGCAAAGATACTCTATCTCAACACTGAGAGATGTAAATACACTGGCAGAACAAAGCATCCATAAAAATGATTATGTTTGTTCAAAGTTACATTACAGTAATTTTTTGGGTGCCACCCTGGAACTCTACTGTCAGTAGACATTCCCCAGTCACCATCCCAAATGTTGTTTGTGAGGGTGTTGTGCTTCAGACTTGAATTAAATGCCAAGTCTCAATTGCAACAAGAAAGAAATTGTGGGTTTTTTTTAAGTAATTAAGTAATTGCTAAGAAGTGTTCAGGACATCCAGGTTACTGAGAAAGCAGGTCCAATGAATAAGATAAATTCAGTGGAACTGAAGTACCAGGAGAGAACCTGCAAGGAGCACAGGGGAACTCCATTCCAGCTGCTTTCAGGCAGCCCTCGTTTGTATCGACAATGTGAGGAAAAGCAGCACCAACAACTGCTGAGTTAGGAAGTTGTTTTTAATGAGTTTGAAGCCTACCATTTTCAACACTTTGAAACAAGGGAACCATGCTTGAAAACCAAAAGGTTGAGGTTCAACTGTCTTCAGAGATGGAAAAACAACTGTCCATTCAGGTACCTAAGTGAAAAATCAAAACAACTCTGCCATCCTTCCGTGTGGAGCTTTGAGCTGCTGTGACTGCAAAGCAGTCAAACAACCATGGTATCACTGTCAGAAAGCACTGTTCCAAAATGGATTCCACTAAAGCCTGAAAAGCAGAGCACAGCAGCCTGGAACACCCCAGGTTGCACTCTTGGCATTTCACGTGTAGCAGTCAAACACAAAGCCTGCAGAGTAGGTCTTGGAATTTGTTTTCCCTACTCTTGTGAGCTTTTACAGGCACAGAAAGGATTTATTATTCTTTTACAAAGCTATGAAGGGAATTAAAATTAGACCAAGTAGATCAGGCTTAGACAGCTGCAAGCTAACAGAGCCTTGCCACCAACCATTCCTTGAGCTGCTGCAAATGCCACTGAGAGCATTACAATATTCCCTGATAAGAGAAATACCAACAGATAAGTACCTGGGAAAGTACTTTTTACATAATTACTTTTTACTAAGACTCAAATCAGAAAAACAGCACATATTTTCATCTCTGGGCAATAAAACTTGAAATATGTGCTTTATCTCTTTAAAATTCAGTAAAAGAGTTTGTATAATGATGTTCAGAAATAATTTATGTAGATAAGTACTGTTGTGTCACCCTTAAATGAAGCACAGCTTCCCCAGATCGCTTACTTCTGATACTCCTTCATAACTAAGCTTAAGAGACAAGTGAGCTCACAGCTTTCCACCTGCTTAAAACTGAGGTAGGGATATTTCAGCTAAGAAATATTTCAGGTATTTCTCATATCAGATGTATCAGATAAGAGAAAACACTGAGTTCTTTTGACAGCTCTTCCGAGCAAAAGATATATCCAGCACACAGGCAGCAGAGGAAACTTTGTTGGTACTCAAGTATCAGCTTCATGCTCAGCCAGCACAGCTGAATGCCAAAGCCTGGTTAGGAGGAACTTTGGCAGGCTGGAGGAGTGGTCATATTATCTTAAGTTTAGCACAAACTGGATGTCAAAGGACAATTATAACTGAAACCAACGCTGCTAGTACAAAACCTGCTGTTTTGCTAATGAACTGAGGGAACTCGCAAATTCCCCAGTCTTGAACTGACAAAGGCCATCTCAGTAAACTGGTCTTACTAATTACAAGGCTTGTCTTTCATCCTGTGAATCTTTTCAATATCACAGTGACATTCAATCTTTTTTACACTGACAGTGCTGAAAAACGTAAGTAATATCTAGGTAACTCATTCTCTCAAAGTGGGAAGGATCTGTCAACTCATATAAAGTGGAACATGAATTCCCATGCTATTCATTTGAAGTGAAATATCCATGGGCTGCATGAAATGCACACTCATGGTTTTAAAATACAGACAGAAGCATCTAGCAACATTGCAAAAATATTGAGGAGTAGTTAGGTATAATGAGGGAATGCCAGAATAATCTCTTATATGTGTTTCAACTTCCAAAAATCTTTCTTGAGGAAAAAAATTCACATTAAATCCTAAAAAGTTACCTGCAGTTTTAATTCCTGTTCTCAAATACCCAACTATGTCTTTTTTATAGACTGAGAAAATGGCTGTACCAAATGTTCTCACTTCTTCTGTGTGTGCTGATAGCAATAATTTCTGACAATAAATTTGAGCTGGCTATACACCACATCTATGTTTTGTGAAATTCTTTAAAGGCCGTTTTCATATCCACTGGAATATTCTGGTTTTAGGATTTTTTTAAAGCTAACAAAGTGAGATCCACTAAACTAAAGTGACAAAATAGATGGGTTATCTGGTAATTGCTCTGTTTCCACTATTTAACTGCAAAGTATGTAAAAAGTCCTGTCTTTAAAAAGTACATCCAGAGCACTTCAAGTATAAAAGAAATCATAATGAAAGGCTGAAATGACATTCATTGCAGCAATGCTTTATTTCTCTACATTGCAGTAACTCTCTATATGCCACTAAAGCCTTCTGGGAATATAAGTTTCATAGTTGCTTCAGAGTATCTTTCAGTCATTTCTCTAACAGAGCTCATACAAATTTAAGCTAAAATTCTCCAAGTGGTCTAAATACGATGAGAGCATCAGCAATCATTGTCAATGAAGTATTTTAAATATTGCACTCATACTAGTTATTTTGACTAGGAGCTGTGTCTTCTATTTCTCATCTTGAGTCTGCTTCCATCTTAGGCTCAAACAAATGAAGAATATCCATAAGTTAGGTGGTCAAATGTACACTGCTAACTCCTGCCTAAATCTAAGTTTAGATACCCTTGGTCAACAGTCTAGAGATAGGAAATATTAACAACAAAATTTTTGTAACTACCTCAAACACACCTACTGGTCTTCATAACAACAGTCTGTTCTGCTGGTCAATTATCAGGAGTTTTGGCATCTCAAAGTATTTTAATATAATATTTTAAATCCCCTCATGAGTGAAGGTAAGTACAGTCCCTCATCTTCACTGAGTGTCTCAGTAGCCCAGATATGGGCAGCTGCTGCAGAGCTGATGTCACAGCAGCACATTCAAAGAAAACATTACATAGCTGCACTTAAAATAAATTAATTGTGCCCACAAGAGCTTCTCTCCATTCAGAACAAAGGCTGTCCAAATGACAGGATCAGGTGTGGATGTTGATAATGTGACATTTGAAGTTAGATGAGATGAATTCTGCCCAGAAATCCCACATATAATCTGTGTACGTCAATTTCCCCTAAATATTACCAAACATGGATTTCATGTTCTCCCTGGAGTTTTATACTCCATGTTCCCAACACCTGTGAATCCACAATCCACCCCTGCAAGAAGGAATATGCTGCTAAGTCAATTAATACTTCCTCTTTGAGTAATTAATACTGGCATCTGACAAAAATACTTTGGGGATAGACAAAAAGACATTTCTGTTGTGACTCTTTCTATCACAATAACCAGTCTTTATATCTGCGTCTCAGCACTGGCCATTGTTACTTGATTGTTCAGCATCCTGCACTTAAATTCTTTGCTTGTTTTTCTTGCTCTGCTCCAAGGAAATGTCAGTCAGTGCTCTGGTCTCACTTTGGCCCTTTGGAGTCTCATAACCCTTAGCTGCCCCAAGAGACTGTGGCTGACATTAACAAGTGTCAACTAGATTCTATTGTTTGGAATAAAGATTGATGCTTGTACTTACAATGGATGTTATACAGTTAATTGAAATATATGATATCCATTTACCAGTTTTTAGCTTTATGTCAAAGCATCTGTAACCAGGAAAATGAGGCATAATAAGGCTTTTAGTTATAGGAAGGAAAAGGTGAAGTTTCTATGTCTATAGTTCAGGCTTCTCTACATTTCCGGCACTCCCCTTTCTATCTAAGCATGACATGGATACTTCAGGTAAGCCAGATTACACAGTTCATTTACTTACAGGTCTTAAGAAACAATTTATAGAAACAAACCAACCAGAACAGTAACAGCACTAATACACATAAACTTTCACGTTACGGACATCTTTGTCTTCGCATTCTCTTTGCCTATTGTAATAATAGAATGTATTGTCCCTTCTCTGGAGTTTCTTAACAAATCCAGTTTCTGGCCAGCACTCTACCTACAAGTAGAACAAAAATGATATAAAATCACCTGAACCACATTAAATTATGTTTGTGCAGGACATTGCAACGAATATGGGGTATACTTTCATAGAAAACCCTCATTTGCATCTAAATACTACTTTTCTATTAACTTGCTGAACTTTTAAAAACAGATTGAGAACAAGATGACAGAAACCAGTTTTCAGTTTAGTATAAAGTTATGTGATCTGAAAAGCCTAGAAATAGGAATCTAAGGATATTTAACAGACTTATTTTAAATTGGGCAAGTCAAAGTTTTTAAAACTCCTTGTTTAGGAACACAACATTGATGCTATTCAGTTATTCAGTAATCTGAGAGGCTGCCAGTGTCTGCTTTTGTAAGACTGACATATATTTAAAGATTTCTTTCAGATCCTTCTGTTGAATATGCAAATGCTGAAGCCTTTAATTTAAAGGGTGATGCTGAGTTTATGTGGGACTTACCAGTCTCGAAGACAGTAGGATCAGTCCCACATAAACTCAGCATCACCCTGGTGCTCTTCACTCTTTCATAGTGTAAAGCTTTAAATTAAAAGCTTCAGCATTTGCATATTCAACAGCTTTATGGCTTTAGTGGCTCTTTCAGCTTGGGCATCTATGACTGCTTCTGATTAAACTAAACCTTAAAAATCAGGTAATAAGCATCTTATTTCTCTTCCAGGCAGAGCTGACAACAGGATGTCAAACTAGAGCATTCTCTAATTGGAGAGCCCCAGAAGTGGTTTCATCACTTACCTTCTGACTTCAGGCACATAGCTGTGTTATTTGCATTGTCTATCTAAACATAACAGCCCTAAGATTCATTCCACCTACATTATAATTGCATCTTTAGTAACAACAATATGGAATAAACAAGACATTTCAGAATATGTAAGTTCAAAGAGAATCACTGCCAGGCCCTGGCATGCTGGAACTGAATGCTCACTCACACTACAATTAGTCAGTGGTATTCTTTAACTTTCATCAGGGTTTAACTGCCAGGGGCTGTGCCCTGTCATGAATCTTGAACACACAGATCCTACCACAATAATTACGTTATTTCCTTCTGCAGTTACTGAAAATTATACCACAGCCTTTGTAGTGATTTCAGAGTCCACGATAAAATAATAAACTGTATCTTATTATGCACATCAATATGTTTTGCTGTGTTTTGAGTTAACTGGATGGGGAGTGAGTTTCTTGGAACTTTCTGTTCTTTCTTATGTGCACAGGAAGCCAGCATATTTTAAAAGTGTGTTCTTCATACTGTATTTGCTGCTTTGGAAGATAAATTACAGAGCTGTAATAAAAATGATATATTGTTTGCTGTATTAACCTGTCGGTTGCTGTTTTGAACCCAGAGTAGCCACTGGATGTTTGGCCACTACTCAGTAGCTCATTTGATGTGCTGGAGAGCATCACTAACAACTGCAGTGAGCAGAGGCACAAGTCCTTGGTGTTGACAAGAGCCTGTGTCACAACTGCCTTTAGTACAATTCAAATATTTCCATTGTGGACATCATTTTGATAGAGGCCAAGCTGTGAGTGTGCACAAAGCCTGACTGTGCTACCAAACAATCCAACTGCAAACTGAAGCAGCAGCAATGACACAGGACTGACTCCACGGACAATCAACAAGTTTCCTATCAAGTCTATTGACAGACTAATGGGGAAGCTTCAGAGAGCTCACTTTGAAATGTTTCTTTCCTGAACACTGAATGATTCCTTTGGAGATCAGCTCCATCTGTTCAAAGAGATCTGTGATGCTTCTAAATGCATCAGAGATGGGCAACAAAACACAGGCTGGGTAGTATTTCTGCTTCACTTCTGTGAAATGAGTTATTCTACACAGTTAACAACAGCTCAAGAATTCAAGTCAGACCTGTGAGGAAAAACACTGTATCAGAACCTAGCCTAAATGAAAGGAAGTAAGCAGCACCTCCATTTTTATTTAATCATTTTAGATGAGACAGAAGTTCAAAGCAGTAACTCTTACAAAGTTCTAAATCTTACCTCATCAACTTGTTTTACTTGTTTATATTCCACCTCATCTCTGTATCCAGCTTGCTGAAATCTGTATAAGTTCTCTACATCATTTGACCATATCTTGGCACGATGCACAGATTTTGGTTTGATGTCAGCTTTTGTCATGACTTTAGAAACTTCAGGCATCTTCCTGAAATCAGACTTAAAAAAATTAAATAGAGAAGACAGAAGCAAGTGATTTTGTTGGGGACATAGAGTAATGGATAGAACAAAATGTTAAAACAAAGGAATTACAGAGTTCAAAGTCTGAGGTTAAAAAAGGAAAAAGTTATAAGCAGTTGGAACCAAATTAAATGCACTACTTGATGTCAAACCCAACTCATCTGTACTTCTGTATATATCTTGACTCAACCCTCCTAAAATTTAATTGTGCATATTGATGAATTAAAAAAATACTAAATGCAGTATTTTTGAATTTCACATCGCTGCAGCTGCTGTCCCCTTGGGGCAGGCGGGCAGAATTCCACATTTTTCTTTCTTGCTCCTGAAGTGGCACCAAACTGGGAACCACAGAATGAAGATCTGGGCTGTTACTGAAGAACAGCAAACACTCAGGATGGGACAGGAGGGGAAAGGAGAAATGCACAGTCAGTGACATGGCCACAGTGCCAATGACAGAGATGAGGTCTTCAGAGATAAACTGGATAAGGAGACAAGGCACACAGCCTGCCAGAATTCACCCTTTTCTACCTTTGCCCAAGCAAACAGACTGCCACTGACTTCCTCCTCACACAAAACCCATTTGTTCAGTCTGCTGAGATGCAGCAAACAGGTTAATCAGCTGCTAAACCTGAGAAGAGCAGAACTGGGACAAGCTGAAACTCAAACTGAAAAGAAAATTAATTGCATAGATAAATAATAAAAAAACCCCAAATAAACTAAAAACAACAGCAACAAAAAAAGCAATTAAAAATTGCAGAGAGTGGATACTCAGCAGGGGTGGATTTGAACTGCACTAAAAAAATAAATACTTTGACTTCTGAATTTCATTGCATTTGCTTTCCTAAGCATATCTTATTTTGCTGCCCAAATAGAACTTTTGTTGCTTCTGCCAGCAAAGCACACCCATCACTATCATGCCTAGCAGGTATGATCAGAGGTGAGTCCTTTCCCAGTTTTGAAATGTCACCAAGCTTCAGCTTCATAACCAGGAAAGCATCTCGAAGGAATGAAAACTTCTGTATTTTACAGTGAGAGGATGAATAGTTTCCTTCCCTGTGGGTATCATGCTGCCTCCAAACCTTGCCCAATTTCTTTACTTGGCAAGTTCCTATATCAACTTGAGAGAACTTGAAAAGTTGAATGCTGAAATTATATCAAATGCAAAATGTCACTAGTCTTTCAGAAAAGCAGAAATTGGGAAAAAAAAAGTCTTGCATCACATGATAAAAATATTTGGGAAAAATATATCAACAATTATTGTTACCACAATGTGGAACTAGCAGAAAGAAGTCTGCACCTGTTTGTATGAGAGCCAGCAGGAGACAAAGAAAGGGCCTTTTATCTCCTACTGAATACATTTATTAGAGATCAATAAAAATATGTGAAAGGGCATTTTTCTGGCAACACTAAACCATTTCTTGCAGTTCAGTATTCCAAGCATTCTTTTACCAGGCACTGCAGCATTTTTCAGTTGAAAGCAGCCATTCACTAAACTAAAAAAGCAATTTTCCCACCTGGTTATGAAGTATCAAATACAAATTAACAGGATAAGCACAGATCCTTATTCTAAATTTAGGGTAGTAATTAGGGTAAGTTTGTTCCTCCTGTGCTGCAAAGGGCTCTTTTGTAGCCACCACAGGATTTTTCAAGCTCTGTATTTTTTATCAGTGTTTGATGAGAACTGTTGTCAGTCAATATTGACTTCAGACAGTCAATATGATTAGCAATAATATTAGATCCTAATAAATGCTAAGCTATAATGAAATTAAGTGTCTTGTGATAACTTACATGTCGTTAGTGTTAAGTACTTCTTTACTGGACGTGCTGGATTCACCTAATGAAGGTTTTTCTTCAAGACATGTGGATAGGTCTGGCACTTCTTGAGTCACCATTAATTCACAGTGCCTGTCTACAGGCGTTCCTGCCCAAAAAATAAAGATCAGATATTAAAACTTCCAGCTTAGTGACTTCATATAATGAAAGCATCCCATTTTGGGGCTGCTATTTAAAAATTGTACTCTGTGTCTATTGTGTGTCCAAGTTCCAGGCACAGAGCTGTTTTCATTGTACCAGAGCAGGGGACAGCTGTACTCCAGCCAGGAATTCAGGGAAGAGATGAAGGACAACAGACAGACAAAGGCAAATAAAGAAGACAAGAGAATGGTAAGAAAATATTCAGTTTAATTTTAACGCTTTTCATTTAGGGGGAATTTTTGAACAGTGAAGTGAACTTTGCTAAAATGACAATGTTTGCCAGCTCCTGATTTAGGGTAAACAGTGAGTGCTTTGGCCTTGGGAACACATTTTTTAATGTTAACCATAACACAGTGACTGTGGAGTCCCAGCTAGCTTGGGCTCGCTGATGGTGGTTTCCTGAACAGTTACACAAGCTGTAAGGGTTTGTGGGAGGAGAGTGTCTGCTCCCTTAGGGCATCTGCCCAAGGACCACTTTCACTGCAACATGGGGTTACAGGAAAGGGAGAAAGACATACAACAATATATGGGGACTCAAACCTGAGCAGCAAATGAGGAAAGTGAGGATGAGAACCCCACCCGTGGCATGTGAAGAGTGTGAGAATGTTAATTCCAACAAGGTTATCTGATCAGGGACCTTGTCAGTTGGGAAATTTGGGAAAAAGGGGGAAACAAACAAAATATGCAGAGATAGGGACCTGACAAAACAAACGCTGATAAACAAACCTCAACTCCAGCACTAATAGATGGCCTATCAAGAAACAACAGGAATGACATCCAGGGAAAGCAACCTGGACTTTGCACTGGTGAGACTTAACCAGGGGAACCCAGACTTGGAGAGGTGTGGGAATCCACAGAACTGTATAGATCTGTGAGGAATGTGCAGGAGCAGTGAGAAACAAAGATGGGAATAGACAGAAAGGAGTACAAAACAAGCCTGTCCTGTGTAAAACAGGATCAGTCAGTATTACGTGCCCAGCTAAGCCCCACACCTGATCATCACAGACTGTCCTACTCTTTTGTATCTTCTTAAATCTTGACTGTCTCTGCACAAACTCTGTGTTCCGTGTGTGTGCTGCAAGGACAAAGTGCCAGCTCCTGGTGAGACCTGTGTATGAGTGAACACTGGTGCCAGCTCTGGGAATCAGGCTGGGGCTATGAGCACTTGTGGCCTATGATATCTGGAGTAGGTGGGGATACTAAATTTCCAGCCACTGGAGCAGGAACAGGGTGTGTCCTGAAAAATTAGCTACTGGGGGAGGGCTGTCATGAGTGAGGGGCTCCATGTCAGCAGGTGCAGCAGGACTGTGGGTCACAGCCTGTGTGCTGGTGCTGGGGGGGAGTAGTGTCTGTGCCTTCACCCATTTAGGGTGCACACCCACATTCACCAGCAAACTTGAAGCTGAAAAGTACGGGCACCTTGGCCCCAGGCCAGGGTATCCTCAGCCCGGACAAGGAGCACCATGTCCCCAGGCAGGAGAGGCCCTGGGCACAGCACTGGGAGGAGATGGCTGTACTGCCTACATCACTCACCCCAACCCAGCAAACACAGGACCTGCTTGGGGTCTCAGAAGAGCCAGTAAGGGATTTCATAGAATGTCAAGGGGTTGGAAAGGCCCTTAAAGATCATCTCGTTCCAAACCCCTGCCATGAGCAGGGACACCTTCCATTAGATCAGGTTGGTCAAAGGCCCATCCAACCAGGCCTTGAACTGTCCCAGGGCTGGGGCAGCAAAACCTCACTGGGAAACCTGTCCCAGTGCCTCACCGCCCGCACTGTAAAAAAAAAAAAAAAAATCCTTCCTAACATCTAATCTAAGTTCCCCTCTTTCCAGTGGCTTCTACCTACTCTACCCGACAGTTCCTTGTACATTCCGAGATGCTCAGGCTGACGTCCCGGCCTGCACCCGTAACTGCGCAGCGACCCTAACTCCACCCTGCTCCCACCGCTCTGGCCACAACCCGCCCACCCAGTCCTTAAGGCAGCCCACCTCGGTTCAAGAGAGGCAAAACGGGGACTCTTCCCAGGCGGGGCGGAGCGGCAGCCGAGGCCCGATGGCGGCGCCCCTCACGGCCTCCCCCAGCCCCTCACGGCTGTCCCCTCACGGCTGTCCCCTCACGACGCCAACGGTCGCCAGGCAACCGCCCGCCGTGGCCTCTTTAATCGGCCGTGCCCGCCCCTGATAGGCTGGCGCGGGGCGGGACCGCCTCTCGATTGGCCGGGGGCCGGGCTGGGCGGAAGCGCGCGCTCGCCGCCCGCCATGAGCCGGTTCGGGGGCCGCACGCGCGAGTACCCGGCGCTGTCCATCGACCGCTTCGACCGCGACAACCTGCGCGCGCGCGCCTTCTTCCTGTCGCACTGCCACAAGGGTGAGGGCCCGCCGGGGTCCCCCCGCCGTGCTCCCTCCCCCGCCGTGTCCCCCGGCTGACCCCCCGCCTCTCTCCCCAGATCACATGATGGGGCTGCGGGCGACCGCCCTGAAGAGGAGGCTGGAGGGCAGGTACGGGCTGAGGCGGGGCGGCCTCAGGGGAGGCGGCTGAAGAGCGCGAGGAGCCGCCGTGGGCCATAAATCCCGGGATGGGAACGGGACAGGGACACCTCCCGCTAGACCGGGCTGCTCCTGCCTGGCCTCGGACTCTTCCAGGGATGGGGCATCCGCAACTTCTCTGGGCAGTTTGTTGCAGTGCCTCGCCACCCTCGCTCATTGTAAAAAACTTATTCTTTGTACGTCGTCTAGACCTGCCCCCTTTCAATTTAAAGTCAGCTCCCCTGGTCCACACCATGTCCTTGTGGAAAGTCCCTCTCTGTAATTTTTAAAAGCCCCTTTTAAATATCAAATGGTAGCAGTAATGTCCCCCCAGAATTTTCTCTTCTCTAGGCTGAAAAACCCCAGCTATCTCAGCCTGCCTTCATAGCGGAGGTGCCCCAGCCCTCTGAGCATCTTCGTGGCCTCCTCTGGAACTGCTCCAACAGGTCCCTGTCCTTCCTGTGCTGGTGACCCCAGAGCTGGCAGCAGCGCTGCAGCTGGGGCTCACGGGAGAGGAGCAGAACGCCCTGCTTGTCCTGCTGCCCACAGTGCTGGTGATGCAGCCCGGGATAAGATTGGCTTTCTGGGCTGCAGGTGCACACTGCTGGCTCATGTCCAGCCTCTCATCCACCCGTACCCCAAAGTCTTCTGCAGGGCTGCTGTTAACCCGTTTATCCCTCAGTCTGTTTTGATACCAGGGGTTGCTCAGACTCAGGTACACTTGGCCTCGTTGAACTCCATGACGTTCATGAGCTTCGTGAGGATCTCTGTTGTTCTCTGGAAGCGTTGGTACACGGAGACAGTGCTGTGACTGTGCAGTGGAGGGGCCAGCTGTGCTCTCTGAGGTGTATAAGCAAACAGGTAGCCAGCAGTTTGAGGGAGACAGTTATTCCCCGCTGGCCAGCATCTATGAGACTTTTCTGGGGTACTGTGTCCAGCCCTGGGCTCCCCTGGATGGTAAATTGATAGGTGTTCTGGTCAGCATCACCACGCTGGTCTGGGGCCAGGGCTGTGTGGTGTGTGAGGAGAGGCTGAGAGAGCTGGATGTCTTCAGCCTTAGGAGTAGGTGACAATCGTATATCACTGTTTGCAGGTAGGGATAGAGGAGATGGAGCCAGGCTTTTCATGGAAATGCATAAAGAAAGGGCAAGGGACACCTTTTTCACCCTGAGGGTGACTAAATGTGGCAATGGGCCCAGGGTGGTTGTGGACCAGTTCCTAAGCTCTCTTTGATTTATTAGAGTAGGTATTGCATCTCCTCTGATGCAAGCAGAGAATCTCTTTGCTCATCAGGTCTCTGTGCATCAGCTTGAGCTTCATAAGGAGTATTCTGTGTTCTGCTGTGTGCTAACTGTCCCAAATGCCTTTCCAGGAGTGTGTGCAGGGGTAGAGAAACAAGCAGATGGGTCATGGCCATGTGCCACACGCTGCATTTGTGTCTGCACCAAACCCTGCAGGCAGGGGCACACAGGGGTAGGTTTGGGTTGCTGTGCTGAAGAGAAGCCTGCAGGCTTCCAGCTCTGCAGGTCTCCTCACGTGAGAGCTTTCTGAGGGCAGGGTTTGATGTACTGGGTGCCAGGTGCTGATGTGTTGTTAGATTGTTCCTCATGTCTGCTTTAGAAAACACTTATCTGTGTTTTTTGTCTCCTCACAGCTTGAAAGTTAAACTATACTGCTCACCAGTAACTAAGGAATTGTTGTTGACTAACTGGAAATACAAGTTTTGGGAGAATCATATTGTGAGTTTGTGTTTATTTTGAAAATAGCACTTTCCAAGCAGTGATTCTCAGAGAGAAGCAGCTCCCTGCTCCTCAGGAGTGTCTAAAGATTGGTGTTGATATAGTCTTGCAGGGCTTGAGTACTTCCAGCAGTGTGCCTTTCCTGCTGCTTGCTGTGTGGCATTGGTTTATTGCTGCTTGTTGTTTAATGATTTTTCCCCCCACAAAATTTTTCCTTTTCTCTGAACTTCAGCTTTACATGATCTCATCCTTACACTGATCATTGTATGTTTGAATTTGTATTCATTTCCTTACCTTGCTCATGTCTCTTTGCTTCTGTCCTTTATTTTTCTTTGGCTTCATTTAAAGTCTCTTACTGCTTGGAGTGTATATAATCCGAAGTTATGATTTTCCTTTTACTTTTTGGAAAATGGACAATAACATGAAGAAGTTTTAATATAAAATCACTGAAAAACTTAATAAATTTACATGATTTGCAGTGTTTGAAGCCAGACTGCAAGGGAACAATGTTATGTACAGGTGTGACTTGAAGTTATTTCCTTCCTTTTTCAGATGCAGGCATTATAAAACAGAACATGAGTTTTTTTACAGAAGCAAAAATAATTAGATCATAATTATTATATATATGTATGTAATATAATATATTATTATATATAGTATAATAGTTGTATAATAATTATTAATTATAAAACAGGCATTATAAAACAGAACATGAGTTTTTTTTACAGAAATAAAAATAATTATCTCTGCACAAATACAGGAATATGTCCTTCCAGTGATTTGTGGGCTCTGCTTCTGGTAATAGGGGGCAGTGGGAAGCACTGCAGCAGAGATCTGTTCTAGCAAGATCCACTGCTGTGGGACTGGGATTTTGGGCTTTGCAGTCATCCAAAAATAAGGCGTGTGATCCATCCAGAGGAACAAGAGCTGTTGCTGATATAAGTCCAACATGCTCTTTTTTTAGGCATGCACACCTTGGCTGAAGTATCTCTATTTAATTTTTAGATAACTTCAAGGAAAATTTATTCCATTGGAAATGGAAATTTGTGACTTACTATGGGAAAATGAATTTAATTTTACAGGCGTAGCATTAGCGACAGTGAGTGCTACAGATGTCTACATAATAAATAACTAGACATAAACATGAAACAGAATGTTCAGTAAATCCTATAATGCAATTAATCATTTTGTTACAGGTTGCATTGGAAGTTGAAACACCAACTCAGATTACTTTAGAAGATGAAACATCTGGTGAAGTAAGTTACAGGAAAAAAAGATTCATATGTCAGTCATGGGCAGTGATGCTGTTTACACGAGTACAGGAAACACAGCTGCAGCATCTGAAGTGCACAAGCTATTTTTAAAATGTATGTGCCCCTCCTCTCCTGTAGGGACAGAGAAAGAGATGGTAGTTCTCAACTAAAAAAGGCTCAATTCAGACTAGGTATAAGGAAGAAGCATTTTACAATGAGGATGGTGAAACAAAGGAACAGGTTGCCCAGAGAGGTGGTGGATGCCCCATTCCTGGAAACATTCAAGGTCAGGATGAGGCTCTGAACAGTCTGATCTGGTTGAAGATGTCCCTGCTTATTGCAGGGGAGTTGGACTGGATGAACTTTAAAGGTCCTTTCCAACCCAAACTATTCTGTACTTGCTTACCAGAAACCAAGGAAGTAGAACTGTCTTCTGTCCAACTTGCTTAATAAACACCATACAAATACTTGGTCCTCTCTTCTGCCATGACAGGATGGTGGTTGCAGTGTGAAGAGAGGCTCTGGTTTTAAAAGCAATGCTAAATGCTGCAGGAGGCTGTGGGGAGTAATGCATTGCTCTCACTGTGCTGACAAAAGTACTGGTGTACTTACTACAGTCTGAAAATAATGTTAACCCCTCTCTTCCAGAAAGAAGATGTAGTGGTGACACTTCTGCCAGCTGGTCACTGTCCAGGTTCAGTCATGTATGTCCTTTCAATACTTTAAATGTTTCACCACCTGGCATTTAATGAGGCGTTTGACCCAAATGTTGCTGTCTGCAGGTTTCTGTTTGAAGGTGAGAATGGCACTGTGTTATACACAGGGGATTTCAGGCTTGCAAAAGGAGAAGTAGCCAGAATGGAGCTTCTGCATTCAGGGACCAGGTGAGCTATTTGTGGGATATAGAAAGAACAGAAGATCATATGGCATGGACAATTTGGCTAGGTATTCTTTATTTTTTCCTCATTTTTAATTCTAGATTAAATGTAATTGCTATACTGCAATTATATTTAATCTAGAAGTAAAAATGAGGAAAAGTGGGGCAGTTACAAGCCCCCTTTGACAAATTCTTTGTAATCAAGAGGTAGAATTACCTCCTTTTGAAGAGAGAGGAAGTGGTGTATCTTAGCACTGTGGTATAATGTTTACTCTGATATCACGTTTCTATTCTCCAGGGTAAAAGACATCCAGAGTGTGTATTTGGACACTACTTTTTGTGATCCCAAATTTTATCACATACCAAGCCGGGTAAGTCTAATAAATTGTGAGAAGAAAGGCCCTTGAAACTGTTAATTAATTAACTACCCCTTTGTTAGGAAGGTCTTACAAGGCAATGCCATTTTGTATTACTAAGTCACAGCACGTTGGAAGTCTCTTCCAAGATGATTGACAGCACTTTCTACACTTTTCAGGAGGAATGTTTAAATGGGATCTTGGAGTTGGTGCGAAGCTGGACCTCACTGTCTCGTAATCATGTTGTGTGGCTGAACTGCAAAGCTGCTTATGGATATGAGTATTTATTCATAAACCTCAGTGAGGAACTCAGAATCAAGGTAATGTTTCCCTAATTGCTGCTTTGGAACAGATCCTCAGTAATGATTGTGGTCAACACTGAGCTGATAATGGCTGTTCAGAGGGCTGCTCTAGGTCACAGTTATGCCTGTTTCATTAACTTCCCTTAAAAAGTGCAGTTGTGCTCAGATTGAGGTAACTAGTTGACTTCAGTCTGGAACATCTGGACTTTTCAAAGAGAAGTTAATTCCCAGTTTTCAAGCTCAGTATTTACCTCACTCCCTTTTATTTTGTGAATGATAAAAGTCATTTGCATACAGCATTCATAGTATATATATATTCTGATTTTCTCATGAGTATTCATCCTTTTTTAGTATAGGTGGTATGTTCTACTTGTTCCAGATGTCCAAGTTTTGGCTGACACATCTCTGCTTGGACATTATTTGGAGTAATAATTTAAATGCCTGCCAGCATTTGGGGAGAGCACAATCACATCCATACAGCTGCTCCAGCTGCAGTTTGGCAAACACTAATAAAGAGTAAACTCTGGCTTTCTCTAGGTGCACATGAACAAACTTGATATGTTCAGGAACATGCCAGAAATCCTGTGCCATGTTACCACAGACCAACGCACGCAGATTCACGCCTGTCGACATCCTCGGGTGCGTTCGTTCTGCAAAGCCTCCCCTGACTTTGCTGTGAAAGTGTGGTTATAGGTGCTGATGTTTGGGGCTTCTTGGTTTAGTGAAGATTGATGAAATGGTGACTTAATGTGAAGAAGAGTGAAAACCTTAGTTAGTGGGTTGAAGTTGTTTTGTTTTTTTTTAAGGAAAAAAAAAGGGGAAAATATATGAGCTTATGCTAGGAGTAATTTAATTGTATTTGAAGCCTGAAAATTGTTTTTAAGCAGCTGAGTAGATCAATCAGGTGTTACCCATTTCAATGTATCAAAAGCAGCTCAGATGGTGCCTGTGTGGTTTTAGCATGTGGCCATCCATTTCTAGGACGTCTGGCTGGCTGGAGGCTCCAGCTTGGAGGAACACAGGTAGAACCTGAGATGGCACACTGGGGCATTGGTCTCTCTGATTTGCTTTTCCAGCTGCACTGACGAACCAAGGTGTGACAGGGTCTTTCAAGGGAATTAGAAATGAGAGATATCTAGTATTTGGCTAGATACTACACTGCTTAATTTCTGGGTAAAAAAGGTCTCTGTTGAACTTAATTTTATATCCACTGGACAGGACGATGACTGCTTCCGAGGGAACAGACTGCCCTGTGGGATAACTTGCCTCAATGGAACTCCCCTGCACGTAATCAGCATCAAACCCTCCACAATGTGGTTTGGGGAAAGGAAAAAGAAAACCAATGTAATAGTGAGGTGAGCATTTGGGCCACACAGAAACCTGTTGTTGCAGGTTTGTATCTTGCCTGATACGTGTATAATTGAATCTCAGAATGGACTTCAAGAGTAGGTTATGCTGGCCTGTTGACCAGAATGAAGAGCAGTTACCTAATTTCTGTGCCTCTTCTGTTTTTTTAGGACTGGGGAGAGAACGTACAGAGCTTGTTTCTCTTTCCACTCTTCGTACAGCGAGGTTTGTATACTTCTAGTACCGAGTATACAAAGAATATTAAGAAAATGTAAAAAAGAGTTTTGATTATTCTGGAGTGTATGACATGATTTGTCATAATAAGAAAAAATCCTGTCAGTAATAAGATGTAAGGAGATAGGAAGTTCTGAATGCTGATGACAGAGAAATTAGTTTTAATATAGCTGCAAAGGAACTTGTTAAAGTAGGGCAGGATTACAAGCCTATTTCCTGTTCTCTGTTCTCAATGTATAGTCACTTCTACAATTGTTTTGACTGCCTTTCTGTTTTAGATTATTGTGTAACTGTGCAATGCTTAAAGCAGGGAGTTTTAGTTTACAATACGTTGTTTATCTGCTGTGACTTAGATTTGGGTGGGTTTGCCTTCTTTTCTCAGCCCACATATTTAAACCAAATTTTCTCTCATCCTGACTGCTGCTCTTTCCCCTTTTCCTGTGTTAAAAGACTAAAAGGAAATTGGTCATGGCAGCATCCTCCCCACAATCACACACTTTCATTTAACATGACTCGATACAGCTCTAAAAACACTACTTTCTCTTAAGAAACTGAACTGAAACTGGATCAGTGATAACAATGAACTGTCACAAAGTCTTGCATTACAAAATGGGGGCAGTACTGTTTTTAACATCCTGATTAAGTATAAATTTGCTCTGCCATGCAGAATTTTAAATAGAGGTCCCAGTGTGGAATTTGCTGGTGGAATATGGGGGGTAGTGTAGCTCTAACACTCCTACCTCCACATGCAAAAATAGGTGGGTCTGTGTCTTGGTTTGAGACAGTTTAAAGGAGAACACTCTGGAACGAGTTGTCTCTCTTTACAGGTTCAACTAATCCCTTTCCACCAACAAGGAATGAACAGGAGTAGATAGAAGTGAAAAAAACAACAGTTTCCTAACAAGTGCAACAGCAACAGGAAAAAAATAACAGTAAATAACTTCTAGATACAAAATTGCAATAACATTATGGGTCACCCCAGGACAGTCCTCCTGTCTGTACAGATAGCATTGTAACCTGCAACCTGCAAGTGTTTCCAGTGCTCAGCAGGAGTGCCCCAAACTGGACACAATTCTTCAAGAAATTTACTGGAAATCATCTAGACGACAGAGTAAGGCTTGGAAAAAACAGTGTGTTTTGTTATAATGGGCTTTTAGAGGGTACTTTAGGAGAGACTTTAGGAATAGGAAAGGAATACCTGATCTGCATAACTGGAGGCTTGAACTCCAGTAAAAAAATGCATATTTGAGAAGATAGCAGCAGTAAGGACAAGGAACCATTGGATCACATTCCAGGTCTGCCCAGCCATTTCTTTCAGGGACAGTGATGGTCTTGTGTAGTAATTGATAATTGCAGTGAGGTGTTAGGTGAGACTGGGTTCTCAGCATCCTTTCAGGCCTGTTTGCTTGTTCCAGAGGAAACCACTTTGGCAGAGTCATGGGCATTGGTGTTTTCATAAAGACTACTAGTAGTAGTTTTGGATGTGCTTGCATCAGTGCTGCCTTTAAGTTACATTCTTAACTGTTGCTGTAATTTGTTAAATTGCTTCTTCTTTTCTGGAATTCAGATCAAGGATTTCCTGAGCTATATCTGTCCTGTGAATGTGTATCCCAATGTACTGCCAGTGGGTGGGACAGAGGACAAAGTTATGGAAATGTAAGTGACAAGTGGCTCCTGGAGGGAGGTGATCCAAACCTTTGATTGGTCATTGTTCCTGTAAAGACAATTCCCCTCCTGAATCCCAGGTTGTCAGGAGGGCCACTGCCTTCTGCTTGTCTGATAATTCAGATTTTTTTTTTTTCTATATTCAGTCTCACAGACTTGGGCTTTCTGAAGCACACATGTATGTTGAGCTGAGTCTTCGAGTTTGTACTCTACTTCTATCTGTGTGTAGAGGCTTTTCTGCTCTGTTTGGGAGGAAGCTGAATACAGTTTCATCTGACTGTGTTCTGTGACCCATTTCTATTTGTCATTGCTACTTCTCAGAAGTTTCTTTTAACGGTGGTTTCTCTGGGGACTTGAACTCCTCCACTGCACAGCATTAGAGAGGCCAGTTCTCCTGTGCTGCTTTAGATGTTGGCAGATTAAAAAGCACCCTCAGAGAGCAGGAGAGCTGTGGTGTGTCAGTCTGGACAGAACAAAGATTCGTATTCCTTTCTCCTTTCCTCCTCAGTAAGAAAGGAGACTTCCACTTAATCACTGAATAAAACTGTAGTCAGATTTTGAACCCTGACAGCTTGTCTTCTGTAAGGAAGGAACCACGAGATAGTTTCTAAAAAATGTACATGTTTTAAGGTAAATGTATTGAAAGGAAAGATTTCTAGCTTTCAGCTGCTGAAGCTCACCAAAGAATCAAGGACTTTGCCCTAGGTATTGCTACCTTTGCTTTAACATTTTTGCTGCAGTGCCTATGAAAGGCATGGAGCAGTGTATTTAAAACAAGTTAAAGGATTTACTTTTGCTCCTGAAAGCATCTGCTGGGTTCTAAATATTAACTGCTTTTCTCATTCCCTTCAGATTAAAGCCATTATGCAGGTCATACAGGAGAATCACAGAACCCAGGTACAAGCCCTTAGGAACACTGAAGAGAGCCCACAAGAGAGAATTATCTGATACAGGTAAAGGTTCTGCTGCTGCTACTGCACCTTAAATGGAAGTCTGAGACTAAGCAGAAGTGCCAAAAGTTTTGGTGTTCACCACAGTCTGTCTGTGTGTTCAAAGCAACAGTTGGAAAGGAGAAGTAGAAATTATGTGAACTTAGATATTAGGAGGATGAGAGAGTACTAACTGTGTGAAAACACACTTGTTTGAAGTCTTAATATGTACTTAATGCTCAACAGCCCTGTAAGTTTTTGGATGGAGTTCGTTCCCTCTGTCCCAGACCAGTCCTAGGGAAGCATGTTCTGTCTCTGTCAGGCACTGTGCTAGACAAGGCAAGGCAAACACTGTCAATATCGTCCTGCAAAATCTCCAGCTGGACTAAAGAATATTTTCCTCAATTTATACTGAATGAATTTTTATTAAAACTTTGCTCTCAATAAGATTTTAGCAGAGATTTGAACTTTTCTTAGTGATTTTCTGTTTGTTTCTTTCCAGATGAAGATGATCTCTTTGATTCAGAATTAATTTCTACAAGGCCTAAGATTCCAAAACAGCAGAGAGGAGAGTGCAGGCCCTCTAGCACAGGACAGGCTGAAAATTCTGAAGGAAACATTAATGAGAGCACAGAAAGTTACAAAGGGACCATAACTTACACCTCCCTCAAGGTAGACTTCGTGGACTGTGAAGAATCAAATGATGATGATGATGATGAAGATGATGAAGAAGAACCTGAAAAAAATACAATTCAATGTCTTCCCCATGAGCCAGATGCCACTTCCACAGCCAATTTCAATGGAGTAACTAGTGACCAGCAGGAGTCTAATGCCAACGTCCCTTGCTGGGATGAATTTTTTACAGGTAATAGACTAGAGGAAAGCTCTGAAAATGAGGACAACCTCCCATCTTCAGCAGATGCTGGCGGGTCCCAGTCACTCTTCAGCGATTCAGATGGAGTGAGTGACTCAACACACATCTCCTCCCAAAATTCTTCTCAGTCAACACACATATCAGAGCAGGGGAGCCAGGGCTGGGACAGCCAAATGGACACAGTGCTCATCACCTCCCAGGAGAGAAGTGCCCTGGACCTCAGCACAGGTGGGAGCAGAGCAGTGGTTCCTGTGCTGCAGGAGAGTCCCAGGGACATTCAGCTGGACAGCAGCAGGGAGAAGCCACCAGGTCAGGACAGACCTTGTGCTCATGATGGTGCCTGTGGCTTGAAAAGCAAAGGCTGTGAGAAAGCTGCAGAAGATGGCACTGCCCACGTTCAGGATGTGCTGGCAGAAATAAGTGACAGCTCCAGGACTCCTGATCTGGAGCTGAGGAGGGACTCCCAAAGCTCCTCTGACTTTGAAATTCCCTTGACTCCTGGTGCTGAAGCGCCTCAGCCAGATAAACTGCACTATTTATACAAGAAGCTTGCAGCAGGTGAAAACATAATCAGTGAGAAAAAAGTCTCATGAGAACAGGTATAACGGATTACCTTGTGGTAACACCCAGCATGTCTATTAGTACCTGAATTTTCTCTTTCTTGCTGGTTACTGTCTGCAGCTATGCTGAGTCATGCTTAATTCAGAAGTATCTTACTGTCAGAACCAGGAATTTGCACTCTGTGTACCTTTCAGTATTTCCAAGAAATACTGAAAAGGGAGTATTCAGAAAGTATTCCCAGGAGGGACAGTAAAAGCCTTCTACCTCCCGAGGTTCAATTCTCCAGGACTGTAAGTAGACAAAAAATGGACCAGACAAAACTAAGGGACACTAAATGAAATTTAGTGTTTATCATGAGCTCTAAGAGTTTGCCTTTGTAATGTGATCTCAGGTTTTAATAAAATAGCACACTATTGACTGTGGGGAGGAAGACCTAAGAACAACCATGCAAACAAGGCAGTTGTAATTTGGCTTTAATCCCTATTACCATTGTTTGTCATTATTATAACAATTTAATCAGTACTCACTGCAGTTATTTTTAAAGATAACTGCAGAACAGATTAGAGAATTACTGAGGTTGTAAGGAGGTTTTAATTTGTTTTAAATTGTTCATTTCAGAAAGTCTCTCTTGACACTGAGCTTTCACTCCTGAGTTAGGTACTGCAGACTGCTGTCTATGCTTCACCTCCAACTCATTGCAAACAACTTGTCATCACTTCCTCTGTGTTCTGGTTTGTTCTGAATTGTTCTTCAGAAAAACTTAAAATCCTGTGGTTCCCAAGTTACCAGCCCTGTCCTGCTCTGGCAGGTAACTCAGCCACAGAAGGTAACCTGGTATCCCAGACAGGCTCCTGTACTACAAAACTTCACCTCCTCTGCAACACTCTGTAGAGTTCACTGTTTTAAATCAAGACAATATATTCTCCATGCACATGGTGCCATCATAACTTTCTGCCAAAATTCTTAGCTTCTAACATAGAAATGTAATTCAGGTTTTTCCTAAACTGGAGTGCCTACAAAATATCCAAACCACAGAAGTCATCTAAAAATCCCTGAGGTCTTATATCCATGGTCTTAAGTCCCAAAGAATTAAACAAACTTTAGCACAACATCCCTCTCCTCTGAGTGTGCCTTCACTTGTTGTGCCATGCTTAGCACATGTGAATGTTAAACCAACCAGCATTCTGCCACAGGAAACAGAGGCAGGAGGGTCAAAGCATTGCCATAATCTATGTATGATTCTAAGGATATTAAAGATCCATGTATTTCTCCACTGTTACCTTTCCTGCTGTTTGTGGGATTCATTAACCTAAATTCCAACTTTGGGGGTCTTTTAGCAAGCTCGAGTGAGTGGAACTGCTGTTGGAACTACCTCTGTGAATAAAGTCAGACAAAACAGAACCTCTTCTGTTGGCTCATTTCATATCTGAAAACTGCATGTAGGTTCAGGGCTGCCTTTAACAGGATGCTTAAATACACAGGAATCCAGTCTGTTCAGGCAAGTGTTAATTTATACCAGTTCTCATCAGACCTAAACTGAAAACACATCACTTCCTCATGGTCCCTCTGCTGGAATCCTTACAGTCCTAGAAAATTTGGGTACAAGCCAGGAATTAAGAAGTTGCAGTCTTAAAGCAAATTCTAGTGCTACAACTAATTTTGACAGGCTAATTTATTTTTTAAAAATGACAACAACAAGAGAAAAACTAAATTTAATTTATTTTATCAAAAACTATAGGAAGACAGCAATACTAGAGATGACACAGTATGAAAAGAAAAGGTTCCTGAGCTTACAAACTGTATATTCTAATACAGTTCCTAAAACATACATTAATAATAACCAAAAGATTGACTTAACTTGGAGATTAAATAAATAGACAATAGCTCTTCTTACAGGTGATCTTGCAGCTTTAGTTTTGCTACAAAAAATAGAACCAACAAAAAAAGAACAGCTGGGGGGCAGGCCACAGGCTACCAGCCCCCAAGAAGTGCATACACAGGACTGAATTGGTGACCATGACAATGCCAACAGACCGCAAAACAAAGGCAGAAGCTGGGCTGGTTTAGCTTCCCTAAGAAATTGAAAACAGCTATTTCTCCATTTTCAGTTTGGCAATTTTCTGCCAAACTCATAAAAACAGTAAAAGGTGTTTTAAAAGTGACACAGTGTCCCATTAAGCTAATTCACTGACTGCAATCCAAATACACTGTGAATATGTAAATATAAAATACTGTTCAAGGCTCTTATGCTGGAAACTAGATCCACGGGTTTCCTTCAAATAAACACAAAATACTGCTACCTCCCAGAACATAAATTAACAGTTCTTTATTTATGGCAGAAGATAACACACATATCCTTAACAAACAACAGCGTTATTCCAGTGCTGGTGGTAACATTCCCTGCCTCTGGAAAAGGCAGACACTGCACTCCAGTACAACTGCCACAACTGTTACCTTCTAAAATGCATCTACTTGCAATATTTGAACCAAACTGGGCGTGGGGAGAGACAGAGCCTGGGGTCTGCCCCGTGCCTGTGGCACGGGCTGGAGTAAGGAATTAATCTCTTGCCGCAGCTGCTCCATCCTGCAGGGACAGCGCAGGCTGCAGGCTGCGGCGGATCAGGGAGCTGGAGGCTGCAGATTCCATCCACATGGAATGCACTGCTCATTTGAGCTACATGCAAGGGAAAGCACTAATGACTCCAAACGATGCAAGATCATCTAGAGTTTGCTGACATTAAAGCTCCACATTCCACTTAAAACTTTAAGTTAAAAGAAAAATTCAATAGTGATATAGCATGATAAAAACTGACAAGATTCAGCATTTATCAACTGTGGATACTTTTAAATCTAAGCAAACTTCCTCCTATTCATTAAGCAATATAAAGTCTCTATTTCAACGTGTATCTCTGTATTGTAGATTACAAAACTCACACAGCATTTCCAGCAGCCCATGCTCTTCACCAAAAGTGTAAAACTGATTTTGGCTAGTAGCATATAAAATGTCATTTGCTACCAAAGAGCCAGATCTTCAGTACAAATGCAACTGTGCTTCTTAAGAAACAACCTTGAAATGCTCTTTTTGAAGTGCTAATAATCAACATGGAATTTAAGGCATTTTCTAACAAATTAAGTAAACAGTTACATGCTAGGTACTTGACTTCATTCACCTGAGCCAACAGCTGTGCACCTTATAAAGGTAACTAGCTGACCTATGATACATAGCCAGCATCCAGCTATGGAGCATCCATTTATGGAGCAAGATTATTCTGCCTGACCCTGTCAACATTTACATGACTGGTAAGCAATATGCAAGTTTTACAAGCTCTGAGTCCATGAGAAAAAAGCATGTGGATCATCCCTAGAGCATGGACCTTGGCTGTAACTCCACTCATCACCCACCTCAACTGCTCTTCAGTGGTTCTGAAGCCAAGCAAAACTTAGCATATGTTATGAATAGATTGAGACAACTTTAAGATGATCAGGGAAAAAAAAGATGACTCAAGCAGCTGAAGAACAGCACATTTCTCAGCCTTTACATTCAAGAACATCTTACAAATGTCTACAGCAAATGGGTATACTCACCCCTAGTCTAACTTCACTGAAGTTAACATTTTTGCAACCAGAAAATACAGGCCTAGTATCTCAGAAGTCTGTCACTAGGTAAAAAAGACACGGTATGTAAAAATTTAACCAAAACCAGTTGTGAATATACATCAGTCCCAGGGCTCTTTTGCACCTAACAGATAACAGAGCATATCTCCACAATGCACTGGCTTTGTTAGACAATGGGCTGCTCTCCTTAACCTTTTGTTATCTATCTCCAAACTGTAGCCAGCAACTTGTTTCAGCCACAACTGCCAAATTTCTGTAATGAAAACAAATGGCAAATGTTACTTCTGACAATTCCATATTTACAAATGCTCTGTGGAACTGCAGTCCTCCTATAGAATCCTAACTAAAAATCAGAGCATAACTGAACACATTCTACGTAACATCAGCTAAGAAGTTCAAGTTTTACACTTGAGATCTGTTAATACTAATTACAGAATCACAGAATCAATTAGGCTGGAAAAGGCTTTTGAGATCATCGAGTCCAACCTATGACCAAAAACCGTCTTGTGAACCAGACCATGGCACTGAGTGCCACGTCCACTCTTTTTAAACATCTTCAGGATGCTCCTCTCTGAGCAGCCCATTCCAGTGTCCAATCACCCCTTCTCTGAAGAAATTTTTCCTAATGTCCAACCTAACCACGTGCCCCAGCACACCATGAGACTATGTCTCCTTGTCCTACTGCTGGATCCCTGGGAGGCTGACCCTCACCCGGCTACAACTCCTGTCAGGGAGTTGTAGAGAGAGATAAAGTCAGCCCTGAGCCTCCTTTTCTCCAGGTACATGATGGAATGGCTTGGTGAGCTCATCTGCCAGCTCTCTCATCACCCTAGGATGGATCCCATGGACTCATGAGCATCTAAGTGACTCAGCAAGCCTCCCACTGTTTCTTCCTGGATTACAGGGGGACTATTCTACTCCAGCTCAGGAGGCCAGTTGTCCTGAGAACAGAACAACTGTCTTAATGTTGAAAACTGAGGCAAAGAAGGTGTTAAGTACCTCAGCCTTGTCCTCATCTTTGGTGACCATATTCCCTCACTGTATCCAACAAAGAATGGAGGTTTTTCTTGCCCCTCCTTTTGCTATTAACATATTTATAAAAACATTTTTTTACTATCCTTTAAAGAAGTGGCCAGGTTAAATTTTAATTGAGCTTTGGCCTCTCTAATTTTCTTTCCGCAATTACTTCCTTTGCATGGAATTCCATGGATATTTTACAATTTGCACTCCTGTGAACCTTTATTTACACACTGGCTCTCCTTAATCCCTCACCGTGGTGTCATAAATGTTATTGCTAAGATCTTCAAGCTTTTCTTTATATAACAAAAAAAAAGCAAAACAACTGTTCAACTAAAATTTAGAATTCAAAGCAAATGCCTCCTGACTTCTTAAGGTATAGAAAACACATAGCTTGAAGCTGAGTCACAGGAGGATTGGATTGGATATTAGGAAAAGGTTCTTCATCCAGAGGGTGGTTGGGCACTAGAAGAGGCTCCCTAGGGAGGTGGTCAGAGCACCCAGCCTGGCAGAGTTCAAGAAGTGTATGGACAATGCTCTCAGGCAAAAGGGGTGACACTTGGGGATGTCCTGTGCAGGACTAAGAGTTGGACATGATGACCCTTGAGGGTCCCTTCCAATCCAGTTTATTCCATGATTCTAGGAATATTGAAATCAAGGTACATTTTAGTTTTCTTTGCATACGTTTTACGGCTTCCTAAACAACTGCTCCAGAAAAATGAATTTTTAATCCCCATTAGTAGTTCCATATTGTCTTGAAACACTACAATTTCTTTCTTTGGCCAATGCCATTTCAATTACCAACACAATACCTTGTTTTCACCATCCTCATTTAGATTAGATGTAAGAATACTTGAATATATGTGTGAAAGAAGAATCTTCTTAAAACACATCAAAAAAAGAACAAAATATTTGTGACTTTGGATACCCGAACTCAGTTGAGATAACCTCTGCAACACATGGCTCCACATTTACAGACAGTTCTGATGCTCTTTTTGGATGGGCTAAGACCTTCAGCAGAGTCTGAAGTCAGATCTATTGAACCTGCAACACAGATGAACACAAGTAAGAAAGTTCTAAAAGACAGACCAAGATCATGCCCAGTACTCAAACAGTTTCTAAAGGCCTTCTAACAGCCCAGTTCAAAGAGCTGTGTGCGAAGCTGTACTCAGATTCTACTGACACCCTTGTTACAGCTACTTGTACAACACCTGGCATACACATCGGAATCCAAAACTCAGACTCGATCTCTGTAACCCCCAGATATCCACATGGATCAGCTGAGAGTGCAGCTGGCCTTCAAGGGCCTTCAATGTCAGCGTCACAAACAGAGAGAAAGAGGAGTTTTAAGGTTCAAATCAATTTGGCACTGTGGTGTTTCCAGCCCAGATGGCAATGAAACACCATGCAGACACTTGCTCACTTCCACCCCAGCAGAGCAGGGAGGAGATCCAAAAGTAAAACTTTCAGGTTAAGAACAGCTTAATAATTGAAACAGTAAAATATTGTAATAATTACGATATTCTGATTATGCTGATGCTGATTATTAGTAGTAGTAATAAAAGAAAAAACCAAACATGAGTGATGCACATAAAATTGCTTACCTTTGGCTTATTGATGCTCAGAGGCCATCCCTGAACTCTGATCAGCCCCTTCTGGATATCTCCCCAGTTTCTACACTGGGCATGACATTCTCTGGCGTGGAATAGCTCTTTGACCAGTTCATCTGTCTATGCTTCCTATCAGATTTTTTTTTTATATTTTTTTGAGTACCTCCTCACTGGTAAAGCATGAGACACAAAAAAGTTCTTGATTTAAGAAAACATCAGTGAATTATCAACACTGTTCTCATACTGAGTCTAAAACACAGCACTGTACCAGCTACGGAGAAGAAATTAACTCTATCCCATCTGAAACAGCTGTTCTGTAGGACCTACACCCACAGCTGAGGCCTACAGGACACCAGAACTCAAAGACACACCTATGGTGCCTCATGCTGCTGAGCTGTTACAACTGCCTTAGTATCTATCTTAGTAACTATCACTAGCAGACTTCTTAGAAAGTAGTTTGCCTGAAATGCTGATTTGAATAAAGGAAAGCTTTATTTAAGGGCAGCCTGACCATTCCTTTGAGCATTCCTGGGACAAAGCTTCAAAATCATTTGCTTCACCAGACAATCCAACCACAATCCCTGATGTGCTAGGAGCACTGAGGGAGCAATGCACTAGAGATGCAGGTAAAAGCTTCTGGGTGTGCTTCTCTCTGCACTACATGTCATGAGCAATGACTGCAGAGCTGTGTTATAAAAAGCTGCGCCTGAGCTGAAATGCCACCATCATTCAGGCTGCAATAAAACCCACCAGCACCCCAAAACTTCCACAAGAACCATGTTAAAATGTGCAGACCTTTCATCTGATAGTCAAAGGTTAGCTCTTCTCCAGCCTTGATGGTTCGAGTAGAGAACAGTGCTATGCGAGGAAGACGCAAGTCGAGGTTATCAATAAACACATTGAAGACTTGAAGATTTGGATCGCACTGTAAGCAAAAATGAATGCAGTTTCTGTTTAGAACAATTAATGTTTAATATCACTGAAGCGTTTAAGTAAACCAAGGTCACAGCAAAGAAAGAATGGGTTCTTGTCTCAGTGAAAGAAGTCTGCAATTAAGTTATCTTCTGAAATCAACAAATTGAAATAATGTTCCAGAGAACATCTGTAGCTCAGATCCAAGTCCTTCCAGGAAGGCAACCTTTGCACAATGTGCAGACTACACTAATATGAACCTATTTAAAAAAAATGGCACCTTCAAAGGTGACAACAAAAATGGTGACAAAATAATTAGAGCTACATTCAGAGGCTAGTACTACCACCAAAACCCATAAAAAGAATTAAAGTTGAAAGAAAACTAAAAACAACCTAGTGTTTCAAGCCCCACAAACTCACTGCTCTGTAGTGATGTTTAAGCACTGCTTCCAGGCTAGAGATAACATCTTCATATGCATGAATTTCTACTGTAAACTGCAAACCTGCTTGGCTTCTGAATTCCCTGCCATGGTCTGAGTGCTAGGAGAAGGGTGAAGGTCACTAAGCTGGAACTAGAAACCACTTCCTCATTTTGTCTGGATTAAGTGTCAAAAGTCAGTAGTCCCTGAGACTGTTAAATTCTGAATGCTTTTTTGTTAAGAGTGAAATATATCACACATTAAAGAATCAGAATTGAAATTGCAGACATCAGAATTTACACTGAAGATATCTAAATTTACACTCCCATTTGCGAAAGTGAAGAGCAACTCTCTGCATCTAAAACTCTTATTCATCCTTCTCCCTGGCAAGTCTGCAAGAAATACAAGTGTCATCATCTCACAGACCTGAAGACATTAATTTTCTGTATTTGTAGAATACTGACTGCATACCTCACAAACATTAGATTAGTAAGAAATAATAATTTTTCATTCCGGAATCCTTACAAATGCAGCTCAGCTTTCTTTCTTTAGGTACTTCAGTTGAACTTCAACAAAACACTACAAAAACTGCTTGTTAAAATTTACTTTTGAGCTCTCTGGCAAGTTTAGATTAGGAGGAAAAATTCTATTTCTCTGCTGTAGATACATAAGAAAGCACAGGAATTTTCTCTTTTTTCCTCTCCAAGTTTGCAGGATGAAATTCAGAGTAACATTCCAACCTACCCAGCTACAAAATAACACATCAATTCCTGTCATCTCTGACTCCTGGCAAAGTTCATTACGGAACTGTCACATACCAAGTATTTCAGGTACTCAGAAAAAACACACCCAAACCAACCCTATTTTGGTTGTCTAGAAGTGGCTGATTCAGTGAAAACTCCAGTCCTATAGGATGTCCACTTCAGGCAGCATCTCTCCCCCAGATTTTTGTAGGCAGTCTCAATCCAAGTGAAGCCCAGTATTCTGTTCTATTTTTAGATCATCTGATTAACTGGACTGTGCTGGCATGAAGCAAACTATTCCAGAAAAACTGTCAATACAGTAAGGAAATGTTTACATTAGACGACATTTCTAGCACAATTAGGATAACTCTCCAAATTATTAGTATACAAAACAAAGTCTTACACTGTGGTTCACAAAGTGGGACACATTTCCATATCGAGCTGCATCTACTGTAAATTCATCTGAGTCATAGTCCAAATCAAACAAGTATGTATTTCCCTGGTTGTCATAGAACTGGCCTCGCCTCTCTGCTTCCTCACTTGTAATCACCTAAAAAAAGAAATAAAAAAGGAATAAGGAAACCTGCATCATATTATTAATTATTACTAAATCAAAACAAAAATCACAATCATGTTAGAAAAATACTTAGCAAAAAAATACCACAATAAGTTTTTGATGTTGAAATAGCATTCCATCTAATGAATGAAGAATACATAAGAGTACATACAGCTGAACTAATTATTTTTGATTGAGGCTTCTCTGGGTGCAATTTGTCTACACCTGATGCACAGCACTACCTTGTCTCTGGAAAAAAAAAAACCATATCAGCACCCTCTATTAATAATTTTGGTGATGACAATACAATCAACTGGTTTTACCTGAAGTTTCTATATACACACTTTCCCCATTAGATCCAGAAAGCCTCGTTTACTTCACATAAAACCAAGATTCAACCTTTTCCCTTTGCAAAGATGATCAACAGGTATCAGTCTTTAAAACCCAGTCACATTTACAGCCCGATATTCATTTCCTCTCTTCCCAGAAGCATCTCCTCCTGCTATTTTTGACTGCAGTGAAAGATCCTATTCACTGCAGCTCACACACATCACTTCACAAAGCTCAATCTATTCAATTAGGCGAGTGTGTCACTGTCGACAGACGAAACAGCTTAAACAATTTCATCTGTGGCCCATCACATTAAACACATTCTGTTGTGCAGATACAGCAAAGAAATCATAATTTTGCAGCAAGAGACATGCAAAATGTGATGGAATTGGACAACAAATCCCTCTAAAATCTGATAGATGAGATTTGAGAACTCAGCAGTAGATATTAAGTAGATTCAGGTGAAATGGTAAATACACACTCTTTTCTTTAAGCAACATAATCATCTTTCAGTGAATGGAGTATATGACCTTTCGTATTTTTAAAGGAAATGGATGAACATGAGAAGAAGTTTTGGGGCAGGAAGCATGGAGGAAATCTACTTAAGAACATAAACATTGTACAAAGGGACAGAAGGAAATACTTTGAGTCAACATAGTAGCAAGGCAGATTTGTGGTAGAAATGAAACACACTGTAACAGAGAGGCTGCCAGGAACTGCTGGTGCAAAGAGCCCAGGAACAGAGCAGAGGCTGAAACACATAAACACAGGGCAATACAAAATCTCAAGAGTAGCTCAAGGTCTGTATTTTATAACACAAAAGTTTTCTTTGAAATAGTATGAGATTGAATAAGCAGATAACGTCCGTACTATGAATCTTATTCTTGTTGTTAATCAAAAGCAATAAATACGCTTGGAAATACTACCTTAGAAGTGCAGACAAAACAAAAAAGGGACTGAAGGTCTGTGCAGGGAGTTTGAAAAGAGCTGTGCTTTGGGAATGGCAAAAATCCTACAAAAAAGATGATCAGGGAAGAATGAAGAATATGATTGCCATGAAAGAAATTAAGGACTTGCCTTTAGAAATACTCTTAGGGCATATATCTAAAATAATTCTTTAGTGCCATATGAGATAAATATTCTCTTTACTTTTGACCTTTTACAACTGTTCTGGAATGAGGGAATGTTCTAGACAACATAATTTGCTGTTGACTTCAATGTCCCTTTATCTCTCTACTCAAAAGCAGACTAATCTATTACATAGTAGAATCACAGAGTATCCTGAGTTGGAAGAGTCCCACCAGGATCACCAAGTCCTGGCCCTGCCCAGGACATCCCCAGGAATCACACCACGTGCCTTATTGTCCAAACACCCCATGAACTCTGTCAGCTTTGTTGCCACGATCACCTCTCTGGAGAGCCTGTTCCAATGTCTGACCACCCTCTGGGTCAAGAAGTCAAGAAGTATGAAAACTGAGAGAAAGCTCATTCAGATTTTATCTAACATTTCCTTGATTGTAGGCAATTCACCTCTACAAGATAAATACATACCTACCTCTCCAACATACTCCATCACAAAACTGTTGGTTTTAATTTTCTGGAGGGTTTTTACTCCCCAACCACGGCCGTTGTTGGTTCTGAAGATGCAGAGGGAATATGGGGTCCCTTTCTGCACAATCCTATTGGGGCAGTCAGGCCCACACCTACAATATGAATTGCACTCATAGATGGGCAAGCCAGGCTGGATTTTCAATTTCTTACGTTTATTGTAAGCCAAAATAAACCCAGCCTCCTTTGGACAGCACTTCTCAGCAGGGCAGTCAGCACATTCACAGCCAGTTGTTATTCCATTGAGCACATTTATTCCTGGAGCAGGTTTATACTCATTGATGTAGTAGAAGTCTAAAGGAGGGCCTTCAAGATCCACGGTGTTTTCTACCAGAATCATTGCTTTGTGATTCTTTTTCCTGTTGAGTTCTTCTTTCCACCTCTGCAGGGCTATTCTTTGTTTAGCCTTCTTTACAATATAATCTGCAATTGCAGGTTTCAAAGTTTTAACATGGTTTCTCAATTTCATTGCTTTTCCTCCTCTCCCCCGAGACAAGTATTCATTCTTGTCTCTAAGAAAGTTCTGAATAAGCAGAGGGCAGTTCAGATGTTTCTGAGGTTCCCAAGTATTTGAAGACTCTGGCCATCCTTTCCATTTCACAAGATAGTATGCTTTGCCCTTGAAATACAGAAACAGATACAGATTTAGCCAGAGCTCACGTTGCTGAAATCCAGCATCACAGAACAACACAAACAAACACAAGAGCTCTGGACTTAAGAATCAGCACAAAGGGCAGAAGGCCTTGATGTCTCCATAAAAATTACAATTGGGGAGAAAGAGAAAAATCAGGTTGTTTGCAAATTAACTTATAGCACGACTTTGCATACTTTACAAACTGGCTCTAGGGGCAAAGAAATCAAAAGCTGGGATGAACTCTGATTGCTAACAGCATACCTGGATGAGGAGGCTAGTTTGTCAAGGCAGGTGGTAAGCTATGCTAACTCGCTGTATGACTCGTATGCACAAGCAGAATGCAGTCATATCACATACAGAACAAAAAAAAAAAAGCAAAATGTAGCAAAAAAAAGTCTAAAACCCACTATTGATCATATCAACCATCCTCCCAGAACACTAATTTGATAAGCGCAATGTTGTATTTACAATGAAGCAGCATACATTTTGCACTTATTTAAAAAGGACAAATAACTGTAACAAGGACAAATCCTGACACTGAATTTCACAGGAATCCATTTGCAGCACATGGCCCTAATTCTTCGTCAAATAGACTAAAAGAATCAAGAGAGAAATACACATGTTTGTCTACAAATAAAGGAGAGGCATCATAATTCATACTGAGCTACCACCCTAAAACATCAGCATCAGATACACAAAAGTGAAACATTTCATATTCTAAATGTCTGTAATTTCAGGAAAAGATCTTCCTTCCACATACTGAAAGTAGCAGTTTACACCACTTTCTGTTTACAGTTTAAAGTTTAAAATATATTTAATTTGACGCCAGCAAAACCTTTGTCCTCACTGTCTGCTGCTTTATATTACGAGCAAAACTACCTTTGGCTTGCTTCCAAATTTCAGTTGAAAGAGTGATCAAATTGGTCTGTGTTTCTCTTACCTCTTCTACCTTGTAGTCACACAAATATTCCACCTCATAACTCTTTAGACTCCTGTTGGTGATTCCAATGGATTTACATGTGAGATTTTCCTTCCTACATAATTCTTGGAGGGTCTCAAGTGAAGCTAGACATGGCACATACCAGGCTACAATAAGAAAATTGGTAAAGAATCCTATTTAATGTCTCAGCTAAATTGAAATAATTATGCCTCATCCCAGAGTCCCCACATTACCATTTGTTACAGCAGTCCACGAGTCTCTTGTACAACTGCAGCGTCTCCAACTCAACCCTTCTCTAGCGGGTCAAGTGAAACACGTTAATGATTCCCTCCCTGCACCTTCATTCTGTACAGTACGTACGCGTCTAAAGAGGGCAGAGACTTCCACAGGTGAAAGATACACTAAGCACCAGAAATTTTTCTACAATTACCGCGTGGCATAACTGAATTACGGCAAGCAGGAAACCTCCATTCTTTAACAAGACCGCCAAATTTCTGTAGTCAAGCGCAACTGAGTACTTGCGATGCAACCATGGTGACTGGACGAAGAGATAGAGACCTACATTCCTCGTCCGGAAGGATCGCGAGTGCCAGCCAGGCGGATTTAGCGGGACGAGACACTCCGCAGGGCGCCAGCGCCCGGGAAGCACCGGGATCAAGGGGCTGGATGGAGTCCAGAGCGGGAGCCGCCGGCTGCGGGGCCGTGCCCGCCTCCCCCCGGGGTTCCGCCGCCCCGGCCCGGCCCCAGCGCAGCTCACCGAGCTCGGGAGGGGGCGGCGGTGCCTTTCCCGCGTCCCCACCCTCGGTTCCAGGCTTACCCCAGGCACCTCCCGCCCTGCTCCCACAGCTCCCCTGGGGCAGCGGGAAGCAGCCTCAGGGAAGCGGGCAGGACCCTCAGCCCTTCCCTCCCCGCCCGCCGGGGGTCTGTGGGCAGGGGCGGTGGGAACGCTCCTGGCAGAGCCGGGCGACAGAGACCGGTAGCGGCTCCCACCGCCGAAAGCGAGCGGGAGCTTCCCCACCCGTCCTTCCCCCCGGTCCGTCCCGGTCCCCCAGCGCCCGGGAGGCAGCTGAGCCCCGGGCGGCCCCGTCCCCAGCCCGCTCCCCCCTCACCTCCTCGCCAGCCCTCCATGTTGGGGGGGAGGGGCCGCGCTCGGGCAGCGCTAGCTCCGCCCCTCGCCGGAAGGGGGCGGGGCGCAGAGGGCGGCCCAGGCGCACGCGCGGCTCCGCCCGCCCTCCCCTTTCCCGCCTCTGCCGTGAGGGGCCCCCGGAGGGACGGAGCCGGGAGAGCGGGAACGGGGCGGAGAGCGGCTGAAAGGGAGCGGGACGGACTTAAAGCCATTTTGCTTTTGTTCTTACAGAGCTCAGGGGCAGGCGGGGGAAGCGCGAGGGCGCGAGGCAGCTTCTTACCCGCGCCACTCAGCTGCAGAACTGAAAAGAACCTCGGAGAAATGGTCCCGGCCGTTCTTGGGAGGGGGGGAATGTTACACCGTCATTACATCTCACTCCTCACATGAGGTGTTTACTATTAATGTAGCTTCGACAGAAGCACAGAATCGATTAGTTTAGAAAAGGCCGCTGAGATAATTAAGTCCAACCTATGACCAAACACCACCCTGGCAACCAGACCATGGCCCTGAGTGCCACGTCCAGGCTTTCCTTAAACACCCCTGGCTGTTTAATTAAACACTTCACCACCTCCCTTGGGCAGCCCATTCCAATGTCTAATCACCTTTAATGTGAAGAAATTCCTCCCACTGTCCCACCCAAACCTCCCCTGTCAGCGCTTTGTCAGCAGCCTCTCATCCTGCCGGGTTTTCTCCCAGGTAACCACGGACAGGAAGGCTCCTTTCAGGCAGGTAATGGAATATGGAACACACCTCACAACCCTCAATGGGCTACAACCCCCTCTTACAACCCAATGGAATACCTACAGCCCTCTTCAATCCCAGACAGATACCTGTGTTCTCTAATTCTTGAGGCTCTCCTGTGCCACTTCCAGTGTTGTACAAGGTAACACACGGCTGTAGGCACTGAGCTGTTGTCCCTTAACAGCACTTTAGGCCGAGACCCTTATATTCCATAACCACACTTGCCTGCTCAATCTCGTTATTGAAAAACCTGCCAGTTTATACCCACACAAACGTATGACTGTACAGATTTAAAACAGTACCACACATAATGGAGATTGCCAGGATCTGTGTAAAAAAATGTATTTTTTAATAACGTATAAATAAGCACACTTAACTCTTACACTTCTCAGGTAATATGACAAAACCATTTTACAGAAAAAAACTCTTGAAAAAAAAGATTCTCCTGTTCAAGAGGCCTGTGCAAATGGGCTCCACCTTCATGGTTTTGGGCAATATCAATCACACAGGATTCCAGTATAATTACCAGAGTGGATTTTCACCAGCCTTGTTCTCACTGGTTCAAAGCTATACTACTGGAGCCACAGATGCACTAGCTAAACGGGTACAAGACCTGATTAGTCAAGAAAAATCTTCAAACTATGGTTCTTGCTGAACCACAGGTATTTGTGCTTTGCATTTTGTAAACCAAGTGCTGATAATTCAATGATCTGCTGTTCACATCTCTTGACTATCGTTTTGCACCACACTCTAAACAGACTTGGTGGCAAAATAATTTGGTGGCATTTTACTTTAGTTTATTACTGTCCTCTAAGAATCATGAGAGACATCACAAAGAGTCACTGTTTTGGCAGAAAAGCCAGTAAGAGACAAAAATCAAGTTAGAAAAATGTTGCCTTTCAAAATGGCCTATGATGCCACTTCAACAGTGATGATTTCACACTTTCCAGTATCTTGATCTGTGCAGGTGACGTGCAAGGACCCATCCCTAGATAAGGGAGAGAGTTATGTTTAGGATTACCTCAACACAACACTTACTATGTTACTGCATGTGCCAGAGAGGATAAACAACAATCTCCACACAGATGAAAGGATGACAGATCAGCATCAAAATATCCTGGGATAAACATGCTTCAACACAGATGAAATTTGTTTATGAAATTAAGTTTAAATTAGTCATTGTTTTTATATGCACTTCTTGCCCTTAAAGCATCTATCTTCTCTACATATGCTGGAATAGATCTAAGAACACATTTAAATATTGCAACTGAATTTATTTTTTAGAGGTTTGTAAATAGAATATGTGGTAATATTATTAAAAATATTCCTTGTGAGAACTGAGTAACAGCAGTGGATTGATAAACATGTCTTGTCATAGCCTGAGAACTTGACTTTCGAAGTTTAAGTAGTCTTTTAATTCCAAGGATCTCCTTCAACAAGGAAAACCTTAATTGTCAAAATCCAAGACTTTAGAAACAATATTGAGCCCTACTTCAGCTAGGCATACAGTCATAAAAAATAAATTTAGGCACAAATAAATGTTCTCTACTAAACTTCCTCTGCCTTTTACACCTAAATATTCCTTACATCTCCTTTCAAATAATGATGTTTTTCTGCATGACAGAGTTGAATCTATAACCCCCAAAATGTTTTCCTTATCAATACTCAGTATAAATCTCTGTATAACAAACCAGGCATTTTAGGTGAGGTCTATTAACAGGCATTAATGCACCTGAAAGCTAACATAAGAAAATGAAGTATTTTGAAACATAAACAGCAAGTAGAAATTTCCTGTGGCATTGTTTCTCTTTTTAACAACCATGCTCCTGAAAGGACAGAGCCACTGTAAATTCTACAATCCTTCATAACTAAAAAAGACAAAACCTCCTTCAGTTTTTCCCAAGAGTGTGGGCATTCAGCAAAGCTACCCAACCCACTTCCAGAGGAAGTTTGAGATCCTGGCTGCTCTCATGCATGATCAAACTGATCAACGGTTCAGAAGTTGCTAAACATAATCTACACAATTGCATTAATCTTTGTTTCTTTAAGAATCAAACAATGACAGCACCAAAGGTACTACAGAAAACCCACATTTCTACAGAATTTACCCCTGCTAGGACTGTACAGCCTTATGACCAAAGAAATGCTGAAATTTCTCAAAAAAAAAAAAATTAAATACTCTGTAACAGGAGCAAAGACTGTCAGAAGTGTGACATAAGAGGGTAAACAGCAGAACAAGTGTTTTGGGTACCTTTTCATTGTGAGAACAGTTAGTATATCATGTAGGCCATCTTCCTTTTTATCTAAATCCTGGAGTACAATCTATTAAAAATAAAAAAGAAAGTTTGATTATAGTAGATTCTTCAAGTTCCTGTTCAGCAGTTCAAGGGAAGTGACACAACAGCTAAGATGTGAAAATTCATGCATTTTAGCTATTTGCACTATTGTTTTTGTGTTCAGATGGTTCAGGATCTGTCCCTGAAGTACCTACCATTCCCACAGTGTCCTTTAGAATCAGTATTGTAATTATTAGGTAACATCCCTTCCCTCTTTAAAGATATTTGGGCAGAATTAAGGTGGAATAACCATCTTCTTAAATATTCCATCAGTTTCAGACACATCTGCCCCTTCCCTGATGCTTTCCAAGCAAAGCACATAATTAACTGTTTCAAAAAAGCTGTGTTCTCTCTGTAGGTTGATTCCTAAACAACAACTTTAAACCCACACTTGATAGAATCATTTCATCTTCATCTTTCATAACAAGATCCTGTCCAATCTAGGAAGATCAAAAAGTAATAAACACATTAGCTATAGCATTTCCTTCATCAGTTTTATTTTTAAAATGTTCAAGGATCTGTGTATGACTGGAATAACTGGTAAACACCTCTCATCCCAGGTGATCTTATTACAGTAGTGCCACGTGTCAAATCCTGTCAGCCATTTAAGAATTCAAAGGGGAAACTTCAGTACTTTACAAAGTAGTTCAATATTTTGCATGTTCAGAAGAATATTTAAAAGACCAGTACCAAAGAGATGCATGTCACTGTAATTTTCTAACAATAACTTTTGGTGTTGATGGAATTGGTTTAAATTTTTTTTTCCCAGGAGGCTGCTGTTAAAACTGCACAGGAGTGTGCACATACTCACCTGTGCAAATTTCTCTTCTTCGTTCATGGGAATCTTCCCCAGTGACTCGTACAGCTCAAGGCACACAGAGGAAATGTTTCCAGGAGCATGCAGGGTGTGTTGCCTTCGAGCTGGCAGTGGTGTCCCTGATGGAAATAGCACTGTGAATTTGTCAGCCCCTGACTCGTCTACTCCCTTAAAAAAGAAAAAAAAAGGAATATAGTTCATGTTTTTCTTTAAGTGCTTCATTGAGCTGGAAGTATTACAACAGTGCTCCACAAGAAAAGAAGTCCAAGCTTCATTCCCTGTCACATTTACCACCCCAGCAAGTAAAAACCCTGATATTCCTACAAATGAGAAGTCCAGCTATTACAACATAGGAAAGATACAATCCATGTCCCCTTAAAATCAGTCTTTCCTGTATTTTTTTTGTCAATAAACCTAAGTTAGCATGTACTGCTGCTCTACAGCAAATCTGTAGAAGTAATAATAAAGCAATGCTGTTTCTCTAACATCAATCACACATAATCAGTGCTATAAATTCACTGCAGCAGTAAAATTTTCTAATATTCTAATTTTAGCCTTACCTTAAGAAGAATATCTTTGGCAGAACACTCAATGAGTGCATCTTCTTCTAACAAGGTATTCTCTTTCCCTAGCAGAATTCCTGCCTCTATGGCTGCACCAATGGGAATAACTTCATCCGGAGGAATTGAATTCAGTAATTCCACAGCTGGGAAAATGTCTTTGATCAGCTGCTGTAGCTTGGGGATTCGAGCAGATCCACCACAAAGAACCACCTGGAAAACACATCATAATAATTTCAAATCTTTAGTCTGTGAAATAAAACAGGTCACACCCTGCTGTGCAAAAATGCAAACTGCTCTGGGATATTTTATCATCTACAGTTGTTGAAATAAAAATTGATGTAATCTTTGGTAGACTTGATACTTTTGCTTCTGAAATTAAAGGAAACATGATGTCTTTGAGAGGTTTCTCTTACAGCAACAATCACCTGAATAAAATAACACCTTGAAAATTGAAAAATTCATCATAAAAAGAACATGAGGTTTAAAGGGACTTCCAGAGGTGATCTAGTCCAACCTCCTGACCAGACCAGGCACAGTTACAACAGGCTGCTCAGGACCTTTCCTCCACAGCTGCTGTATTCCACAGATCTGTAGGCCCTTAATTCAGCATCTGATTTCCCTCATACTACACATTCCTTCCCTGGAATCTAAAATTTCCCCACGCTGTAACTTGTGCTGCTTGCCACCCACTCTTCCATCATGCACCTTTAGGAAGGAGCAAGTCAGGTTTTATCCATAAATTCAAGTCTTATTACAGAGACTTTGTTGTAACCAGCCAGATCTGGAAACAAAGCTAACTTTTCCTCGTGTAAAACATAAACCTAATTTACAACTCTGAAGTTATTTATTTTTACATTTCAAGTGTTCCACTGCCCTTCATCCAAAGCATTAAAGCCTGAGAGCCTGAAAAGCCACCTAAAAACCACTGCGACCAGAAAACAAAAGCCATTCTTTGAACAGTGACCTGGGATACTTCATTATCCATCAGAAAAACTGGGATGTGACACAACAAACACTAATTAAAAGTCTGAAACAGCATCAAGTGTCATTGAAAGCAGCTTCAGCTGCAGACCTGATGAGCCAAAGCTGTCAGCAATGAATGCAGCACCATTTGCCAAGCACAGGTACAAAGGGGTAAGATCAATTTCCTCTCTTACACCAAGGCAAGAGAGACATGAATTAAACTGCTAATGTCTGCTGCCTTGCTCACATCTTTGGGATTAAAGCACTCTCTGGTTTGGCACCTCCTGTAGTTTTTAAGCCAGCAAGGAGAAGCACCAAGTGAACACTTAGTGATCTGTTCAGTTTTAAGTCAAAACTTCACCTTTCTTCACAAGTGGCAGCAAACCCTGTCTAAAGTTCAATGAAGGCAGAACAAATCCCACAGACTGAACTTAAGGCAGGTACTCCTCAGCTTGAATTTGGGCAGTTACACAAACACCAGATGGAGACAAATTCTCCCCACCTACTCAATATGCAGCAGTAAAAACACACAACTGAACGTGACTCTACCTTTTACTTAACTTCAAATACCTGAAATGGAAGCAAATACAGCAGTTCTAAAGATCCTGAATCTATAGACTTTGTTGGATCCCAGTCAACACAGCTTAAATATATCATGAAATAATCTCAGTCTGCAAGGAAAACAGGCCCCATAAGCATTGTTCTTGTGGAAGTGTCCTACAGACACATGATTTCTATTATTACCTTATTAATATCATCTGCTGTAAATCCAACTTGCTGCAAGAGCTTTTTAATTGCTTCTACACATTTACTAAAAAGTGAGGAACAGATAAGTTCAAACCTGGCCCTAAAAGAGAAAAATAAAACATTCAAAAACGATCATGTCATCCATTAGAGACAAGTACCTGAAATGGAAGAACAATAAATTTTAGAATATACTTTAGTTCTCCAGCTGGTACTAAGGGATTTTTAAACAGTCATCTTTCCATCATTAATCTTCAAGTAATTTTGTTGTTGTGGAAGTATCTGTGTTATTAGTTCTATCATCAACACCTACATGAATGCACATTCATTCTTCAATGTACTCCAGAGGAAAAAACCCAGTATTGTTGTCTTGGCAACACCAGTATTACTGTCTTGACTCATGCCAAAAAAATAAAGAAAAATTCTGGAACTGCTTTGTGATCTTTAAAATGAATACAAGGACTTAATTTTTAGAGGCAAATCATGCTGTGTCCTGATTTTCACACAGGGAGCAGATTAAGCAAACAAACAAACAAACTTGTGCTTGCTTTTGTCTCTTTCAAGCCTGCAAAGGAAGTTCTACTCTGCATGAATACAACAAATCCAAGTCTGCAACACTGATCCACAGGACTGGCATCCTGATCCAAATGGAGCTGACTCCATTTATACAGTATTGCTTCTCACACTTTCAAACATGCTGTGCCGTATTTGATTAGCTCCAACTGCTGGAGTTCTGGAATGGAAAAGTCTGTTTCATTTTGCTAAAGCTGCTGCTGCCTAGAAGAGCAATCAAAGCGAGCTAAAAATCTCAGTAAGAAATCATCCCAAGGGAAAAAAGACTGAGTAGGACACAGCAGTAGGAACAAAAAGACAGAAAATGTCTTTCTACTCCAGCTCTCACTGAGAAGCAACACCAAGACTTCCAGGACTCCTACCATTCTGGATCTCATTTAACTGAAGGGTCCACAAGCCATCTTTTCTTTAAGGAAAGTGGAACAAAAACAACAAGGGGAAGGAAACAGCCACCTTGATTCACTACAGTATCTACTCCCTCCAATCAACAACCAGACTCTGAAGATGGGGTCTCCTTGTGCCTTTTTGGCACTTCATTTTCTAACCATCATGGAAACACTGTTACTGTGATTGCCCTGACCACTACAGACTGCAGCATAACAGAACCATCAACATGAAACAGCAGGTTTGCCTTCAATCTTACTTCCTTCTCTAAAATAAACAGAAATCAAAGCTTACTGAATGAACATCCATAATACCACCCAGAAAGATTTCAGTAGTTTCAAGATCTGCCTTACCTGGACACGTTGCAATCAAAATCCAATCCATCATACAATGAATCTACAAAACAGTTTGCACTTCCCAGGGTTGATAAAGAGTGTTTTGCAATATCAGCACTGTTCATTAACTTCATCATGGCTCTGGGGTTTCCTCTGATGTCATGTTTACAAGACCTGTGTTTAAAAAAAATGATGACACCAGATTAAAGAGGCAGGAATTTGACTGGTAACTTTCTGAAAAGAAAAACAAGTTAGAGCTCTTGCACTTTTTATCTGTAAACATTTTAGTATTAACTACAATGCCACTACTGAATGTTTGCACACATCTTGACACAGAGTCCACAGCTGAGCCCTTATAGTTTAACACCAACTTAAGGCACCATCCACCCAAACTCAGGCATTTCCCAGTCTTCCTCCTTGACCCCAAACAACTGACTGCTCCTTCAGCATCATCTTTACTTGAACCATTTCACTAACAGAGATTCTGCTAGATTTTTTTTTTTAAGCAAGCACCACATAATGAAGATCCTGTCCTAACAGCAACATGGTTGGAATTCAAATCTTACCTCTGAAATTCAGAAGCTAAGTGTTGTGCTAGAGCTTCTGTGAAGCAAACTCCACCAATGCTGTCATCTGTGTTTGTAGCAAGTACACGGTATATTCCACTGTTTACTTCTATGACTGTGATAGAAAGTGATGTTCCACCCAGTTTATAAACCAGCACGTTGCTGCCACATTAAAAAAATGTTAAAAGTAGCATTAATTTTGACACATTGTCAAAAGATTACCACCATGTATTGAAGGTTTTAATCAGACGAGAAGTATATGAGAATGGTAAAGAAACACCACACAAGAAGAACAAAAAAGTTCAAACTGACAACAGTTTTCAGTATTTTGAAAGTGAATTATCTATATATTCATAAAGACAACCAGGTGCACCTACTGAATCCAGGAGCTCTGCTTGAGTTCTTCCAACCCATGTAAAATGATCCCATCTCCCACAATTAAAACAAGCTATGCCAAAATATTTTCAAAAAGGAATGCATTTTTCTTCAAGGCAATCAGCTTATTAAACAGAAAGTTGGAAACTGGGGCCAAATCTTTAAAATCTTTAAAGACAATTCTCAAAATATAAAGACCAAAGCAAAGGGATTTACAAATTACAACTTCTAAATGCTTACTGTCTTGATTGAGAGAAAAAAGCAAAACAAGCCTCATGCTAAGGCAACATGGCATTCCCTCACTTAATATTTCTTAGGATTTAAGTACAGCAGCTTAAAAAGAAATAAAATATTAGGATTTTACCTTTTCCCAGTGGGTGAATCTTGGCCAATTCCATAAGCAAGGAGAGCTGCAGATGGTTCATGAATTAATCTCATAACATTGAACCCAGCAGCTGCAGCTGCTTCCCTGCAATGAGCCATAACAGCATTTCATTTTACTTTAATGATCTCACTGTAGTCACAGGCTACTAAGATTTGACCTGAAGTACATGTGCCACCTAATCAGACCTTGTTTATAGCGTGATATTAACAAAACTGAGTGACTGGAAAAGTACCAAGGAGGTCAGCTGCTACTGTGTTCTTCAAAGAATTGCATCTGCTGTGTGCTCACTGTCAAAGAAAACACTGGTCTATCAGACTACATAGCCCATAAACACTGCAAAATACCCCAAAACTACACCCCACCCTAAATCAAACTTGGTAACTTATCTTCAGGTGTGGTCTTAAAGCTCCTTGATACATTATTTCAACAGGTAACAAAGTTAATTCACCATGCCTCACTTACAACATTTAACTTACATGTTTTCTTGACACTTCAGTAACCCTGGGAATACCCCACAACCTGTTTCCTCCACTTTGAACTTATACCAGAGCAATAGAATGTTTCAAAATGGACACTGCAAATCCCCAGCTCCTGCTTTCTGAGCAACATTTAGGTGTGCTTTATTTATTTCTTTCATGACAGTTAAATATAAGGGCTTCTACACATCAGAAAGCAGAAATAGCTGCTGACATTTATGCTCAGCTTTAAGCATGTTTATGTTTTCCTACTGAGGAACTGTTCAAGCAAAAGTGTTTCCAAACAGAATTCCCAAGTAGAAAACTGGTATGTATTCCAAATCTGCCCTCTGACAAAACAGACCTCAAGAGGCCATGCAGCACCACTCTGGGGAGTATGGAGGGCAGGGAGGTGAAATTATGGAGGAGGGTGAGAAACTATTTGCATTTCAAAGGGGTCACTGGAGATCCTGATCTGAAGTGAGGATCTGTCCTTGATGAAATTGAAATTTCCTCTCACTTCACTGATTCAGAATTTCCTTTTGGTCACATCAGAAAATTCCCATTAAAAGTTTCTCCACTCATGATTAAACCTCTTGCTTTCATATTTCCCAAGTTTAAATAACATCCCGATATCTTGACTGATGGTCACAAGTAGAAGTCCAGCAGCAGAATTCCCACTGCTGATCTTCCAGTCCATCTGCTTTAGGCACATAAAATACCAGAAAAACCACAGTGCTCTTACCCAAGGGCATTTTTCTGATTCTCTCCAAAATCAAATGGTACAGTGACAACAACATCATTCACATCTGAACCCAATGCAGACTGGGCAGTCTCTGTTTAGAAACACAGGCAGAGCATGGTGAGTAAAAAATATATGACATCTTAAAAATAAAAGGACAGCTTAAAAAGCTAAATCATGCCAATGAAATGAATCATTAGATACCTTTCATTTTACTGAAAATTAGTTTTGCCACATCTTCTGGGTTAATAAGTTTGTTATCTATTTCATACTGAAGTTTTCCATTCTTCTCAACTATCTGTAAGCAAAACCAGCACACCTTTGTCAGACAGTAATTTGGTTAATAACCAAAAGTAATGTTTAATTTAGGCTCTGTTTAAAGTAAAAAGCACTGGGCTGTGTAAACACTCCCTGCCTTAGCATTCTACTACAAGGGAATAAACATTTCAACATGCTTATCAAAGACCCCTTAGCATATGACAGACACAACAGGGACATTTAAGAATTTAAAGAGTCAAGACTTTCCCTTTCTATTAAGTTTTCCTGAGTACAAAAGCAATGCTTAGAACAAAAGTATCCTGGTTATATTCCATAAGAAAAATCCCAGCTATTTATAAAATCACACCAATATGAACAGTCAAATCCCAGGGGAAAACTCACTCTTTTGTTATGAATGCATTTTCCAGGATAATTTTTCTCCTGTTTTGCAAAATTTTCTAGCAACAAGGACAGTATTCTGCAAATTAAATACTGGGATTAAATCAGCTGGTTAAAGAGGTTAATCACAAAGTGCTGCAACTTGAGTATCTTCCACCAGCTCTAAGAAAAACCACAATGGTACTGCCTAAATACAGTAGGATTCATCTGTTTGGAGGATGGCCAAGAGATACATAATTTTCTGTTGGAACTAACTATATTATGCTGGCAGCCTCCAGAGCATGGTTATCTACTGGATAAAGACAGAAACAAACCACACAGCAGCAAAGGGACATCATATGATGAGAGCTGATCACTACACAACACAGAATGGGGTGGCCCAAACAATAACAAGGAAAGCATAAATTTACATAAATCATCATACTCACAGAGCATTTGCTTTCTGCAATGTATTTCTTTGCCTGAGGGTCACCAGAGCTGTCCATAAAAATTCAAAATAACAAAATAAATCATGCATTCAAGGTTAATTGCACAAATGCATCTTGCTGATATTCCTTGTAACATCTCCAACACATCAAGCTATACTTAAACAAAAAATGCCTGTTCTCATTCTACAGATACATTTATAGAGTAGAAGAAAACCCAGCAGTTCTGACTGGTGGCATTTTTTATCCTCCTTTCCTAAAACTTATGATTGAAAAAATACCTAATAATTATGGAAAAGGAAAACCAAAACCCAGCACATTGTTTTAATCACCCATGAACGTTTATAAAAGCTTTCAGTGAAATTCTGCATCTGAGAAGTGCTGAGAAATACAGAAAGGGCAACATCTTGTCAGCTCCTGTCAATGAAAGGAACATACAGCTGGGTCATCACTAAGAAGTTTTGTCACATCTCTGATGTTAACTCCAACACAAGAGGTTTAGTTCTACTGTCACTCTAATTGCAAATTATCACAGCTCCTCTAACAGGAATCACAACAGGCACTAATCAACAGTGTCACTATTGCAATAGAAGCAACACAAAGTTTCATGCAAACAAAACCACAGTGGAATTTACAAAGAGCAATCAGGTGACAAAAAATCATTGTTAAGGAACGTAAGTATGTATGAAAAGCATATATGCAACTTGTTACTACATTTCACAACTTGATTTTCACTGACAAGTTCAGACCTATCATACAGTTTTTCTTCTCTACTTTTTTATTTCCAGAAGCACCTCTTTGCTGCTGGAAGAACAGACAGGCTGAGAAGCTCACAGTAGCAACCTGGTCTAGGGGAAGGTGTCCCTGCCCTGGCAGGGGCATTGGAAGGGAGGTGATCATTAAAATCCCTTCCAAACAAAGGACTTGTTTGGACTCCATGACTCTATGATAACAGATTTTTTTTTTTTTTCAAGAGTTGCCTTCAGTATTAGTGCTCAGACCAGCCTTAAATGGGAAAAAATGGGTGCAGTCACCATCCCTGGATGTGTTTAAGAAAAGACTGGATGTGGCACTCGGTGCCATGGTTCAGTTGAGGTGTTAGGCATGGGTTGGACTCCATGGTCTTTAAGGTCTCTTCCAACCTAGTCACTCTGTGAATTCCCTAATTTCCCACCGCCCCTTTCACGTCCATTCTCCTACCTCCGCCCAAGGATCTGCTTTACTTTCACGACAGTGTTTGAAATATTTCTTATCCTACTTTGCTTCGCAGCTAAGCCAACAACCTGAATGAAAAATAAAGGACAACACAAAAGGAAAAGCTGAGTAGCAGACAGAAACCCCCTGCCCTGCTCCTCCCCACAGCGCCCCGCGGAGAGGCAGCCTCACCTCCTCGCTCTCCGAGAACGCCACGACCGCGGGAGTGACCCTGTCCCCGGCGTCGTTGGCGACCACATCGGCGCGGCCGTCCTGGGGGGAGAGAGAGAGGGAGAGGGAGGCAGAGCCGTGAGCCTGTGGGGGCTTCACGGCCGAGGGGCCCCCGGAGCGGCAGAGACTCCGGGTGGGCTCCCCGAGCGGCAGAGACTCCGGGTGGGCTCCCCGAGCGGCAGAGACTCCGGGTGGGCCCCCGGAGAGGCAGAGCCGCCCCCCGAGCGGCAGAGGCGCTGCCCGGGCCCCCCGAGCGGGCGCTGCCCTCACCTTGTACACGGCGGCGCACGCACAGGTGGCGCCCAGGTGCACCCCGATGGCCGCCATTGCCGCCCCGGCGTGCTCCGCGCGTGCCCGCTCCCAGCCAATCGCGCGCCGCGCTGCGCCGTAGCCGGAGGAGCAGCCAGTGAAAAAAAGCAGAGCGGGAGGCGTCATCGCGCATAGCAACGGGGGGCAGATGCGCGCGCGAGGCGCGCGGGTTTTGGCGGGAAGCGGCGCTGAGGGGAGGCGGCTCCGTGAGGGTTTGTTTGAGCCGGGGCACCGGCGGCGAGAAAAGAGGAGTTAAAGGGCGGGAACCAGAAAATACAGACATCAAAACAGACAATCGAGATCAAAGCGGAGAAAGCAGCAAGTGTGCGTGTGGTTTATGTCCGTGGCGCCTCTCGCGGTTTAGCTGCTAGCAGTGAAGCGCATGGAGGAAGAGGCTGTAAATCACAGAATCACGGAACCTTTCCCAGCGTTTTCCATGAGGCTGGAAAAGACCTCTGAGATCACCGAGTCCAACCAGTGAGTGAACACACGGCCCTGAGTGCCATGTCCAGACTTGCCTTAAGCATTTCCAGGGACGGTGACTCCACCGCCTCGCTCGGCAGCCTGTTCCACTCTCATCATCATTTCTGTGAAGAAATTCCTCCTGATTGTGAAAAACACGTTCAGTCTCCTGTGAAAATTTAAGAAGTTGAATAAAGTGCAATAGGAGACAAGGGCCATAGAGTGAAGGTTATTGTGGCCGGGTGCATCTTGGCACTCATCTTCAGAAATAGCCCTGCAGTACCTTTCCCCTTCCATCAGCCTGTTGCATATTCATAAATCCTTATGCAAAATAAACTTTCCCCCAAACTAGTTTACATGTTCCAAGGATTATATAGCATATCTCCTCCTTGGGTCCACCTTTCTAGCGCATGCATGTTCCTTGGTTTTGGTTTTAGTTCTTTTTTATAATCATCAGTTTTGGCCCTGGCCCACATTGTCTTCAGACAGTGAGTGCTGACAGTTGGCACATCTGTAGGAGGTGTCTTCTTCATATGCTCATAAGATGTTATCCCATCCAAGCAGGCATTTTAACACAAGCATAGTTACTAGCAGGTGTCTTCTTCATATGCTCATGTTATCCCATCCAAGCAGGCATTTTAACACAAGCATAGTTATATTAGCTATTTCACTACTATGCCTAAGCTTAATTAAGAACAGAAATAAAAAGTACGTCTTCATAACAAAGTTATTCTAACACTACACATATAGAATGCATTTTAATATTTGCAAAAAGCCAATATTATAATATGTATCTATGACATAACATCCAGCCTTCCTATATTACAGAAATATCTCTGTATCTAGTGCTGCAGGTTGAGCTGAAGTGCTGGTTTTCCATTATCTAACAAGGCATGAGCAATGCCTGAAAGCAAAGCTCAGTGTTCCATAATGCCACACTGCTGCTGGAGAAATTCATTCTCAATGCCACAGGACAGGGAAGAAAAAAAAATTTATCTCTAATCACTCCTGGGGAAATCAGCATCACAGAAACTCACAGAAAAACACAGAAATTCATCCTGGCCAGAGCAGTGTGCCAACACCTCCTCAGATTTCCTGTGACCCCATAAAAGGAACTGCACAGTTATCACAGGACAGGACAGGCCACCTCACATTTGCAACCTCACACTGTCCAGGTAACAGCACTTGTGTAGGTTTGGGTGCTCATTTGCATCTCATTTCCATAGGGAGTCTAAATGCCCCTCTGGGCCATCTCACTGCGTTGCTCTGAAACAAAGATTGTCCTTACCATGTTTGTAAATGATATGTTGAAGGTTAAAGAAATGGAGCAAGCTCACATAGAGGTGAAAGGTTTTACTTGGAGTCTCAAAGGAATTGTGTGACCCAGAACAGATCCCAAGGTTCTTGAGTCATGGGACAATCTTCCTTTGGGTAACTGAGCCTGCTGAAAGTGCCCAAAGGCCGGAGCTCAGATGCCAGAGGTGATGACAGTGTGACAAAGGCAAAGCTTATACAGCTGGAAACAATCCCTTTGTTTCCATCCTTTGGAGGATGTCCAAACTGTGGCTCCTTCTGTCTTCTCTTGTAAATGGAGGAATGAAAAGAGAAAAAGGTTAGAAGTGGGCAGAAGAGAGCTGTGGGGACTGGGAAAAGGTATCATAGAAGAGGAGGAAGTGGGGAGGGCTCCTCATGGTGCTTTTGGCAAAAGAAGAGAAAGGAGTCTGGGAAGAGACACAGGAGATGTGAGGGTAAAAGAAAACATAGGTCCCAATACAGAAAACAAGATATTTTTCCTGTGCTTTCCTTCAAATCCTAATACTGGTTGCAGCATTTATGTCAGTACACAGTATTTAGAACCCAAGCCAGAATGTGTAATCTGTGCATTACAAAGTGCTTGTGGCCACCCTGGTAACAACTCCTCCACAGCTAAGCACACCCACAGTTATTTTCCAGTTGTTATGCCATAGACATGTCCATATGGACACACAGAAGCTCTGCTTATCTCAACCAAAGCAATCAATGTTCCTGCCAGGTGTAAGCGAACCTGAGTGATAGCAGGCAAGGAATTCCTTGGCAGAGGTTTGTGGTGGCAAGTGGTGTTTGCTGAGGAGTGAAAAGCCCTTGTCTGTCTGTGCCCTTCCTAAGTTTTTAGGAATTGTTCTTATCTAATGGGAAGTTCAGAAGCTGCACTGAGCTTGAGTGAGCTGATAGATGGGGCAACAACCCACCTCTGAATGAAAAGGGGAAGCAGCAGCCTGGGATTGGAATTTGATCTTGCACTCCTCTGCAAGAGCTATTTCTCTGAGGCAGGAAGAGGAGAAACACCCAGCCACAATGTGAAAGGAGTCCTGCACATCTCCAGGCACCTACATCCAACAAACACCACCATGCATCAAACTCAGCTCAGAATTAGATGGGTACTCTGATTAAACCCCTTAGTATTATCTCCCAGCTGAAAAAGCAGTAGCACAAACCTTTCCCAGTGTCAGAGCTGTCCCTTCTCCTCTGGGCTGTGGCACATCTCTCAACCATTCAAAAACCAGAGCAGCCTTATATCCTCAAATCTAATACAAATCAGCCCTCTTTCAATTTAAAACCATCACCCCTTGCAACAGGCCCTGCTAAAAACTCTGTCCCCATCTTTCTCACTGGCCCCCTTTAATGCCTTTAAGGTGGAAGCAAGTGTCTCTATCAAACAAATATTGTTTTGCAGCTGGGAAATAGTATATACTCTAAAATGTCCCTTGGGGTGAGAAAACAGGGATGAGAGAACTTGTTTTAATTATCTTGTGTGTGTTCTGACTTAATTCTCAGAAAATTAAGCTTCGAGGAGACAAGGTGGCAGCTCCAAGACTGTGGCCTGTGATCATCTCTGGCCTGAGGATGTGAACAGAGGCAGCTCAGTGGTCAGGGTTCTCGGGAGAGCTTTGTGGGAGCCTGGTTCTGGGGGACCTGGACAGGAATCCTCTGGGTGGCACTTAACCCCAGCTTTGAAAACAGCTCCTTCCCCAAGACAGAGCTGTAAGACTACACAGTCTTACTGGAGGTGCTGTCATCTTCCATTTCCCTCACTTTGTATAAAAAGAGGCTTTTCAAGCTCTCTTTCTAAATTCCCCGGAGTGATTACACCATCCTTATTCATTGCAGTGCTTATTTTGGGCACCTGGTGTTGGGGGGGTCTGTCTGTATATCACCTCCAAAGCTGCTGGGCTTTGGTGGAGGCTGCAGCTATTTCTGGCTTTGCTCTAACACACCCATTACAAAAGTCACTTAATCAAATTTATTTCAGTATCCCTTCTTCTCAACCACAGTATATAAATGATAGCGAAGAAGCAAGCCCAGTTAATGGGTCAGACTAGTTAAATAATTATCTTAATATATAATAAGTGGAACAAAATATTTTTATGAGTCGAAGGTCGGGGCTGACTGCTGTGGAGTCTTCCCTCAGCAGACCAAACAAAAAAGAAGTAGGTAGAAATCTTGGCAGGCAAACCCCTTGCAGGGTTTGCTCTCAGCGCCTGTAGATGGCAGAACTGCCGCATGAAACCGCAGTGCAACAATTTACAGCGCTCCGTCTGTTCGGCAGCCCGGCAGGTTGGCAGCAAAGTTGAAGCCAGATTAATTTTCTTTTACTCACACCAGAGTGCTTATTAGAGAGTATCCCAAGGTTGGTTTATATTTTAGAGGACGTAGAGTATATTAAACATCCCTGATTTTCTTTCCTTTCTTGAAAAACCTTAAGGTGCTTTCAAAATAAACCACCATTTTTTTGCACTCCACATTACAAACTTGAGTTACAAAGTGGGAAAAATTTGATTTTCTTACAACCTGAAACAACCAATTGTACCAGGGGCATTGATGAGTGCTCCTTGAATGAGCTGCTCACTCACACTGAAGCATCCCAAGGGAATCTGCTGATGGCTCCACTGAAAACAACATTGTCCTGAAAATAGGAAGCTCTTTCAGGTCACTCCAGTACATTTCATCTCTGCTGCCACTCAGCCATTTCTGAATTATTGTTGACAGGAGCAAGGAGGTACTGAAGGCCAATTAAACACGGCAAACACACTTCAAGGACAGAACAAAGAGCTGGCACAAGACACCTTTGACAAGGCTTTGTTGAAATTTGGCTATTAGGGAAATCAAATTTGTATGAATTACTGTAGAGTAAATATAAGCACATGCCACTCCTAATTGCATGTACATTTAGTGTTAAGAAAACAAAAACTATGTAATATTCTCATTGCTGCTTGGGGAATTGCTATTGACTGTATCAGGCAGTATCATCTTTGGGCACATCTGTGATGATCAAAGTTGGCTAAACAACTTCATTACTCTTGTCAAGCCTGAGAACTTTCAAACATACATACCAGGGCTTTTTCCACCCCCAGTAAAAATGCAAATCTGCATATTTTTCTCCATTTTCCTCTCTGTGTTCCAGTTTTTCCATCTCTTAAATGATGTCAAGTTCACTCTGCAGGAATGTTGAAAGACTTTAATAATAGATAGGAAGTGTGCTGAGATCCTTGGCTGGAGGACACTCTGTAAATGCAAAATGCTGTGGTTAATAATGCAGATCTAAGTTGTGACATGAATACAAAGGATGCCATGAAGCAAACTCAGAGCTTTCCAAGCAAACTACATGGTAAAATATGCCTGAAATTCACTTTTGTGCTCTCAGAGGAAAACCTTGTGTGCATTTAGCACTGCGGTGAATTTCATACCCTGCAGGGCGAGGTGGCTACAAAAGGATGAGAGGAAATGGCCTCAAGTTGTGTCAGGGAAGATTTAGATTAGAATTAGATACTAGGAGCAAATTATTTGCTGAAAGGGAGGTCAGGCATTGGAATCACCATCACTGGAAGTTTTCAAAAAGTGTGTGGGTGTGGCACTTGAGGTCATGGTGAGCACAGTTCTGCTGGGGTAAAGACTGGACTTGATGTTCTCAGAGGCCTTTCTCAACATGAACAGTTCCATGATTCTCTGAAAACTGAGCAGTGTTTAAACCAGCAGTTTAAGAAAGATGACTACCACAACAGGTTATGACCAGCATCAGATTTGATAGTGATTAATGTAGGCAAAGAATGGATTTAGGCATGAGGGTGCCAGCTAGAAATGAGGAGTTCATTCTGTGCACTGTCAGAGATTTACCACATCTTCTTGTGGAAGCCACTTAATTTTGCTGTTCCCTGAGTTCTTCATTTGAAAAAAAACCCCAAACCAACAAATAAACAGGAGCAGCATTTTCCTTCCTCGCAAGGGTGTTGTGAGGATAATCACATTAATTAGTTGCCTGCTTAGAGGTGAGTGTAACAGGATGGAGTAGCTAGAACACAGCTCTTATCTCTGCTGACCAGTCCTGGTCAGTATCATGTCAACTAAATTGATTTTTGCAGAAGGTGATTAAATGCAATTAAATGTCCGTGTTAAAACCAACACTAAGATTAGCTTTACTGAACTGAGATCAAAGTGGTGATAGATTTTGAGCTCCTTTTATTAAAAAAAAAAAAAAGTGTTAATAGCATTCATGCAGAGCTGACAGAACTACTTCCTTTCCCACAATTCCACTGTTATCTATAAAGCTCAAAGATGAAATTACAGTTCTTCTTTAAACTACAGAACAGTCATATTTTTTTAAGTGTTAATGATCCCTGTCTTTAGCTAACTTGTTAATATTCCTTTGGCAATCTCTGCTGTTCAGCTTAAGGTTTTTATTATTGTTATATGTAAAGAATTTTTTGACAGATTTTACCAATCACTTAGAGAAATTTAGTTCTTGCTGTGGACATCATAGCTGGTCAGCAGCTGTGGGGATGCAAAGGAAAAGAATGGCATCTGGAACCATTCTTCTTTGAAGTTCTGAGAAAGCCCTGGTTAAATGGCAGAATTTGTGCTCAGAAAAATCTCTGTCCATCTGCACTCACGGGCATTAATTCAAATCCAGTAATGACAATAATCATGATAATTATGAATAACAGAGGACAGTCCTGTGGCCTGTGAGAAGCAGATTTGTGTGGTTTGTGCTTCATTTTCAGCATATATGGCTGTGTGTTGTTGGACAGCCATTGAAATCAGTGGGACTCTTTCCAGAAGCTTCCCTGGTCTTTGGCTGAGGCCCTAAACTGCCTATTACAGCAGGGGAAAATTAACAGAGCTGTTGGCAGCTCGTCAGCTGATGACTGAATAGATACACTGAAATTCCCTTCCACCTTTACAGAGGAAGCTGGGAAAGGCCAAGGGTGCAGAGGAGGGAGCTGCTGTGCTGGTGAACAAACAGCTGCACTTTTCCTCAGCCACAGCTTCAGGGCTTCTGAGGAATTCCAGACACCCAATGATTTTACTATGTGATGCTCTGGTTTTAATGAGCTGGACCCAGAGATCTGCCTCTGAAATAACAGCTGGCACTTCCATGGAAAGCTTCACATTTTTATGGAGACAAAACCACTTCTCATTCTGGGCAGACCTGGGGCCCAGGCAGTTGGGATCCTACCTCCTGAGCCACAGGAGGGCTGAGCAATCAGGCAGTTTGTTGTAAAATCCCTCCATGCTCTGATGTTAATCAGCTGTGCTGCAGGGACTCCTCACTTCTTTGGAAGTGGGAGGGCAATCCCCAAAGTCTTCACAGAAGAGCTGCTGCAGGACACAGGCTGCTTTCTGGCAGTTCACAGGGCACAAATCCCTCCCCACCAAGAAGGGGTTTTAGGCCAACTTCTGCAGACACATCTGCAGCACCAATCAATTGCATGGGTCTACCCTTTGAAGGAAGGTGTACACTGAATTTTCAGCTCTGGATTTCCCCAGTTTGCCTTTTGGAGATTTTCCTGGCCTGGTCTCAGTGGTTATTCCTCTGAGTGCTGTTCAACTACAGAGCAAAAAGACAAAATCTCCTTGAAGAAATTACAGTCAAACCAAGAGGAATTTCCTGGGGTGCAGAGAAACAGTGAATCAGTCTGGGCAGAAGATAAGCAGAGGTTTCTGTGGATCAGCCTCCTGCCCCTGTGCTGAAGAGTGCTTATCCACTATGGGTCCTGGTGGGACAGCCTAGGTGGGTAGAGCTGCAAGAGTCTCATTCTTGATTTAGAACCACAGGTGGTCTCTTTGCCTTCTCTGTGCTGTAAAAGCTGGTAGAAAACCCCTGCTGCTTTTATAGGATGCATTCTGCCATGAGGAGGAGAGCTTTCTTGCTGTATCACATTACTCATTAATTCATTTAATTGTACATTCATTATGTTTGCTCATGTGACAGACTGACACAATCCAAGGCTCACCTTCAGGACTTATTTATTATAGGTGCAAATTTAAACAAAACATTGCTAAATAGAATCAACACCATTCAGTACCTCCTTGAAAATCCATTATTTTCACATTTACAACATCCATTACGAGCAGGTCTGGCACTGCTGTGCCCTTTGCTTTGCCATGTGTTTTACCCCATGGAACAGGGAGTCCTGTAATTTTAGCCAGTGGCTTGTGGCAGTCAACATCCTTGGCATAATTGCGCCTTGTACTTCCATGGGTTTCTAGGAGTGTGCAAGCCTTCCCAGCTTTGCAGGATCCTCTCCCAAAGATCTGTGAAAAGTATAAGGTGGCAGATATTTTTATGAGCTTGGATAAAGTAAGTCAAGGTTTTAAAGCAAGTTGCTGGGTTTTGGGGGGGTCTCACCATCACATTTGGGTACCTTCCTGCAGACTGTTTCTGTTATTCAGCCTTTCTAAACCCAAACAGAAAGGGAAAAAAATAGTTCTGTAGTCTCTTCCTCCCTTTTTTCATCTACTTACAGCTTAGGCCAGGAAAAATTTGGGCTTACACTTCCCTGCTAGCCAGAGCAGCCTTTGTTGGAAGCCTGTCTGGATGACTCATGGATGTGCATGGGCACTTTCCCAGCTCTGCAGTGAAGGAGGAGCAATGCTGACTCCTTCAGAGGGAGGTTGCTTGTTCAAGTTGAACAGCTGTGCACAAAGACTGCCGAGTTTTAAATAAGTGAACTCTCTTCTCCCTCTTCTTGCTTTCTTTGTACATCAAAAACCTGTGTTCCTCTTACCCAGACAGTTTTTCGTGGCAGACAAAAACTAAATATAGGACATAAACAGCCAGTCCCACGGACTGAGTGAAACCTCATTTCCAGTGGCTCAATGACTTTTGGATCTGCTGTTTTTCCTAGGAAAGTGCAGGGACTGGCACGCGATTTTCTCATGGCTGGGCACTCCTCAGACTCATTCTCCTGTGTGATTTTTCTTGTGGCTAAAGAGACTTATTCTAAAGCCTTTCTCTTGAGGAAAGAAATGAGACAGAGGAGCTGGTTCCATCCCCTCTGGAGATGTCATGGCCTGGCAAAGCCTTGGTCCTTGGCTTTAAATACTTGGAGCTGCAGACAGATCAGTGGAAGATATGGGGACTACAAGCCCATTTTGTTTGGGATGCAACAACTGGTGTCCCTGACTGTGCTGCCCTCTCTTACGGCAATTGCTCCACAGCATTCACATAAACTGCGTGAATTTTTTGCTCTCCACAGCACAGAGGAGTTAAGGACAATGTGAAAACTCACATGATGTCTAAAGCATCTCTCACATTCTTTCCTCTTGTGGAAAGGAAACTGGATTTAAAACACACAGAGCTCTCCAGGAGGGTGAGGGAGGCTGGCTGCTGGAAGTCCTGACAGGCTGGGGAGAAGGCAGCAGGGTCTGTATGGAGAAAGCAGAGCTTGTTCCAAAGTGTCTCTGTGGAAAGCCCAGATCACACCGTGAGCTGACACTTGCATCAAGCCCATATTGATCACAAACACTGCCTTAAAGAGATGGTTGGGATTTTTATTAGGAGTTGCTTTTGTAGCACCCTAGCAGTACAAGGCATTTGTCAAACGCCTTCAGAAAAGATTTCTAACAGACATACAATCATTAATTATTTACCTTGCAATAGGTGAGCAGAAGTCCCAGTATGCCAAGACCTATACATAACACACACATCAACACACACACACACAGAGGAACTGTTTTTCTACCCTATTCTCTGGGGATATGGTGTAAATAAAGCCACAGACAGAATCCATCAATAAATAAAAGGGCTCTGCCCTGTTGCCAGTGAAGTCGAGTCTCTCACTGATGATACTGGGAGCAGAATTAGCCATAGGGTATTCCTGGGGCACATGGTACTATGGAATAGAGATAGGGGAGGAGGAGAGTGCCAAAATGCAGTGGAGGTGAAACTCATGTGCCCTGGCTCAGCTGCCTGAAGCACAAGGTCCAGGTCAGAGCTAGTTCACACCTGGCAGAAATGGGCATCTGAAGATACACTTCCAACTCATCAGTTTTGGGGCTCCTGGCAGGTTCCCCACACTCCGAGTTCTCCCCTGCAAGCACAGCCTGGCACATACAGACCCTACCCTGTGCACTCTATTGTTTTTTCTCTCTTTCAGCACAGGTAGGCAAATGAACAGCAATACAGAAAAAAATTGCAGCTGTTAGTCAGAAAATGCTAACCAGAACTAACCAGCCTAAAGCCTGTGTTGCTAGGAAACAATCTGCCTCTTACTATGCATCATTGCCATTTGCATGCATCCACTCTTCTGATTTTCTTATTAATATTCCTCACCTCAGACACACTTAAGAAAATTCCACTACAAGCTGGCACAGAATCCAGTCCTCTGCAGATCCCCCAATAGTTTAATTTAACCTCAGGCTGCTGATGCAAGTGGCTTCTGTTACTTAATTTTAGTCTGGCAGGAAAGTGACAGAATTCACATGAACGTGGCCATATGAAAACAGGGACAGCTGAGCTTTGCAGGACACAGTGGCATGTGCTGCCTTCTGCTTTTCCAGCTTGTCCTGGAGGTTTCTTCCTTTCAGTGTTGCTGTTGACTTTTACATGCCTTGAGGAACTAACCTGCCTGCTTGTGATTGTTCCAACCATACCCAGAGGGAAACTCAGGCAAAAATAATTAATCCTGCTAAAATTATTTCTCTTAGGACAAGTACCTTTAACCTACAATTTTATGTCAGTTCTAGGTAAGTCTCGATTTACTCTATTGGAATTTAAGTCAATGTAGGTAAATCAATACACAACTGCAATGGAGATTAAGTCCACCATTGATTTTAAGTGTGTGTGACACCAGTAGATTTTGCCATTTACAAGCACAGGATTTATTGGTGTGAGGCAGCTTTAAATCTCTCTGGCCATGTTGCACCAGCTCTGCTGAGATTTAGACTGGGAGCTGGAGGGGGATTTCCAGTGGTGCATTCCCAGTCTGCTGATGGTTGCTGATAAACGAAGTCTCCTGATAAAACATGGTGTGTCACTGCTTCCCAGTGCAGTTCTACCAGAAAACTGAAGTAATTTAGCAAGAATCGTGGCTTTTGCTTTTGTTTCGGTGTGTTTTCAGGTGAGTTCATTTCAAGCACGTCCTGATGCTGTCAGGATTAGGAAGGGGCTCTGCCTGCAGTGCCAGCAGCAGCCACGGCAGGGCAAGGACAGCACAGCCCAGCAGAAGTCGCCGTCAGAGCACTCGCTGCTGACACTGAGCAGCAGCAGCCAGCAATCACATCCCCTTATCATCCCACACGGAGGTCTTTGGCACCGGCTGCAGCTTCCACAGGCAGCTCCTTGGCCACAAATCCATCTTGGCTTTCCTGGAAGGCTTTTGTCTTTTATCTTAGGGTTCCTGTGGATAACCCTGTCCATTGCATGTTACAGAATAAGGCAGAATCCTGGGGGAAAAAAAAGTGTTTTTTCCTAAAAATCTGATTGCAGTGCACAAAGGACAAAATGAGTGTTTCACCTTGCATCTGTAATCTTATAATGGATGGGAGAGTCAGTGTGGCACCAATGTACGTACATGTTCCCTTGTGAAGATTATTCCCTAATCCCTAGATCTTTGCTGCTTGGGAATGATTTTTGAGCAAGCCTCGGTTTTCTCTTGCTTGTTGTCTTTGAAGCAGTTTGCCTCACATACACAGCCAAATCCACTTAAAGCTATTATAAATGAAAACTCAAGCTTTTTAGACCTACTCTAAATACATCTCTTCCCACATTGTCTTATACTTTGCCAAAATCTATAGATATCCAAGGGTTTTATCATGATCTTCAGATATCCAAAGGCTTTACAACCTCACTTTTCTAAACTGAACTTTCCAGAGGTTTTCAATAGAATTTGAGCTCTCAACTCTCATATTGTTTTGGTGCTCTTCAAATCCCTTCCAATCAGGGACTGATACAATGGAAAGCAACACAACCAGAAAATCCCACTACTCCAGGACATTCTTCTTGTTTAAAGGGTTTTTTGACATGTATACAGGTAGGGCCTGTGAATTTAACTTTACGTACAGAAAATGTAGCTGCAAGAAGATCAGCAGAAGGTAATGGTACAAATCAGAAAAGGAAAGCAGAAGGTTGTGATATGAGAGCTTAAGCCCTGGTGGGCAGGATCTGAGCTGGTCCCAAAGTCTGAGAATGGCAGCAGATCCCTTAACAGCAGGAAGAAACCTTCCTCTGGTAATTTGACCCATCCTGGAAAAAGTGAGACCTACTTTCTTATAGCTGGAGAAGCAGAACAGAATGAGATGCAGCACTTAGGAAAGAAACTAGTTCATGCATTGGCAGCCCTTTGAAGAGTTTTTTATTTCACAATCAAACCCAATAGAAAAAGGTCTCTGATTGTAGTTGGTTAAATGCAATAGTAAAATGAGTAAAAACCAGACTTCTAATATGTTACATAAATGCCTAAAAATTGACATCTGAACCTTGGCAGCCTTGTCTTGTCTGTAAATCCTGGACTTGAATCTCTTGACTGAGCAGACATCTCTAGGGCCATTGGGGATGTCCAGCTGGGCTGGATGGATGTGCATCTCCTGGAGGTCCCGTGTCACATCTGCCCACAATTGGTGTCTCAGCCAAGAGGGTTTGAAACGTGTTGAGGTCGCTGAATAGAGCCTGTCTTGAGTGGGTTTGCAGTGAATTTTCAGTATCTCCTGTCACAGAGGAAAACACAAGACACATAGATGGGTAACTATATATCTATATCTTCATCTATATATTTATCTATATATATATATATATATATATATATATATATATGCTTTAAAAAAGGAAGTGGAAGCAGAATTGCTCCTTCTCCATCAGTAATGAACAAAGGACCTGCTTTACTCTTAACGTTACTTGCCTTTTTGTTGTGCTCTGTCATAGAAGTTAAGTCCACCCCTTCCACTTATACAAAATTTTCTATCACTTCATAAAAGAGCAGAGTATTACTGTGGTGATGTGGCCAAACACACCTTGCTTAAACCTTCCTGTCTACATGCATTTCCCTCCAGGTACATTTGAATAAGACCATTTGCATTTCCTATCCAAAACTACCATATCTTTTTGCAGTGAGGGGTAAAACCATGTACAAAATACATAAATTTTGATTTCATTGCCAAAGCATTTCAATAAATGGATTTAATTGTGTTGCCTTAAGTTTGCAAATTTTTTCTTGTGGTCAAGAATATATATATATGTATATATATATATACACACATATAAAAATATAGAAATATATTTAGGTCCTCTTCGAGACCTCTTTCTGCTCAGCTATGACTTATTTGCCTGTGGAATAGGCAGTCAGGTGTGCACCTAAGGATAGGCTCAGAGTTGCCAGGAGTCAAATGAGCAACACAGACATCCCAAAGCTCATGACTTGGTATAGGTTCCTATGCAAAATTACTTAGAGGGAAAGGCACTCAAGTTGCACACAGCGTTTAAGCAGCAGTTTTAAAATTTAAAAATTGGGAGAGAAAATATTGAACAAAACATGGAAGTGGGAATGTTTTGTGTACCAGGTGGGACTCCCTCATCCACTGAACTGGTGCAGAAATAGCTGCCATGAGCCCACAGCGTTCTGGAGCTGTCTCAGTCTGTGAATTGACATTTGCTGATGCCAGCAAACTCGGCAGCCCAAAAAGTTATTTTTTCCCTACTGCTGAGACCACCATTCCAAAGACTCTGGCAGAGGAGGTGCCTTCTGTCTCCCAGCATGTCATGCCAAGTGAAAGCCTTTTGTCCACCCGCAACAGAGGCGGTGGCAGAGCAGGAAGTTGTGAAACACTAACTACTGTTGCTGGCAAGTGAGCCATAAGGGACAGGACACAGGAAGGCCACAGGCTGGGATCTGACCTCCCTTTCTGTGCTCACAGCCAGTGTGGATAGGTGAAGCCATCTCCTGAAGGGAGCACTGGAGGAGGCTGAGCTGAGCAGAGCCAAGAGCTCCCTGGAAGTTAAGTGCGTTGTTAATGCTGGGGCAGAGATCCGGGTCCGTGTCGGAAGCATGGACAATGCTTCCCCTCAGTCTTACCACTGGGAGATTTCTGCCAGCTGGGCACCTGCCATGGATCTCAAAATGCAGCTATGAAATTGGTAGCTATCCCAAATTCAATCATATCCTGGAGGGTGGTGCTGAGCAGCTTTCAGGCCAAATTTCGCATCTTTTGTATTTGCTAAAATCTGCCTTCTTAATAGTCCTTGCCCGTGTCTGCCCTCTCTGTGCAGCATCAGCTCCAGAGTGACAGAGCAGCAGGATGAGATGCCTTTGGGCACAGGAGATGTGTGGATTGGTCCCCCCAGGTACCCCCTCTGCTGCTCTTCTGCCCTGCAGAGGCATCTAAATTGGGTAGGACACTGATGGGGTGATCCTCTGCATCTGCTCTGGGGGGTGCAGAGCAGAAGAGGGGTGAAGTGTGGGACACTGTCCCAGTGCTGTGTGCTGATGAAGGATCTGTTCCCTCCTTGCTAAAGGTCTCCTCCCTGCTGGAAGCTGCACAGGGCCATAGGGACACTTCAGTGTGTTACTGACTAACTCCCGGGGTAAACTTCAGACTCTCTGTTACAAGCCCAAGAGCTCAGAGACATATTTTAAATGTGGAATCTGCAATTCTGGCATTTCACTTGCCTCTGGGAACCAGGAGCTTTAACTCACTCCTTCTCAAGCCTTAAACACTGCTACAACCTCCTGGCTCATCTCCTTCACATCTAAATCACACACTTTACCCATCTTTTCAGAAGACATTTTGTTGCAATAAGATTTTCAAAGTTGCTCATTAAATTTTGTTGTTAATTTCGTATTTGCAGCATGTGAATGAAATAGCCAGATTTTCCAAGCCTTGAAAGTACCTTGAATGTCCCCATAACTTTTGTTCTTGCCAAAGTTTTTCTCTTGAAGGCAGAGTCAAACAGATCCATGCTGTGGTTTATCATGACCTGGTTATACTCCAGTGAAGTCAAAGGGTGGATGTGAGGGGGAAGCAGTTATTTAAAACCATTTTCCTCAAAATCAGAGCAGTCTGTGGGAGCAAGACAGCTGCTAGATGCATTGTGGGCACTGAGATGGGAATTCCTGCCTGTTTAATCAGGCAGCCAGCTGCAGCCAGCAAAACCGACCCCGACAAGTCAAGCGGTGGAAAGCTGCACCTGCGAGCTGTGTGTGTGCCCGTTGTGGGGTTGGGAAGAAAAAAAACAAGAAGTCTAAAGACTGGATCAAACAAATGAAGCCTGAAGTGTGGAAGCTGTACAGAGGTTAAAAAGTAATAGCACCGTGATGGATCATCTTGCAGGCTTGGCTGAGAGAGGACTCAGTGCATCGTGGTGAGGAGTCATCTCTGCTTGGGAAATTTTCTGAATGTCTGCAAAACCAGCAATCCTCTGTTGAAACTTGTGTAGCTGGGTTACCATTCCCACTGCCTGAAGTTCTGCATAATTAGTCTTAAAGACACTACAGGGATGCCTTTGGATCTTTGAGGTCTCAGCGAGGAGTGTGGCAGTGAAATGCCCACAGAGCCCCGTGCACAGGCAGTAGTAAACCCAGCCATCTGTGTTTTGCTCAGGCACTGTAAGCAAACATGGAACAAGTGCATTGTATCAACACACACACACACACACATATTTCAGCCTGTTGGTTGGGAATTGCCCCTGTTGCACATGAGGGCAGGAGGCAGTATGATGAAGAAGGGCAGCCCCTCATGGATCCAGGTCAGGCAGTCAGTCCAGAGCTTTTACCGTCAGATCTGAGCTGGTTGATTGCTGTGCTTCCTGGACTCAGTGGAGGATGTTTAAGTCATCCATTTTTGTCTGAGATGGATTTTATGTGGTCATGAACTGGATGACACCAGACTGGGAGGAGTGTCTGATAGACCAATGGATTACACTTCCATCCAGATCCCAGTAATCTGGAGAAATGTGCCAGCAGGAACCTCATGAAACTCAACAAGGAGAAGTGCAAAATCCTGTGCCAGGGGAAGAAAAACCCCAGGCACCAATACATGCTGGAGGTCACCCAGCTGGAAAGCAGCTTGTCAGAAAAGGACCTTGGTGGACACCAAGTTGAACATGAGCCAGCACAGAGCCCCTGGAGAAAAGAAGGTAAATGATATCCTGGGCTGCATTACACTATTACCAGAAGTTGGAGGGAAGTGATATTTCCCCTCTACTCTGCTCTCTTGAGACCCCACCTGAAGTATTTTGTTCAGTTCTGGGCTCTCCAATGCAAGAGTGACATGGACAAACTGGAGAGTCCAGCAAAAGATCATGAAGACAGTGAAGAGTCTGGATCAGCTGTCCTAGCAGGAGAGGCTGGGAGAGCTGGGACTGTTCAGCCTGGGGCAGAGAAGGCTCAGAGTATCTTATCAATGTTTGTAAAAACATTGAAGGGAGGGTGCAAGGAGGAGGGAGCCAGGCTCTGTTTGGTGGTGCCCAGTGACAGGGCCACAGGCAATGGGCACAAACTGAAACACTGGACATTCCCTCTGGACCCCATGAAATATGTTTTTTAAGCTGTGAGTGAGCACTGGCACAGGTTACCCAAGGATGTTGACTCCATCCTTAGAGATATTCAAAAGCTGTCTGGACACAGTTCTGGACAATTGCTCTAGGTGGTCCTAGTTGAGCAGGGGGCTCGGACAAGATTACCTCTAGAGGTTCCTTTCAGCCTCAATCTTTCTGCAACTCCATGATCTTGTTTCTTGATTAAATACAGAATCTTGGCCACAGGCAAGACTGTTCATTTTCTCAAGCATCAAGCAAGAATGTTGCAAAGTAAACAGAGCTGAGTGATGTGCAGACATGGCCAAAATTAAATGGAACTGAACGAAATGATTGAGGACCTTGTTTGGTTTAATCACCTATCTCTGGTCAAGGCCATGGCAAGTGCAGGCTTTATTTAGAGTTTTCAAGAATAGGCTTCCAAACCAGAAAGATCATTTAACAAAATACCATTTCCTGAAATGATAATTGCTTTGGTAGATTTTTTTCCCCTCCACAGAAATGTTTTTATCAAGAAAGATGACTTCTTCGTACAAATAAAGAGGGATTTCCTTTCCTGTAAATAAAATGGTTTTTTGAAGTGTTTTTATAAAATGCCTGGAGGTTTACAGGGAAATACAAACCAATTATACAATTTAAAAACCTCTCACTATGTTTTCCCTTAATATTGATTCTGGTTTTAATACTCACAAATCACTGCTGTGCTGAGTTGAAGAGCAGGTTTTGTTCAGCAAGCACTCAGAACACAAATTACAATATATGCCTGAAGTGCTCAAAGATGACGTATTTTCAAGCCCTTGTGAGGGAGGAAGGAAATATGGTGCTTTTCTTCGCATCAGAAATTTCAGAGTGAGATTTTGTGGCCCTTGTGTGACGCAGGGTACCTGGCATGGTTCCTCATGGCTCTCTTTCTGTTAGCCACAGAGACTTGCTCAGTTAAGGGCTCACAGAGTCAAAGGAATTGGGTGAATTTTTTCTGGGAGGGAATTGGTTCATTGTAATTAGCATAGTCAAGAATGAAAAGGTGATTTTAAGGGTAAGAGATAATGAAAGTGCCTTGAAATCAAATATCACAGATGATATTTTTTAGATGGATATGGGGAGGGTTCAAAAAAGAAGTCAGTGGGAATGAAAATCTGAAAATCCTCCTTTTCTGCTCCCACACATTGCTCCTTTCTTTTTCATGCCCCATTTCTCTGCTTGCCCATCCATGCCCAAAATCAGATTCCCGGTCCCCGAGGGCAGGACTGTGCCATAGCCTTGGGTGCTGTGCCATGCCCCAGCTGCAGCACGAGGCTGAATTACACAGCAACCTCCTCTGCATAATGGGGAGCCCGTTCCCAGCACAGAAGGCCTCAGAGCAGATTTCCTCTCTCCATGATCCTAATTAGCCATCTGTGCTGTGCAACCGGGAAAGGGCTCGGCTCAGCCAGCAGAGCAGGGAAGGGGCAGCCAGAGAACGATTCCCCAGTCCGGGCTGGGCTGCATTTCTCTGTGCACAGGAGTGGAGCTGCCCCGTGCTGCCGGGAGCAGAGACACAGCTGCAGAGCAGCCGAGGAAGGGCTGAGACCCCCTGCTTTCCCATGACAAAAAATGGAAAAATCAGAGCTGTTTGAGAAAATCCCCACTGGGAGATAGGCCTTTCAGCCCATCCCTTTCCAAAAGGGCATCTGGCAGTCTGCTCCATCCATATGCCAACACGTGAGGGCAAAGTGACTGTCTGGAATATGAAGGATGGCTCCGGGACGGTGGATCCGGCCATCAGGGCCCACAGATGTGCCTGCTGCATCAAAGACATGTTTCCAGTCCAAAGAAGTGTGGCCAGCAGGTCAAGGGGGAGGATTGTTCCCCTCTGCTCTCCAGGGGAGCCCCAGCAGAAGACAGACATGAAGTTGTTGGAGTGGGTCCAGAGGAAGGCTGTGAGGATGGTCAGGGGCCTGTGAGGACAGGCTGAGGCAGCTGGTGTTGTTCAGCCTGGAGAGGAGAAGGATATAAGGAGAGCTTATTTCCCTTCCAGTACTTAGAGGGGGCTTATAAGAAAGATCATAGCACCATTTAGATTGGAAAAGACCTTTAGGGTCACTGAGTTCAACCATCTAAGTGTTTTTTAAATACCTACAGGGATGGAGACTGCACCACTTCCCTGGGCAGCCTGTTCCAAATGGGGACAGACTTTTAGAGCAAGGCCGGCTCTGGTAGGCCAGGGGTAAGGGTTTTAAATTAAAGAGGTCAGATCTGGGCTAGATACAAGGAAGATTTTTTTCTTTTGCAATGAGCATGGTGAAATAATGGAACAGGTTGCTCAGAGAGGTGGTGGGTAGGAAGTGTCCAAGGCCAGACTGGACAGGGCATTTAGCAACCTGGCCTAGTGGAAGGTGTCCCTGCTCCTTGCATCTTGAACTAGATGACCTCTAAAGGCCCCTTCCAACCCAAACTATTCTGTGATTCTAAGTTACAAACAAGATAATCCCCCCCCTTTTTTTTTAATTCCTTGAAAATTACCTGCCTTTTGGAATGATTGCTAAGAATCAGCCATTGGGCAAGTCTGTGTTATTTTAAAGGGACTGCACAGAGACTAGAATGCATATTTGTTAATTCAAAGGAAATCTTTCTATGAAGTAAAATGATTGAAACTCAAAGAAATATTTTGTCATTGCTCCTTTGTTTTACTTAATGCTCGCAGTCACGCCATGTTAATACCAGTGGGTGAGAGTGAAAACCGGAAAATTGCTATAAATGTATAAAGTTGTGAAGGTTGGATGTGTAACTGAGAAAAGAGCAGAAAGTAAATGAAGCTGATCATTTACAAAATGTCAATTATTTGAAACTGTTCTGGCTCACGGGCTGGAAGTGTCATTAGTGCATGAAAGGCCATTTAAAACAAAAATATGGGTTTTAATCTTGAATCCTCTAAACTACAAAAGGAAGAAATTCTGCTGCTGCCTCAAGGACAGCTTGTGCTCAGACAGCAGTTTTATTTCAGTTGCTGTTAATCCAGCTGTAGGAACAAGGCTCTAAATCCATCTCAGAAACTAGTAGCACTTGTTATGAAAGAACTAATTCATTAAGCAGCCTTCTGATTTTTCCAAGTTTTCACTGATGGAAGCAACCTGCTTAGCTGGAAAATAGCAAAGTAAATATCATCTCTGTTGTATCCATTTCAACAGCAGAATCAAGACTTGGTTTACAAAATCTTTTGGCTCCAAGGCCTGGGCCTTTGGTTTGGTATGAATATTATTTGCATGGCCAAAAATGGAAAATTTGAACAATGACTTTCATTAATATAAAGGATGCATGTGTGCATTCATCCAGCTTCAGGAATCATACAACTTCTGTTATTAATTCTACAGTAGAATGGCACAATTTGTTGCAAAGGACTTTAGTTTAGCTCTACATTTCCAGTCTTCTGTACTCTCACCATGTGATTGTGGTTTTCCCAGCTATTCAGTAGGAATCCCTTAGGGAATAAGCATTTTCACAGTCCCTAAAGATTATAGCCTTTCCTGGGAAGACAGGGCTGTACTCAGAGTCTGCCTCCAGCTGATCAGTTAGTCCTGTCAGGTTTTTGGCATTCTAAGACAGGAGGTTTTTGTAGTTTCTCAGGAGTGAGATTTTGACAGGCATGCTCAAGAACTTCAAAAATCAGATTAGCAATGGAATATGGATGGGGGTTGTTTGTTTGTTTGGTGTTGAAAGTGTCAAAACATTTAGAAATTTCAGAAAATTAGTTGAAAAAAAAAACTTTAATAGTGTCCTGTTCATGTTTTTAAAAACTTGTTTACCATTAAGTACATTCTTTAATGAATCAGTCTAATTTTTTCCTGTCTAGAAAAACAGGCTCTGCCATAACTGGATGAGACTAATAGTTCGTCTCAGCCAGTCACCTGCCCTCAGTGATGCCTAATAGCAGGTACAACAGAAGATGAAAGAAACTCTGAAATTATTAGGGAGTGTTTGGCTGCCATAATCACCTTATTTTTTAACCTCAATCCCTATGTGTCTCAGATAAACACAGGCCATCTTATCTCATTGCTTATCTTACTGGTTTCTTGTTGCATCTCCAGCTGAGCTCTTTTAAGCCTTCCATTATGGGCTGGCCCCTCTGGCCTCTGCAATGCTCTTCTCTGAACTAACTTCTATTAAGTTCCATCCAGGTAGTGCCAAGTTGTTTCCAGTTGATTTCATGGTTTAGCTATACTCTCTTCACATCCTACTGATCAATACTGTATGTGCACAGAAATCATACATCACACAGGCATCGTTCCAAACCCCTGCCACAGGCAGGGACACCTTCCACTAGGCCAGGCTGCTCGAATCCCCATCCAGCCTGGCCTTGAACACACTTCCAGGGATGGGGCAGCCACAGCTTCTCTGGGCAACTTGTGCCAGGGCCTCACCACCCTCACAATAAAGAATTTCTTCCTAATATCTAATCTAGACTTGCCCTCTGCCAGTTTAATATGTTTCACATGAAGTAGGAGGAGACAGAAGCTCAGCTGGTTTCCAGTTAAAGTTTGGGCAGTCTGAAAGGAGATAGCAAGAGACAGCAGGAGCCTGGATTTATATCCTCTGATCCCCCAGATCTGAAGGCAGTGGAACTCTATTGATTATCATCAGCTCTGATTTAACCTAAAACTTACTTTGGTGCAACGAACACATTCCTTCTGCAGGCAGCAGCAGATGCAGGTTGTGGCTTTTGTCAGGATGAGAAAGGGGAGGTGCTGGGGAATGCTGAGCTATGGCCAAACCCACCAGACAGACTTGGGTTTGGGAGATGTTTAGAGAGTCAGTGCTACTGTAAGAGTGATGAGGAAAGAAGGGGCAGCTCAGAAGAACAAAAGCTGTAAAACCAAATGCTGCAAAACTGGCTCCTGTGAAGTGAGAGACCCAGCTAGGCTTAGTTCCTGCTGCAAGGCTGGAGCATCTGAGCTAAATCTGACCTGATGTCTCCTGCTGAGAAAAGAGTATAACATCAGCCAAGTGAAGGAAAATTTTCTCTTGAAGGAATAATACCAAAGACAGACCAAGAGTTGGCTGCAATTCACCTTCTCCATTTACTCGACATGTCCAGCTCCCTGAGCTGTTAAGCCAGAACATTTCAGCTCATCATTAATTTATGAGCAAATTCAGGAAAAATAAAGCGAGTCTTGTCTCTTGTCCTAATAATATCTCATCGCACATAAAAAGTGGTTAGTACAGGTGATTGATTGGTGCAAGGAGATCTGCTTGAATGAAATAAACCTTGAGTCATGACTGCAGTGTTAGCAAGAGTGATGGGCTTTAACCAAAACCCAATGGCCCCAAGCTGTGAGGAGATGGAGCTCATGTCTCACTGCTGGGGCTCATGGCTGCCACTTCTTAGATGTCACCACCAAGCTCATTTTGGACATTCTCAGCTTGTGAGATTTCTCATGTTGTCTTTGAACTCAGGACAAGACTCATGGGTTAATGACTCTTGTCCTGATCATGTCTCTTACAGGTACAATGGAACATTTAGCTCTTTTTGTTGGCTGAAAAAGTATCTCTGTGGCTCTCACAGCAAGCAGGCACTGAACATCCTCCCTCCTCAGAGGCAATACAAGCACACACCTGATTTTTAGAACAACACTCATCACTCAGACATGCATCTGTGCCATGTAGTGAATTTAAGTGGTCATGACTCACTTATGCAGCTAGTCTTTGTGTAGACTGGTGTCCCTGTAAACTCACTAAGTTCTCAGAAACAGTTGAAGAAAAGCTGGCATGGCCAGCTGAAGTCCTGGAAATAATTGAATGTAGGTTGTTGGCTGACTGACTTGCTAAAAAATTATTTTAATTCCAAGGACAGCTTACTATTTAATTAATGTCAGCTCATTGAAGTCTTAGTTGTGCATCACTTTGAAATTATTGTTCTTACCTAAGCACTAAAAGCTGTTCCCACATAAAAAACAGTTCTTTGGTCCTGCCTCACCATCTGACCTCTCACAGCCACAGAGCTGTGCAGAGGAACAGGGCACCCAGGTGGGTGCAAAATTATTATTATTATTGGCAGTGAATCCACTTCCAAAGGAATCCATGCCCACCCCAGTGAATGCAAAATGAGAGGAAGTTGCTGCATATCAGCACAGCCAACATTTTGTCTCCTGGCACTTACTGGATGCTGACATTGGTGCTGATACTTTCACCTCAAGTAAAGCAAGGTGGACCCTGAGCCAAAATCAACCTCTTCCATGACAATAATAAAGCTAATGCTTTTCACTTCAAGAGTTTCCAGTTTTACAGCACATTTTTCACCTCTGAGTTTGCTTTCCCCACTATTAGATCCTCTCCTTACTTTTTCCAAGCTTTTTTGGGTCAGCAGGTACCTGATTCTTATTCTAAGAGCCATATGGTCTTCATTTAAATACTGGTCAGTATTTACAAATGGGGGAGTGATGCAGGACAGCAAGAACTGCTGCAGGCCAAAATGCATTGCTGTGCAAGCTAGAGGCCACTTTGGACCTTTCTAAAACCCAAAACCAGCCACTGAGATGTGCAGATGTGCAAGACTCAGTTAGAAAAGGGTACAAAGGAAACTTCAAGGTTATTGGGGATGAGGGACTGAGATTGTTTTGCTCCCAGCACTGAAAATTTACACATCGGGAATTTAACCCTCAACATTCTGCACTTTGGTTCCTGATGAGCTGCTACTGCTGGAAACATGAGTTTGTCTTAATATGTCACTGTTTTGCTCAGTGTTAACACTTTACAGGAATATGAAAGTAACAATTACAGGGAGGGTCTGACAAACATCTAACAATATCTAACAGCAAACCAGGCTAGGAAAATAAATGGAAGACTATGACCTTGGTGGAAAAGACTGAACCTCAAATTTCTCTTTAGAAGATATTAGCAGGTAAATGCCATATTAGTATTCAGAGACCTTTTGTACCAGCAGCTTAAGGGCAAATAAGAACAAGCTGCTGCCCTCAGGAGTTTATAACCCTTTACAAAGAGACAGGATATGTATAATGGGTGGAAAAAAAGAAGTGATTACTCTCCTCCTTTTTACAGATGGAGATAGAGATCAAATAACATCTCTGCTATCACACAGGAAGCCTGTGGCAGCACAAAATAGAAGGAACTGGGATTTTCTGGAAGCAGATGCTTTAACCACAAACTCCCTTCTTCCCTCACTTCCCACATATTTTTGTTTTAACAGCCAGCCTCGAGGCACTGCACATTGAAAGAGGAAATGTCTCCCTTTACAACCACCCAGCAACAGATGAGTTTCTGCAGGATGCTTCCCTGGTTTTCTCTGGGGAATGGAGAGGGCCGGGAGAGCAGTGTGTGACTTTGAGATGCTGGGAGATGCAGTGCTTTGTGGCTGGAGGAGTGGTGGGGACAGATCCTGCCTGTGCTGTAGGAGGGTGTGCTGGACAAGGGGTACCACACAGCACCCCATCTTCTCATTCCTGACCAAAGCACCCGCTTGTTTTCCCATCTTAACGACAAGCAGCCCAGCCAGAGCCTGGAAGCACATTTTTGATCCAAGCCAGTGATAGTTGAACGATTTGGGGGTTTATCGCTAATAAACACCCAAGCAGCGTAACCAGAGCCAGTTTTGCTATTGTTATGATGACACTGATACACTGTTGATGCTGTTATGGCCCAGAGCTCGGGCTACATTATCTTTTTGCCTCCTTCACCAGGTAACTTGAGGCCGTGGCACTATTGATTGAGGACCGGCTGGTGCTGGAGCATCCGCTCCTGTAACCATAGCCCGCCGGGGCTATGGGGCTATTGTGAGGGCTTTGTTCAGCTGCTGACAGCTCCCAGCAAGAGCACGCAAGGGTTTCAAACGTTTTTATTGTGCCTGCACCTCTTTGCCTTGTAGACAATAGGAGTGGGCTGCAGGGAGGAGACAGCGGGCTGACTTTGGTGGAGGACAGAGCAGGAGGTGTAGTACCCCATTTCTGAATGCTCCTGACAGCAGAAAAGGGGTTGCTCTCTCCTAGGAAGGCTGGAATGCCATCATGCCAGGGCTTTCATTTTGGGCACTCCTGTGGATGTGAGTGCAGCCTGTTGATTATGCAGTTGTGGAAAGCAGGCTAAGCGGATCCGATAACCTGTCATCCAAGATGCATCCCTTCCCTTGCTCAGCCCTGCTCACCTGCTTCGGAAACACACACGAAAACACCCCGTTTGAGCAGCCCAACGCAGCTCCTGTGTCCATGGAGGAGGAGAAGACAGAGGCAGCCCCAGCAGTGTGCCTGCAGCCCTCCACAGCAGCAGCCAGCAGCACCGAGCACGGAGGAGAGAGGGACAACGAGGAGATGTTCAAAGCCAGCAGACGCTCTGACAAACAGAGCAGCTCCAGCAATCACACTGCTGCTGCTCAGGCAGTGTCTGCCACCACCGAGCCATCAGTGTTTGCTGCTAAAGAGCTGAGCCAGGAAGTTATTGCGCTCTGCACTCACATCCCCAGGCCGTCCATCATCCACGTGCCAAAGGTGAGTGCTCTAGAAGTCACTGTGCAACAAGGTAAGAGAACTGGCTCGCTTTTACTAAGTAGAGAAAGGGCAGGGGAAAAAAATCCATGGGAGCATTTACCTTGTATTGATTGGCATGCAGTCAGGAAGGGACTAATGGCTGTTCTTACTAAAATAATACAATATGACAGCTATAGTTTTCCTTTTCCCTATTATCAGAAGCCTTAGGGGATGTTTGTAATAATACCAGGCGCTTTTACAGTATGTTTTGATTACTTGCCTTTCTACCTCTTGTTGGTTTTCACTTATTTTGGATCTCATCCAAAATCCCTTGAAATGAACAGGCATCATTTTTTCCCCCCTGACTTGAGTGAGTGCTGCATTTTTGCCACCTCAGCCAAGTGCCTCAAGGCTGTGGCACCAGTGGCTGCAGAATCCCTTTTCCATTTTATTTTTAGCTTGTGTGTGCTTGGAGACAACAGTAAAGTTTTGAGTGCAATTTTGGTGAGTTCAATTTACTCTTGCTTCAATAAGATCACAAAGCTGGGTGTTTTGCCATTGTTACTACCAAAATAATAAATAGTAATGGACAAATAGTGCTGTTCTCATTTTCTCTTGGCTAGGTAACTGGAGATCACAGGCTTTTTTCCCCCGATAAACACTGAGGAATAGAAGCCACTATGTGTGGCTCAAATTCTTTATATCACAGCTTTTGTTTAGGAGTCCATTCCTCTCCCAGTTTCCCTGCCAAATCACATATATTGAGAGTACTGCTGTTTGCTTCCCCTTCACAGTCAGGTAGTACTGTGTTTGGCAAAGATATCTGTCCTTCTTGTAGAAGAAGTGCTAGAAAAAGGATTAATGTGAGATATATCTTCTGAAATTCAGAAACTTATCAAAACCAGGATTTCCAAGTGGGTTATGCTGCAATTACCAGAGCTGGGAGCTCTGTAGACCACTTCAGTCCTGTTGCCATCAACCACAGCTCCTACACAGAATATGAGTAAATAATGTGAGGAAGAAATGGAGCTGCCCAAGAACAATAATTTGTAGCAAGGAGGGCTGACTATGAAGGTGCTCTGGAATCTAAGAAGAGCTAGCTGGCCATTATCTGGAGATGGAGTTAGTATATTTACTCCTTCTGACATTTCAGGAGCTAAATCAGATGTTATCAAGGTCTCCCTCACCAGCTGTGGTTTCACGTTTTTGTTGCTTCACTTCTGTAAAACATTGCTCTGGTTTCACTTTTGTTGTTGATATTGGGGTTTTTTGTTGCTTTTGTTTTGTTTTGCTTTGTTTGGTGGTGGGATTTTTGTTTACTTGTTTTGTATGCTTGTTTTCAGTTTCTTTTTTTTTTGGTTGTTCGGTTGTGGGGGGTTTTTTTTGTTTTTTTTTTTGTTTTTTGTTTTTGTTGCAATATGCTTTGGAGGTTCAGGGTGGATGTTGGGAAAGGCTTTCTCACCTGGAGGGCAGTGCAGCATGGGAGGAGGTCACACAGAAGTGATGGGGATGCTGTGCTTGGAGGATTACAAGACTTGGCTGGACAAATCCAGGGCTGACCTGGCATACCCTTGGCAGCCATCTGGCTTTGAGGAGGAAGGTGGAAAAGAGACCTCAGGAGGCTCCTTCCAGTCACCATTTGTGTGATTGTGTGATGTCTGGATTTTGATGCTTGCATGCAGCTTATAAGCACAAGGCATCTCTTTGCAGTCCCTGAGACAGCTCTTGGTTTTGTGGTGGTGCTTTTGGTGTGGTGCTCTTGGCTTTACAATGGTTTTTGTGACAATTTCTCCCCTCTATCTTCTCCTACCCGTTCCCTTCCAACCACTTCACTCTGCCTTTGCTGACCTGCTGCTGTTCTTTGTGCTGTCAGAGCCACTGCCAGCACCTCTCCCATGCTGTGAGTGCTCACTGCAGCAGAAGAGGTTCCTTATGTTGGGCACAGGCATCTGAAACCTCCACAGGCCCGTGGTGTTGGAACAGGCAATGCTGAAGGGTCAGTCCAAAGATGCTCCATGCTTATGCAGTGGTGGAGCAGGGATTCTGCTGGCTAACCTGAGCCAGGGGTTTCTCCAGGAGTACACATGGTCCAATTTTGGAGTAAAATTTATATGAATCTGCAGTTAGAGGAGAAGTCAGGAATGGGCCCAATCCCTCTGGACAATCTGTGTGATTCAAATTCAATCATACAAGATACCACTTCAAATCTTTCATCATAGGATTTTTTAAGAACAAGCTACATAAGAAACATCCATCAGGAGGAGTGGTCCTGCCCTGAAGTTCCTGCTGAATATCTTCTTCTAACTCCCTTGATGTTTTCCTGTCGCTGGGGAGATCTGCAAGGAAATTCCTTGTTAGAGCAGGAACTGGGCTTTCTGCTGCCCCTCACCATTGGGACCTTCCTGCCAAGGTCCTGTCAGTGACACTTGTGACGTCCCACACACAAGGAGCACTTCTGCCTCCACAGCACACACAGCCCAGATGTTGCATCTGATCACCCCCAGGCTGTCAGGGCACTCTGCAGCCAGTGGGCTGAGATGATTTGGGTGGCAAGCTGGGGAGAAACAGGAGACCCCACAGAGTCTTGGTGACTGAGTGTCCATGTTCAGCTTTTCTGTCAGACTTGTTGAGCAGCAGCTCTTGGTACCCTACAGCAAAGCACTGTCCTCCTTCAGCTCTGCCCATCAGCTCAGCTGGTTTGAAAATGTTAGTACCATCACTGATTGCCTTCTCAGGTAAAGAGAAAATAAATAATTGAAGCAAAATAAGAAGAGGGGGCTGGCTGTTCGTGTGATGCACTGGCTGGAAGTCGGAGTGCAGTGGGTGGAAGAAGGAATGCAGGATGTGGACTGATTCTGGTGGGTTAAGGATGGAATTGTGGAATGTGGAGATACTGGAGGGTTTGGACTTTCTGCCACAGTTGGGGAAGAGACATGATAAATTTGCAGAGGAAGAAGAAGATCCCAGCAATGGGACTTCAGCAGGGAGTGAGGAAGGGAGAGGGAGGTTATGGTCAAGGCCTGTGATGGGCTGGGGACCACACACACTGCTCCTGGTGTGAGAGGGAGGAAGAAGATGGAGAGGAAAGATGGTGGGAGGCACACAGGACATCTGGTGTACATGTAAGGGAAGGGACTCAGGGAAAATATGGTCCATGAGGAGAGAAAGAGGAGCACAGGGTCTCTGTGAGCAGGATGTGGGTGGCCTTGGTGGGAGGGCGGAGAGGAAAGGAGAGGAGAAAGCACAGGGCTGATGGAGAGCCAGGGCTAGAGGCATTTCAGTCCCAAAGCAGAGCTCATGCCTGTCCTAAAATAATAATATCCAGACATGGCTAAAGGAGCCAGTGAGGCCCAATGGAGAAGACTGAGATTTCCATTCTCCTTGTCATATCTGAATTTCCCTTTGTATCTCAGTTTCTCCAGCTATAAAAAGACAGAATTTGTCCTATTTCCTATGCAATCACTGTTAAATCTGTAAATTAAAATAATATCTAGCTGCTAAGTGGGAAAGGCAAATATGCTATGTCCACACGGGATCTCACAGTCCTACACAGGAAATCTTTATGTTCTTGCATCAAATTCTTCAATAGCTGAAGTAATGTCAGGATAAATACTCATGGTATTTTGTCTCCTTCATTTCTGAAATTACATCAAGGAGCTAAGGACAAATAAACTGAGAACTTCCAGCATCAAGAGAACTGCTGTCTACCTGTCAGCAAAATCCTTTTCAAGCAGAGAGAGCATCAGTCCACTTTTCACTAATAGCAGCATACAATTCTAATTTGAACACATAATATACTAATTAACGAGATCTTCCAGCTGACCCTCCCTCCTGGGATATGTAGTCATATATTTTGGATTACTGTGGAATTGCATGCATGTAACCAAATCCAGAATTTGATCAATTATTCCTTTTATGAGAAGACTGCATCTGCTCCAGATGGAGCCATGTTTAAATCTGATATAAACATGATACAAACAGAAATTAGACATGAAAATAATTATGAAAGAGATTGAGTTAGAGTTGTTTGGTCACAATTACCATGGCAGCAATATGCTTGTAAATAACCAACGATCATTTTAATATTATGGGGTTGCCTCAGTAATAAAGCATGATTAAATTTCAATGAAGTACTTGACATCTTGCATCTTTGTCCTGATTCTGATGTGTAAAGAATTAATTCTCTTGTGTTTTGTGTGCTGGGGAGTCTTTATCAGCCTTTGCAAGGCCATAAATCAAAGCTGCCAGAACTAAAGACAGGAACTTGCTTGTCTGGTTTTCAACCTCAGCTTCAGCATGAAAAAATTTCTCATCTTTTATTTCCAAGTGCAGTTTTAGCAACTGATAAACTCTGGGGTGAAAACTTAGAAGAAATCCTTATTGCTCTGAACCAGCAACTGTGCTATGACTCCAATAAATGTTTCATGTTGACAAAAGCATATCAGTGACCCTTTCTGCTTGGAATATCACTCACCTGACTTGAACTCTGTTGACCTTCACAGTTCAGATTGGTTTATTTTCCAAAACAAAAGAAGCCCAAACATCATCCAATGCATCAAAGAATAATTTTTTCCTTTTCAAGCTGTTTGAGCCACCAGAAAATCAGAAGCTGAGACCTTATACCAGGGATCATGGGAATGATATGTCAGATGAAGCTTCCCATTGCTCCTGGGGAGCCTTAAAGAAATTGGTCTCACCTGTAACTTCCTAGATAAAGTGCCAGTCACGCCTTCAGGGTACACAGAAACCTTCAGAGGATCTCATAGCTACTTTCAAATCCTGAATGTGTAACTTTGTCTGTTTTGCATTTGCACCTTTTTGGTACTTGGAGCAGTTCCTTGGCTAGAGAAGACAGTGGATTTGACACAGTGAAGCTTATTTTCAAGACTCTGGACATAACAGACAGACAACCTAATTCACAACAACTTTACCAGGCTATGGCCCAGAACTGACCTGAGTGTCAAGCTAATGATGTAAAACAAAGCCTGGCAATGACTTGTCACACATTCACAGGAGGGGAAAGTGCTCACTGAGTGGAGATACAGGACTGCAAGGATGAGGACAGTTGAGATGGGGGATACCCACCAGCAGTGACCTGGGCAAAGCTCTACACTGAAGTTATACCCTGTAGGTAAACTCCATAAATACACTGAATATATCAACAGTCCATTGAAAATAATGGGACTTCTCACAGTCAAACTCACTCATGGTTTTGTAATACCAGCTCCTAAGAACACAATGCTCCTGAGGATTCCTGGCACTTCTCATGCTCTCCTGGAAAACAGCCCAGAGTGGTTGTGTTCAAACTCTCCTCAGGAGCTGACCTGCCCTGTGGGCCTGAGGGCCTGACTGCTGAAGGAAGCATTTCAAGTATGTTTTGGGAGTTGTTAAGAATTTTGATAAGCAGCTAAAAACTAACAAGAAAAGAACATAATTACTTGGTGATTGGCAGCTGCTCAATACTGAGCTGTCCTTTTGCTTACCTTGGCAAAAGCTTCACTGCACCCCTCAGCAGAAGAAGTTTGTGATCATTTCGTCAGTGGGACTGTAGGACTTGCACAGGGATAGTCTTTTCTCCAGCAACAAGGAAAAAACTACTTTTATTTTCCTCAGTATTACTCTGGTGCAAATTTGCTTTAATTTAATCAAATTAAACCCAAAGGGTAAACCCATCTCTTCAAAGTGCTCTAGCTGGATGCTCAGTCTCAGGCTGTGGTTGCCAGAGGAGCATTAACACCTTTGCTCCTCAGACATCTGCAGGAGCTTAGCATCTCAAATAAAACAGTGTCATTTATACAAATTACATTTATATTTTAATGCTTTGGCAAATTCATTTGGGAGATTATGGCCCTGGCCACTTGACCAGAGTCCTCCAAGAGACTTGAGAGAGTCCTTGGACAGGATTGATTTTTTTCCCCCTCTCTGTTTCCTTGCTCTCTGTGACCAAAATCTCTTACTAGAACATGCTACTGTAATGTTTCCCTTCAACTCTCCCTCTTAATCTTGATTCTGTAGCTGGCAGCTGTCTGGAGAGTGTGTGTGTGGGCTGGCAGTTCCTCACTCTCAACATAAACAGCACCTAAGTGAAACCAGACTTTCTCATTACATTTTTCTCTTTGCTCTCCACTCCCACACAAACACAGAGGTAATGGCAGCTCAGAGCCTTTTGTCCTGGCTAACACACAACTCATTTTCTTCCATGGCTTGCACATATGCAAAATAAAATCCATCCTAGTGGTAGAAGCAGCAGGCTCTGTTGTCTGTGCTGTCCCTAGGCTGGCACATCTCTGCACAGACCAGTGAGCTCTGCCAACCCCCTCCCACCCGCAGGATTCTCAAAGAGACGCTGTGTCCCATCCCAGACTGTGCTGTCCCTAGGCTGGCACATCTCTGCACAGACCAGTGAGCTCTGCCAATCCCCTCCCACCTGCAGGATTTCCCATCCAACAACTCCCCTTTCATCCCTCACATGGCATTGCTTTAGCTGACCCCAACCAAAATGGTGCAGTTTCTCCTATTTGACAAGAATAGGGGATTATTTTTGCTTTTTCTGAGTCTCTCTCTTACCTCTTGCTTCCTCAGCTTGCATCAGCTGGGTTATTTTTTGCAGAGAGGTTATGCAGTTGCATTTCAGCTGCTGTTCTACAGCATCTCCTGCCTAGCAGAGTGATGAGGGACAGCCTAAGAGCTTCTTTCAGCCTTCTGCCACACTGAAACCTATTCCAACAGCTCTCAGGAATAATGAACCTCCTCTGTGCCAACAACAATAATAGAAACAGTGGAGCTTTCAGGGAGTGCTTGGAAGTCACGAGACCCTAATTTAAAGGAGATTAAGGAGAATTTGTGAAGTTTCATGAAAGGTACTTCTGAAAACAAGATATTGTAACAGGAGCACTTTGAAACCTCCTCTAGGAAACTGGAGACCACATGAAACCTGACAGGTTTTGGGTTTCATCACCAACACAGAACAGCCCAGGGTCAGCGAAGAGTTCATACCCCTTCTAGTCTTAGGGTGAACATGAGGGTCCTGGGATGCTGCTGTGTGAGTAAACACTGGCATCCCATTAGCATGCAGGTTTTGGCTTTTGCTCACTTTAGCACCTGCAGAACTGGTACTGTTCAGCTCCACAGGTGTTCATGCCCTGTTTGCATGTTCTCCACAGCCTTGCCCTGAACTCAGTGTGAATGGTATGGTAACATTCTCCTTCCTCCTGCCTTTCAGTGAATTAAAGGGTGTTTGCAGCTCTTGGGGGAGATAAGATGCAGTTTGAATCAATGGAGTAATTACAGAAGAATATGATACTAATGGGACTGATTTGAATGCATATCTAAGGATGAATGCTGTGGCTCCCTGCCCAGACAGTGCACACTTTCCCCATGATGAGTTATTTATGACTTGACACATCACAGCTCTGCTGTTTTGTCGTTGATAAAGCAAACTCTGTCAATATTGTGCATTCTCACTGATCCAGGGCTGGCTGCTGAGCAGCCTTCACATCTGGTACAGCCATGGCTGCTCCCTCTCCAGCAGCAAAAGCAGAAGAGAAAGGCTGATACAGCTTCTCACAAGGGCACCTTCTTCTGCAAGGGCAACTTGTGCCTGACCGAGTGGCCACAGAAGTGTCCTTCCTTGGTGGAGTGATGGCACCAGTGGACATGAGAAGAGCTGCTGCTCTCTGCCTGGACTTCTGGGAGACCTTTTATATGGTCCTCCCCAATATTCTTGGTTTGGGGTTAGTTTTAGTAGCCTGAGAAGTTCTGTACCTAAGCAGCCTGATCCAGCAGCAAACTACTCATCAGCCAGTAGGACCTTGGGGACTTTGCCTGTGAATAAAAATCAAGCCTTACATGCACCTGACTTTATATTTTCCCAGAGACACAGAGCTCAAGAAATCCAAAACTTTATAAATCTTATATATATATATACACATACTATGTGTATCATTATCAATTTATAAGTATATCCAGATATAATAGATTGCAGTATAGCTATTTTGAGCCCTTCAGAGTGCACTCTGTGTGCAATCACACACTTTTGGCATAACAGCATTCATCTTTGCTTCTGTTTTCTTTGTCCCATAGCCATGTGTTGAGGACAATTGTACCCAGACATGATATTGTATCTAATGCACTGGGGCTGGGTGTTAAAACAAAGTCTTGATCTGAAAGGACAACACACCTGAATACTGAGCTTTAGAAAAGTACTATTTAAGCCATAAGAAGACAGGTCTAACTTCTTGATTATTTTTAATGGAAATATTTAGACCACAAACAGTGCACTAACAGTGCCAAAACTCCAAATAATCTGGGCTATTAATTCCTCTAAAAAAAATACTGAGCACAGCCAGACCCTCCAAATGTGGGGGGTCCCTCCCAGTGGAGATTGTCATTGATTTCAGAGCATCAGATGCAAAATGCTGTTGTTTGAGCTCTGCTTCAGTACGTGCACACAGAGCTTTGTGTTGGGTAAGGACCCAATGTGGAGGCTGAACACCCCCCAGAACAATGGCAGGCCGCTGTAATTTGGGATTAAACATTTCCTATACATTTGGAATGGAGCCCTGTCCTGTCCCTGCTTTTTTCCACACACCAGCAGTCAGGACTCTCCAGCTGCTCTGTCTAAATTGGTGCTTTTTTGTAACTAGCACTAGCAGAAGGTACCCTTAGCTCTCCTGCCCTGGCACAAAGCAGACAGATGCTGTGGCTAAAAGACAAAGCCTTGTCAGGGGACAGGGCTGGCCTCTCACCTGTACACATCCACAGCTGCCTCCAGCCCTGCTGTTGTAGCTGCTGCATGAAGAGAAGCTAAGCACAGAGCTAACAAATAATTCAGTGGCTAGAAGCTGCTGAATGATATTTAGTCCCAAATGCCACAAACCTTGTGTGCTCCTTGCTCTGCAATTTCAGATCTAAATAGTAAAAAGATCTAACTGACCTGTTTGTTGACAGGATTTGTGTCTGTCCTTTGGCTTAGTATCAAAAACAGTCGTTTGATACCAAGAGATAATTTTAGGTACCTAAAGCGAAATTTTAAGATACTTCTTGCTGCTGAGTACCTTGAGTCCCTCACTTGTCATGTACAGGAACCAACCCCTGCTAACCAAAACTGGGCAACAAAAAGGAGTAATAGGGCAGGACCTTGTTTCAGTGGTGGATCTCAATCTTCCAGAGCCCAGCTGCATGATCTAAAACCTTCCAGGGGAAAAAGTTACTAAGTGCAGTGTGACTTTGCTGTCCAGGTTGCAGTGCAATGAGATTTCAGATGACTGGTGGTACAAATTCTTAATGACTGAGTGTTCTCTTCACTAGCAATAGTGCTCAAGTGACCCAGGCATCAACACCTGCACTGAATGACACTCATCTCTCACTAGAGTGGGGCATTTTCCAGGCTTTAATTTGTGTGAGCAAAAATTTACCTTGTTCCTTATGAGGACCACAGTAATGTTTGTTCAGCTTCTTTGAATGTCTCCATGGGAAGATCCTTTCCTAATATTAAGCAAAATTTGTCCTCTGATTCAACAAAACCTGTCCAAAATCTCTTCTGTCTGCTGCCACCTTCCTCTGCAGACCTGCCAGACCTTGACAAACCACCCCTTTAATATCCCAAGGCTTCGTGGTACTCTCTGTCCCAATGCTGAGCGGGTATGTGACCTCCTAGACATTAAAAGCAAATATGTCTTATGCAAAAATCAGTTTCAGTTCTTCTTCATTCTACTCAGCTCCAAAACCTGAGTGAGCTTCACTCCTTCATGTTGTGTTTTTCTCCTCTCTCTGGAAATTTTTTTCTTACTTTCTCTGCTGTTATTCAATCATATGTGATCATTTGACAGAAGCATCTAATATTCATTATGCTGCTACCATAAAATTCCCATTATACACAAACCTCCACACTTTGCAGCTTTTAAAAACTGTGACATTTGTAAATGAGAAATTTTTAAAAACCCCACTAGAATAGATTTTTCGTGTTTCAGCCAAATATAGTCATATAAATAATTTCAAATGTTGCAACCTCATAATTTCAATACAAGTTTGTTTTTATTGCATAAGAATTAAGAATTCAGCACTTCCTCATCTGGCATTATAACTTGGTTTAAAAGAAAACTGTGTGAAATCAAGTCCCAGACCCTGAGATCCTCTGGTCTGAAATCATGCACAATTTCTGAAATGGAAGAGTGGCAGAACCAGCTCTCAGGAAACTCAAACAATAAACCCAAGCTGTAAAGGAAAATTATTTATACTGAGTCACCATCCATTAGCAGAAAAATCTCCCTAGTAGGATGGAATCTGTTAATGTACAATTTACAGTGGTGAAAAAGAAAAGTATTTAAGGTCCAAACACGGCTCTGAGATGACAGGTACAGGTAAATGTACAGGGAGAAGAGGAGAATTTTTGTGCCAACAAGATTCTCTCTGAAAGTCACAGTAAGAGCCTGTGGGTGCCTGCCACTCCTGCCCCAGCACAGCTCCAGGGACAGAGGGACTGGATCCAGTTATTTGGGCTCTGACTGAAGCCAGTGGCCTTAAGCAACTGCTTGTCCTTATTTTTCTGGCTATAAGTTTTTGTGGAATTCTCCAGTTTTCAGAGGGATTTGCCTTTCTTGTAGGAGGATTTTCCCAGAGGGCTTTGCTCATACATGTAGGGAAGGAAGCAGGCACAAGCAGATTTTAATTAAACTTTTCTTTCAGCTCCCTAGGCTTGTGCAATTTAACTTCTTCTCAGAGATAATATTAACACTTACATAATTTTTCATTATTGTTAGTTTTGCTTGCGGAATTGCACTGGCAAGAAACCCCCTGGAAGCAAATGCTCATTGAATCCTATTGTTTCCATTCCCTTCAGCCATCATTTCTCAGCCAAAGAACAAATGTTACCAGCAACAGGAAGGAGCTTGATTTTCCAACAAAATCAGCAGAATTGCACATGCAGAGAACAGGCATAATATCTCACTAAGATCTGCCTGGTTAAAGGAATTATTTGTCAATAAAATGACAAAATTAAAGAGAAACTGGTACTCTCTGTAGAGGACTGAGGTGGGAGAGGTGGAAATCAGTGGCATTGCAGTGGCAGAGGTGTGGAGGAAGGGAGAGCAGGGATGTGGGAAGTGGAGGGGACCTTCCACTTGTCCCCAGTCAGCAGCTCTGCCCCTCTCCTCACCCGTGTCAGCTCATTAGCAGCCCTGATTGCCATCTGAAGTGATAAAATAAACACCACCCCAGTGGAATATCCTGGGGTTAGCCTCTCCGGCCTGTCAGGGCATGAGCTCAGGCTTTGCCCTGCTCTGAAGAATGGGCAGATAAATAAGAAAGTGGATTGAGTGAACTGGTTATCATATTGCCCTCCAAAGTGAAAACCCTGAGCCACTTCAAGTCATGTCAGAGGCTCAGCATTTGTTGCAAGCACAGGGAGAAGGGGCAGCTCTCCTGAAGCTAATTGCAAAGCCCAGTTAGGTTGAAACCCCAAGAGGGAGGAATGCAAGTAGTCAGACATAAAGAAGCATCTGGAGCCCAGTGTGCTCCCTCCAGCAGCCTTTGGGTGCCAGACAAAGCTGGGATCGTGCCAGCAGTTGACACTGACATGCTGAGGTGATGCCTCATCACCATAGGGGCTCCTAACCAGAGATGTGCTGCCACTCCTCCCTTTCACAGGGTGAAATGCTCAGGGGCTTCCCGTGGGCTCCCCTCATCTCCCTGTGCAGGGATGGATGCAGGAGAGTGATCCCTGCCTGTACCTGCCCTTGGGGCATGGACATCACTCTCCAGCAGGGCAGGGGGACTGTTTGAGCTCAGAGTGGTTTTGCACAGCCAGAACTCTCCCCAGCCTGCACGACTGTGTAAAACACATGGGTTATTTAAAGAAACCATGCTGCTCTTCAAGATGCACAAAGGTATTGGAGGAAAGAAGTCTAATCTAATCTGATGGGTTTTTCATGAGGAGTTTCTTTCCTAAAATACAGTGTCGCTGTGATTTTCCTCTCTGCTCTGATAGCTGTCACAGTGTGTGGGTCTGGCCCTTTGGTCCTTTTCCACACTTTTTGCTTTCCTCTCCTCTCAGCCTGCCTTTTATCTTTTATTTCTTAATGTTTCTCCCTAAAGTGTATGTGCTGTTATAAAACTTAACCTGGCTTTTGAAATGCCTGTGTAAAGTACAACAAGAAATGCTAGCTGTGGGACCTGGAGGATTCTGCTCCCCCACTTCCTTCCCGCCCCCTCCAAAACAAACAAATAATTTAAATTTTTGGGCTGATGAGCTACGTGGGTTGGTTTTGATTGTGGCTTTAGGCTCAGTGCTGTTGGCTCAAGCACAACCAGGGGTAGTGGACTCCTAGAAGGGCTAAGAAGTAAATGCAGAGGGTGTGAGACCTAACCCAGCCTGTCGCCCAAGAAACCCCAGCCGGAGAGCATGGCCAGCAGGAGGCAGAAGTGGGAGGGAAAAAGAAACTCCAAATGCTGAAAACCTAGAAGTTTTGGGACGTGACTGAAGCCTGTCTTGATCCTGCTTCCTCTCCTGTTCCTTCCGAGGTCAGTGTGGCTTGAACAAGAGCAGCACAAAGACCTGACTATGTATTTTATAGTTTCAATCTTTTATTCTTTGTCCCAAAACACAATCATATCATTTCATGCCTGAAATTATGTCCCTTTCTGCTAAAGAAATCTTTATTGTTGTTTGGCAAACAAAACAAAACAAAAAGCCAAGATGGAAAACTTGGATCAGCTCTAATAGGTTTATTAATATTCACCATGACTGTATGTCAGAAAGCTCTAGTTTCATAATATGGCTTCTAAAAGTATTGATGTTTGGTAACAGTGGGGGTATTTTGGCTCTGCTGTTCTGTCTTTCCTGGCTGTGTCATTAAATGCATCACAAGGATGACACCAGCCAACCTCTAGAAATACCCAACTACAGTGATGCTGCTGATTGTCTGTAAATGATCAGTTCAAAGGCTTTTAATGTGTTTTGGACCTCACTCATGCATCTCTGAGGATGCCAAAGGGTAATAAGATAATGGATGTGTACCTTCCAGTGCTGTGCTTCCCTCCTCCTGCCAGCCTGCTCCGGGCAGGTGGGGCTGGGGCAGGAACCCAAACCAGCTGCACTGCACATCAGGCCTGTAAGTGAAATAATAAGGAGCAGCTTAGCAGGATTACTGAACTGATGCAGGAGTTTGGCATCCCATCATCTTTCTGCTTAGCCTAGGGGAGTGTGGTGAACATGTGTGATTAATGTTCTGGGTCTTGCAGAGGACACGGGCAATCTAATATGGCAAGGCAACTGTTTCTCAACAAGAAATTAAAAGTGAGCTACCCCACTTTAGTTTTTCTAACCTCTTTTTTATCTTTGTCCATTGAATGGCTTGAAAACAAAGGTGGGGGAGTTTGGGAAGGAATGTCCCAGGTAACTGGGATGCAGGGATCTGATGCAGAGCTTTCCTTGCTTCAAATTATAACACAAATTATCTATTATTATGAGGAGATTTGTGGGGCTGATACACTGCCAAGGTCAGATTAGGAGCTCTGGAAGTTTAGCTTTGGTTTCAAAGGGAGATATTCAGCCAATAATCCTTTGCAGGTCTGCACAGGAATGCAGAGGGGAGTTGTCTCTCTGCTGAGGGACAGACAGATTTATTACCCTGCTATCTGCAGTGAGCTGGGCTTGGAAAAGGCAGCAGTGGAAGGCTGCTTCCTTGTCTGCAGAAGACATTAAGCTCTGCCTTGCTGAGAGAAGAAAATCATGGTGGCTTTCCCCTCCCAGCAGCTCATTTCCCCTTCTCTTTCCTATTTTTTGTCCCCCTCCTGCCATATCAAGGCACTTCACAGCAGCTCTGGCAGCTGCACCCCCAAATTGCTACAGTCTGCCAGTGGTTTCTCTTCAGTATCTTCTGTTCTGTAAGAAAAATCATGTGGTATGAGCATGGTGGCTTGTTTTCAACTTAGGCAGCACCTCCTAAACCAACTCTCCTCCATGCTTCAGAGAGACTTACAAATGACATCTCCTGCCTTATATTTGCAAAACCTTCTGCAGAGAAGAGTGTGCAACCTCAGTACCCCAAGCTTGCCAGGTGCTGCTGAAGATGAGGGTGGCTGCCCCTTCTGGCTATTACATCTGGACTGAAGATGTATTAGAAGGAGATTTCTTTCTTACAGTTTTGGAGCATCTCCTGCTGTAACCCAGATTTTGCAGAGCAGCCTATGCAGAGAGCACGTGCTTCAGGTTTGTGTAGTGGCTCCTCACCTGCCTTCCTCCCCAGCAGAGCCTTCCTCATCTCCAGAGTCCTGGGCTGCAGAGGGAGGATCTCTTTTTCCTCCCAGCTTTGGCTTGTAAGTTGACACATGGACCAACCTTGCCCCATCTGCACTCCTGCCCTCTCTGTTTGTCCCCTCTGCTCCCCAATTTCTTGCCACAGCGGGGACTCAGGAGGTTTGGAGCAGGTTTTGGTGGGGCAGGGAGCAGTCTGACCCCAGTAACCCCACAGCTGGAGCTGGTGTCACAACAGGGCTCTGCTGCACCTGTGCAAACACTGAGGCTCACTGTGAGCAGCAGTGGCCGGTGAGACACAGGCTCCATGTTCTGCTGGGCTCCCTGCTCCCCAGCCTTGTCTCTCCTGAAGGTATCCTGAGCATAACTGCAGGATAAGAAGCTGTCCTGAAAGGGTTGGGGTGAATGGCTTCCCCAGAGAGCAATATTGCTTATGGACAGCTCCCACCCACACAGCAGGACTGCTCCATCCTTTTATTTCCACCTTCCTGCCTTAATCCAGGATATACCCTGGCAAGCAGCCTGCAGGCTCAAATGACCTGTTGGCCTCCATCCACTGCTTGCATAAATTCTGCAAGGAGGTCTGTCAATACTAAAACACCCAAGAAATGAGTTTGTATCAAATTCCTCTGTTGTCTCATGAGATATTTGAAATCAGACTGTAGCTGACAGTTAAAGGTTTGACCACTTCACATTCCTGGGAAAGAAGTTGCTTTCCTTTACATCTTGCATATTGGGAGCCTCTCATTTATGGTACTCCCACATCCCTGCAGGATAAAATTGCTCATTTCTGCTGATGTGGTCATGCAAAGTCCTCTAGAGAATTAGAAACCACTGCCTGTCTTCAGAATGTTGATGTAATAAAAAGAAGGCACTCTGAAATCCATGACAAAATGAATAGCCTGAAAAGGCAGAATCTTTATGCATGTCTAATCTAACCTCCCAAAGAGCACAACCATTGACTATTATATAGCAATATTCCCACAAAGACTAACAAGAAAATTCAGCAGCTTTTCAGCTTGTCTTTGAAAGACATGTCTGTTTTACTCCATCAGTTTTGAAAGGGCATTGCTTAGAGCTAAGGAGCATGGGGGTTTTATTCAGTTTCTTCAGAAAAAGAAAAGGGGATGCAGCCTTCTTACTGCTGATGACTGAATTTACTTCTTTCTCTAAATTCTTGTCGTTTGAGCCTCCTGTAGGCATTTTTGCCTAGTTAACTTCTAGGAATTGCTCCTCAGTAATGAAAAATTCCTTGTTAGCAGCATCCTAAACACCACATTCCTGATGGGCCTTTGAACTCATGGCAAGGCAACACCTTCCTTTTCTGGAAAGCAATTCTGGACCAAGGATTTGCAAGTTATTTGTGCTTGGAATGCAGAATGCATTTGATAGGAATGCAACTGTTTGCTCCCTGCCAAAAATCACACCTGTGAGCCTTTGATTCAAGGAATCCTATTGTGATGAAAAAGGCTTTGTAAAATAGCAGTGCAGTCTCCCCCTGTGAAATACAAGATTAAATCGTGATTACCCTGCTGTTGACTCAACTGTTAGCAGCTGAAATATTATTTGCTCAACACACTTAACTCAGTTATGATCTGCAGAAAGATGCTGTGGTTAGAGTGATTCTGAAACACAATGGAGCTGCACAACTTCCCCATTAAAAGAGAATTATTCTTATTTACCAAAGGGAAAATTAAAAGCAGGTTTTCACTAGAAGTTCAAGCCAATCCAGCTCTGCCTGGCTGCCAAAAGGGACAATCCTGCTTGCCTGTCCCATCCCACCCAACCCTATTCCTGGCTGTGCATTCCTGCCACCCCCACTGTGCCAGGCTGGCAGCTGTGGAACCACATGGTGAGGCAGGTCAGCCTGCTAATCTGGCTGAAAAATGAGCCACTAAACAGATCCAAGGGGCTGGTAGCTGCCCCACAAGTTGTGCTGACACAAGGGAGCAAGAAGAAACATGCAGCCAGGGCAGGGAGTAGGCAGGACCACATCTTTGGGTGACAATATGGTCTCAGATTGGCTTAAACTGGTTGTGAACCGTGGGTGTAGGGACTGAAGGGTCAGACCCTCGTCCAGAACAGTGAGGTCCTGCTTCCCTCGGAGGGTTTTACAGGCAGAGACCAGAAAATCTCTTGACCAAGTCAAGAGGAAGGCTGGTGCTGGCTGCAGCCAGAGAATTGGGTTGAGTGTGATGGGACCCAAGCCCAGCAGCCTGGCCAGTGCCCACACGTGGGAGCACATCACCAGCTCTGCCCTGCCAAGGCTTGTCGTGGTCAGGAGCTGGTTTGGAGATCCCAAACCTTTGTATTCTTGTTGATAAAAAATTGTAAATGCACGTGATGGTCCAAGTGAGAGATGGTTTTCATTTTCATTCCTTTTCTTCTCATTCCTGCACATGGGAGAAAAGATGAATTTCCTGGGGCAGTAAAGGAGGGAGTAACCCTCTCCACATTGCTACTACCCCATGTAACACACATTTAACAACTTGTGCAATATTAACAACTCAGTTCCCACTGCAGCTGTGTCCTCCCCCAAAGCTCCCATTATGTGGGCTGCTCCTGGCTCACAGGTTTTAGTACACCCTCAGTGAGGGGATGTCTTTCCCCAGACATCGTTTCTGTGGTCTGCATGTTTCACACTGTGCTGCAGGCTGTACTCAGCCTCCTGCTCCGAGCTGATGCACAGCTCAGCCCCTCCACATGCCACCTGCTTAGAGGGGGCTGGAGGAATGCTGGGGATAAATCACTGAGGAGGAACGTGCCCATTGAGGGGGGACGTGACAAAGCCCTGCACTGAGGCACCCCAGGACTGTGCATCTTGTTTTAATCTTGTGAAAGCAGAACATTTTTAGATCACATTTCTACCAGCGCTAGTGATGTTTAGATAAAAGGGTTTTTCAAGGCTCTTTGGCTCATTTTGCTGTCTCATGCCAGCAGAGGAGTGCAGCCCCTCTGATCTGGGTGCTGGGTCCAGGGAGTCCAAGCTGCTGCTGCTGTAGCTGCCCACCCTCCTCTCATTGTACACGTGCCATCAACTGGTTCCCAAACTGTAACGAGGGTTTTTCTCTTAGCAAATCCCAGCTAAAATTGTGGGAGTCTCTCTCTGCCCCACTTCTGACTACACAAGATCACCAGCCTGTTCCTTCCAACCTGTGGGCAATAAATTAGGTGTTCTGTGGGGATGACATCTCACTGCACTTCCCATGATCAAGGCTGACCTCATCTTGAGCCAGCAGGAGCTGTAGGGACAAGGCTACAAGGCAAAGGAACAGGCAGAGGAGTTGAGGCTGAGAAACTGCCCTTCAAAGCTCCCACAACATAAATTCAAGATTAAATTTATTGTTTAAAATCGGCCAAAAAGGGCAGTCCATCCTCTCCCTCTTCCTTCCCCACACTGCTGGCCTGGTGCTGGCATGAAGATTGGTGCATTTCCAGAGTGACCAGGGATGGGCAATTGTTAGAGGGCACCAATGCTGGCACTGCCTGAGCAAAGAGCTTCACCCCAAACTGATTTACTCCTCTGAGGACCCCTCCTGGCTTTCAGAGCTGGTCCCATGGAACTGTTCTGCTAGACAAAACATTGTTAGAATTGTTAAAGCTGCTTTGCTGATAAAGATCTCACCACTGCCTCCCCCAAAAGCTCTACCAAGCTTCAGCAGAAATAAGAGCACAGAGGCTGCTGGTTTGCTGCCAGCTGGCCCATCCCACACTGTGGGGTCGAAGAGGAGTTTGGGGGTGATCAGTTCATGGCTCAGGGGGGCTTTTCCAGCCTGACACACCCAGGTACCCCTGCCACATACAGGGACATGATCTGGCAAGTCCATCTGCCCCACTTCTGACTACACAAGACCACCAGCCTGTTCCTTCCAACCTGTGGGCAATAATTAGGTTTTCTGTGGGGTTTGGATCCCACTGCACTTCCCATGATGGAGGCTGAGGGGTCTTTTTCAGTCTCTGCAGGCTTGGGTACCCCAGGTTCTGGGTGTATCTTCTGCACCCAGTCAGCAGCCAGGGCTCACAGTGGGACTGTGATCTGTGGGAAATGGGGGCACTTACTAAAGGGGCTTAAGTTTGCTCAAACTTTCACAGCAAGAACAAGAAGAATGGAGAAGTCTTTATCCATCAGGTTATAACAGACTTAAAGGAATTCTCTTTTAGAACAAGAATACAGTGACCCCCATCTGAGTAACTGATAGCCAAGAAACACAGTTATTACACTAATTAATTTATTAATAGCCAAGTACCAGTCATGAAAGAAAGGTACTTGCTTTTCTGAGACTTTTATCTGAATGATTTAATGTTGCGTGACTAATTCGTGCTTTTGAGCAGACCAAGCTGTACATTAATCTGAGTTTAGTTTTTCCAAAGGGCAGTTCAGTTCCAGGTTTTCAACACGAATAGACTTTTATGATTGCAGAAGTGAAGTTGAAAATAAACCAGAGACTGCAGAACGTTCTTTACTCTGAAAGTTTGGTGACTTGTGGAGGCCAAGCAGATTTATGTATTTCTCCTTGTAGAGGTCACATATTTTTAGCTCCCAGACAGTTTTGTGAGATGCAGAATTTGAATCACCAAGCTCTGAGACAAAAGAAACCAGAGATTTTTAAAAGATTTTTTTCTGGTGTCTGTGTCTCTTGTTCTGGATTATTTTAGGGGTTTTTTTTTTTTTTTTTTTGTTGTTGTTGTTTTTGTTGTGTTTTGTTTTTGTTTTTGTGGGTTTTTAAATTATTCTAAGAATAGAACATCACTGGATGCACAGGGATAGATGGATGGCAGAGGCTCTTTGGGAGTGAAGGGTGGTGGCAGAAGGAAGGAAGTTCTGCCATGGTGAAGGGGCACACCTGAAACCAGGGTGTGGGAGTTGAGAAACCCATTGAGGAACGTGTAAAACACATCCAGCATGTCCTCAGGGCCAACAAGAGAACATCAGTGCTAGACAATATCAGTAGGGGAAGTCTGTATTGGGGAGGAGAGGGATGGGTGCTCTGAGGAGCAGCAGGCAAAGTTTCTGCTTTGAGTTTTACAGCCAAGACTCCAGCTGCTAATTCATGGGGATGGCTGTCTGGAGGGCTGGTGGGCTTGTACATGTGGTACACCTGAATATCACACAGGAAAGTGCTGCAGAACACATATCTAAATAAAGATCTGCTTGGTGAATTGTAGTGGTATCTACACACATGTAGTGCAAAGCCAGCCATCTGAAGCTACATCCTGTGATGTACTGTCCACAGAGCACCTCACAGCAGTGCTGTTTGACACAAGTGACATCTGCTGTGTCACTTGAGGCCTCTAGTGTGCCACTAAAGGCCTGCAAATACTGATGATCTAGGCTGGAAACATTCTTCAAGTTGCCTGTGGCACCCACTTTTGCCCTTAAGCAGTGCTCATTTAATCACAGGACAGGCTTTCCTCTCTCCACAGCCTGCTCACATTAAAGTGCACCCACATCCACGGAAAATGTGGGATTAAGATTGATGCAGATGAGCCTTTGGGCTGCTCTGATTCCCCCTGGGAGCTGCAGAGGTCCCTTGCAAGTCCCAGGTAATGCTGCCAGCACCTGTCCCAGCCAGTGGGATGGAGCACAAGGACACTCAGCAGGATGCTCATCCCACATCCTGGCTGGCCCATCCTGGCATGGAGGCTCCCCAGGGAAGGGGCACATGAGGCTGGATGATGTCCAAGTCACTGAGCCCCTGCCCCTTCGTGCCTCCTCTCACAGCACACAGAGCATCCTCTGCCATCCCACAGCAACTTTATTTCCTTCCGCTGCTGGGGCCCAAGGGAGATCAGCTGAGTGCTACAAAGGGAAAAATTAAGAGAAAATATTGCAGCTGCTCCCCTGCAGTGTGGGAGCACAGAAACAGCTGCAAGTGGCTGTAGCTCCTATCTTCTGGGAGACAACTTTTTTGGGAAATGATGAACATTACCCAGAACTTTAAAAGCTGTCCTGGGGCAGTGAGGGGAAGGACAGTGCTGAGAATGTCAAGATTTGCTTTTATAATCTGATTATCTCCAGTTCTTCTCTAGCCAACCCTTGGCTTGAGATGGACACTGAGTGGGTCAGGGGATCTCTAAGACCCTAACTCCTGGCAGTGGGAAAATGGCTACTTTCACATTTCTAACAAAACCCCAGGTTTTTTGAAAATGCTTCCTGCACAATCATCTGGAATTCTCTGAAGCCTCTAAGTTCTCCATCAAACTGAGAAGTGAAAAGTTTCTCCCACCCTGTTTCCTCCCCTCAACATGAAGGGCTGGACAGAGAAGGGAAAATGCATGAACAAACACTTGTTTGCTCTTAAATAAATTCCAATTGAGAAACAAAAGGGAGGACTGCAGCTTTTCCACCTATCCCTTCCCCTGCTCCACCAGCTCTGCTGGAAGGGACCCCTCTCACCAAACACCCAAGCTCTGCTCCTGCAGAACCCCCTGGTGCAGCTGGGGTGAAGGCAGTGCTGCTGTGTGCCAGCGGACTGAGGTGCTGCTCCTCCTGGGAAGCTGTGCTGTGCATCCCCAGTGCTTCCCAAGTCAACCAGAGGAGAATTGTGGGGTGACACAGAGCCTGTATCCCTCTTTTTTCGCCGTTTTTTCATGTTCCTCCACTTCTCTGGCGCAGTTAATGTGCAGCTGATCCTGGAATTCTGATCCCTGCGGAAGCCCAGGGGCAGCAGAGTGGGCAAAGGGGCTTTCAGAGAAGGGAGAGAAATGAGATGGGTCTGGGGGTGTCCCATGGCACAGCCCCCTCCCGGGGAAAGGGGGGGCTCCATGAGGGCTCCTAGCTGTAGGTGTCTCCTGTGAGTTTGGAGAAGCACCTGCAGTACATGCTGGGATGTCAGCAGCCTCAGAGCAGGCAGAAGCAGCCCTGCTGTGGGATATTTTCCATTCCTGGGTGTTTGGCAGCTGGCTCCAACCACAGAAACCAGCAGCTTCTGCTTTCTCAATTCTTATTGCAAAGCCCTTTGCAGCATTGCACAACTTGGCCTCACATCTGGCAGTATTGCTGTATCAAGGACAAACATATATTTATATATTTGATGAGGATTTGATGAGGATTTCCTTTCTTTTCTTCTTCCTCCTTTGCTTTCAACTTTGCTTTTTTGCTTTGGGCAAACGTCCTTGCCTGTCTTTGTCTATGGGACATAATGGTATGGAATAATGGAATAATTAAGGTTAGAAAAGACCTCCAAAATCAAGTCCAACCTTTGATTCAGCACCACCCTGCCCACTAAACCATATCACAAAGTGACACATCTGCTCTTTTTCCAGTTCCACAGAGCCAGCAGTACCTTCCCTTGGCACCAAAGCACACAGCAAGAGTGAGGACGTGAGGGAATATTTTTATTTAAAGAAATTATCTTCTAGACTGTGCTCCTTAAATATCCAGTCTGTCAAATACACTCACACACTGGCAGGATCACCAGAAGTAGTGTGGGATGCAGAGGAAGTTGGAGGCAACTGCTCCTAGAAACTGTCTCAAGGACCCGACTTTAAGCAAATGTCAATGAAAGTAAAGAAATGAATACAGAAGCCTACATGACTTGTTCTTTGTGAAAAATGTGTGCAAATACTGCTATTGTCACAAACATGGTCTATTTTTGTGTCCTCTACATAGAAAAGTACATGGATGTCTGCTGAGGGCAGGCAGGGAGATCTGGCTCATCCCTCTGCCTGTGTCCAGCTCCAACTCTAAATTTCCTCTTCCCACTAGCCAGAAACTCCTGAGTTGATATTTTCTTGCCAGCTTTTGGATGGATCTCCTGTGTTCTACCTCTGACCTGCTCCTTTTTTCAGAGAAAGCTTTGACCTAGTTCCCCAGTGGTAAATATCTGGCCATAGCTCATGGCCCTGTTTTGCTTGAGCTCTTTGTCACCTGTAATACATTTTTTTGAGCTCTGTCCTCCCCTTCAGATTTGGGGAAAATTCATGATGGTGCTGTAAAAGCCACAGGAAAGGAATATAAAGGGATTTATCTTTTGTACAAATATTAAGCAATACTTCTTGTTGTAGCCTCCTGTCTCCTTATTTTTCTAAAGTAATGACAATAGCTCTAATATAACTCCTACTCTCCTTACAGGTTTAGCCACTCTGTCATTATTAAAAGTGTGGCTATTTGTCAGTAAATTCTGTTTTGGGTGGGTGGGAATCAGCTTGTATTCAGGAGCTCATGTGTGTCTTTTTGCAAGTACAGAGCAAGTATTGCAGGAAAGGCAGAAATCAGTGTAGAAAAAACCCATGGAAATCAAGAAGTTTAGCCAGGGAATGTGCTGCGTTGTAGCAGTGAGTTGGTTATAGACAAGCTGTATGTAAATCAGTCTGTTTCTGGTGGGTATATCATTCCTGGGAAAACAAAAAGCAACAAAATTTCATTTTCCTCCAAACTGGTCCAAAAACAAAATCCTTCATAAATTTCCATAAACATACTAATTTCTGCAAGAAATCAATAAAATTCCATGTCCCCAGTATCCCCAGAAAGGTTTTGGGTTTTGGTGGGGTTTTTTTTGTTTGTTTGGGTTTTTTTTATCCTGCATTTATTATAAGGCCAGGGATCTTCCCTCCTCCCCTTCATCCAGTTTGTTGCTACAAACCCTTTCTCCATTCAGAGATGCACAATAATTGCAGGCCCAGTCTGCTCTCAGGGCCACCTTTGAGACCCAGAGGGTGGAAGATCAGGACTGACCTTCTGTTTTTGACAAACAGGATGTAGACTGGAATATGATTCCAAGCAGAGACATTAGAGTTAAGTGTTTGAGAGGCCTTTGTTATCTTGAGGTGGAATTAAAATTTGTTGATGCATCCAGTATCTTTTAATACAATCAAAAGGCTTAGAGACAGACAAAGTGAGGCTTTTATTTCAATGGAAAGTGGTTTCTGCCCAAAGAAATTGTGAGAAAATGTTTCTGTAAGAAGACAAAGAGGTTTTCCAGGCAGAAAGTACAAAAGCTGTTTACATGGGCTTCAGCATTTGATCACAAAGCCTAGGGCAGGGCTGGAGAGAGCTTGTGACAAAGCATTCTTCCTTGAGGAAAACCAGCAAGAGGGAGTGAACTTCAAGAAGAGATCAGGCAAGACCAGTTTGACTGGCTTTAAACTCCTCCAAAATACCACCCCTCTTTGTAAAAATGCCACCCCTCTTTGTGAGAAGCCATTCTACCATAAAGAGGACCCTTTCCAAAGCCACATTGCACTGCTGGCTTTGCCACTAACCTTGTAATTCTAACAGCCACAAAATAAATGAGGTGAGAAGTGAATCCTCTCAAAATAAAATAATAAAAAAAACTTTCTCAAATATAATCTTGATAAATAGTATTTATTTCTATACACCTATTTGTATATTTAAAAAAAAAAAAAAAAACAGAGACTGCAAATGAGTCCAGGAAATTCCCCACTGACTTGCTGTTGATTTTATGCAGCAAGAGCTCAGATCCTGCAGCAATGAGAAGCTCATGACACATCTGGAAGCTTCTTCTGGAGCTCAAAACCCCAAACCAAGAGCAGCCTCTGGCTCCCACATGCTTTTGAGCTGTGTGACTTGCACTGTTTATGGAGAAACGTGCTTGCCTTAGACCCACACCTTAAATTAAAGGGGAATATTCTGCTCAGAGAGCTCTGATCTGAGTGAGGGATGGATGGCAGTGTGGCTCAGCAGCTGCTTTCTGACCTTGAGGTGAGGCTGGTGCCTTTGCTGATGGGGTAGGACAGGATTTTCTTTTTTAGCTTGTACCAAGTTTTATATGCCCAGAATTGAACAGCTGTTGGGATCCCACTAAAGCCAGCTGTAGCCCTGAGCAAGTGAAGTTTTTACACATGGGTTTATCAAGGTAAACCATGCAAACAGTGCCAGTCTGGGTGGATGAGAGACACTCCACTCTCCAGCACTTGGAAGGCAGAGATTCCATCTGACACCCAGAATGGATGGCTCTGCGCCTCACCAACGCTGGGGCCAGGATTAGGGAGCCTGGTTTGGCTTTTGTCACCTGTCCTGTGGTCCCTGGGGGCAATTCTAAGATTGCATCAGTAATGCATAGACTATTCTAAACTGGGAGCTCAGAGTGGTGATGATCTAAGCGACCTTCACAGTGGCAGCTTCCTGTGGCACAGCTGTGTCTGTGTCAGGGCTTTGGTCAGAACAAGCCAGAAAGTCCTTTCTGCTCAGGAGCAGTGATTCTGATAGCTCTCAGATGAGGATGTGGACACTTTGAGGGCAGCTACTAGCCTCCAGGCATTTGTGTGAAAGGGCAGTGAGGCTCTTTGCTGGGATTTAGGAGAGCCTGGGAGCGGAAGCTGGAAGTGTGGGTGTGTGTGATGTCCCCCATGGCTTGTCCAGGCTGAAGAAAACCATCTGTCAGATCAAGTGCTCCCTGCTGGCCTGGTGGGCACTGAAAAGATACAGCAGACAGGACGTATGTGAACACCCATCCTCCATCCTTCCTGTGCATCCTGCTATCAATGGCTTTTTCAGGATCCCACAGCTTTCTCCAAGCTTTACTTTTATCCCTGGAGACTCGGTAGGTTTTGTTCTTTGTCAGGGACCAAAGAGACACAGTCTATGTTAGAGAAGCACAAAGACAGATTTTCTGACAAGAAGAAAATTCTGTGGTTTGTCTACGAGCTGCAGAGGCACATCAGAAACATGTAACAATCAAAGCTGAAAGTCCAAACAGAGCCATAGTCCTGCTATCATCTGTCTCCTTTCCCCTGACATGGACCTGGGAGATGAATCAGGAGGGTTTAGTGATCCTTTGTTCAAGTTTCTTGGCTGGTCACTCATCTACCACTTACCACAGCCTTGGGCTTCCTTTTCAACTTCTTGCCCAGGCAGAGCCCTTCCAGCCCGTGTCTCTCTGTGGGGACAAAGGGCTCTGCTCCCCAGCTCTCTCCCCTTGTGTCAAACCTCTGCCCAAATTTTCAGTGAGCTGTGGTGTGCTGCAGGAGAGGGATGGAGGTGACGAGTGCCTGCTGGATAGATTCCCAAATAACTCTCCTATGAGGATGGTGCTGCAGAATTTAAACCAGTTGTGGTGGTGGGAAGCCAGAGGTGACTTTCCTAGAGGAGGTGGGGCACAACACAAAAGGGGAGAGGTAAAGGGCCAAGACCTGGGGTGAGGGTTGTGCACCCCACTGCCAAAACCACGGCTGGCTCTCAGCCATATGACCATTTCTTTGCAGGGTGATACAGCTGCATGCTCTGCTGGGCCAAGGGGAAACAGAAAGATCAGCTTTAATTATTACAGTCCAAATTACATGATGGAATGAGCTGATCATGTAGCTCGTCTCTATGTCATAGTTGGCATGTGGAGCAAATACATTCATTTCCAAGGATTATAGGCCAGAAATGTAGCTATTATAAATCCTCTTATCTATTCCATGAGGCATGTAAGAAAACCCTTTCTTTTTATCTTGGAAGTGCTGAAATATGTATGAAACGTTACTTGCCCTGCACACCCATAAATATGGCTCTTGCCTATCACGGTGCTTTCATTCAAGACATTATTTCATCCCCCTGGCATTAACCACACCACCCCTTCTTATCAGCCCACTCCTGACAGGGAGGAGCACTCCTGCACTGCCTATCCCGTTGTTCTCTGATCCATTTGGGTTGGGCACACCATCCCAGGTTTGGGTTGAGCATTTGACCCTCCCTGCAAGGAGAGACACGGGGCTTAGTGCCTGAAACCTCCAGAGTCATTGATACTCTGTGAAAGTTTACCTGGATCCAAGCCAAGCTAAACCTGTGCCTAATGGGAGGTGACCACTTTCCTTTCTCTCGGAAGGGTCCTTGGGAGATGGAATGGAGAAGAGATTCACAGCACTTACTGGCAGGGAGTCTGTTACTGCATATGGCTTCTCTCCTAGCTTCCCTTTACTGCCTGAGGTGGCTGCTTTTCTGGTAGATACAGAAATTAATTTATTCTTAAAAATAAAAAAGCGGAAAAGTGACACTCTCTCCTTGGATCCACCCAGCAGCTCCTGACTAAAGAATCCTACATTGCCCCATCAAACCTGGCCTTGAACACTTCCAGGGATGGGGCAGCTTCTCTGGGCATCCTGTTCCAGAGCCTCACCACAGTCAAGATACTTAAGTCTGATTGAATTTTCCAGGAGAACGTGGTGGCCCCAGGTAGCAGGGAGTTACAATTGTTTGGATGCTTCAATGCCACATCCTGAAACTACAAGAAATTCCTCCCTCACCAAAAATTTTGGTCTGCTTCAGTAAAGACTCATGAGACTTACTTCAAGTCCCCACTGCATTGTGATCTGTACCTTCCAGGATATCTGGCTTCTGTGTGCCCAAAATCTGCCTGAAATTTCCACTTCCTGAAAAAAGGAGATAATTTTAGAGGCAGAGTATCATTTGTAAAATGAGAACAGAGCACTTATAGCATACGCCACTCATCCATAAGCTCAAACCCAAACTAAACACCTGTGAGGCATCTTGGCAACATTTTGAGAATCGCTGCCTTCAATGTCTGATGAATGCTGTAGTTTTTAAATTTTCCCCAAACATGAAGAATTTCCTATTTAGAATTTTCCATCCAGAATTTTCCCATGGGGAAGATTCAATTTGCAGCAAGTTAATGGTGCTGCCAACATGGTGATGAGGCAGCTTTCAGACAGCTGCTGAGGGATGAATGATGAGAGGGACTGAAATGGTGCAGGGCATACAAAACCTTTGCCTGCAGATGGTGTGGCTCCCTCGTGGCATATACCCTCGTGCTGGGCACCATCAGCTTTACTCTTACAGGGACTTTCACTGTGGCCAAGAAATGGTGCAGCAGGTGAAACCTGGTGTGCTCCAGAGAGGACAGAGCAGTGGAAAGCCAGGGAGATGGCAGAAGCTGGAGGAGCCTTCACTCAGCATGTCCCAGTGGCATTGCCAGCTCTTCCTCTCTGTTGTTGCTGCTGCCATCTCCTCCCCTCCCCACGATTCCTGCATTGCTCCTCTCCCCTCTCCATTCTGCCTCACAAAACTAATTTTCCTAAATCAATGCAGAACTTAATTCGCATTCATGGTCTTCTTTCCCCACCGCAAGATTTTAAAGAAGCTTCCAAGTGGAAGAGAACATTTGCTCCTTGCCCCCCACACGGTTGCTTTTTGTAGTTTCTGTCAAAACAATGCTGAATAGCAGCAAACTACTCACTGACCCGTCACTCGAGAGGCTGCTGTTGTCAGCAGGTTCTCCATAACCGCCTCATCCGTCCTCCCGCTCCACGTGGTGCCTTGGGTGTGTGACAGATTTGCAATCCACACTGCATTTTTAATAAGCCTGTCCTCCCTCTTTGGACGTCAAAGGCGCTGTTCTGAAAGTCAATCTCAGCCTCTGACCTCTCTGAGCTTCCCTCTTATATTTAATCTGGAAATACTACTCTGAAAGACGAATATGATCTGCCTGCCTTATGGCCAGCAGGGCCTCCCTGCCTTGCCAGTGGCTCTGTGGCATTTTGCCACTGCCAGCACAGAGCCCTCCAGGCTGCCTGGCTCACACTCACGTCCATGTCCCCAGGTGCCACAACAACACATCTTTTAAACACCTCCAGGACTCAGCCACTTCCCTGGTGTTCTGCTTTGAAAGCAAAAGCAGTGAGAGACTCCAATTCTGAAATACAATTTATTAGGAAAGGGAAAAAAAAAACAAACCCCAAAATACATGCAATAATACAAAAGAAAAACCACTGACAGAGTCAGAATACAACCTGACACCCTGTTGGTCAGGGTGCTGGTAGCAGTCCAGTTGGAATTGTGGCTGCAGTCCTCCTGGAGTGTCAGGTGTGGTTCTGTTGGAGCAGGGATCCTGTAGAAGGGTGCAGTCTCCCTCTGAAGATCCAGTGGAAAAGGCAGCTGCTCCTCTGCGAATCCAGTGGAAAGGCTGCTCTGGTGTCCCAAAAACTGAGATTATATCCAGATAGGAATGCTTGGCTCCTCCCACTGGGCAGAGCATCTCCCAATGGGGTGATGTAATTTTATCCACCATGCAGGGACACTCGCTGGCCATTAACAGCAGAGATCTCCTGGAGGGAGGATTGGTTGTGGAAGAGACAAAGAAAAGTGCCCAATGAACAGAAGATAACTGCCCCACCTCTAACAGATGGCAAATTGTGTACAGCTTGCCTTGCAATCCAGGATACCTGGGCAATCAGTTCCACTGATTGACAGCTCTCAGGGTAAAAAATCTTCTCCTAACATCCAATGTAAACCTCCCCTGGTGCAACTCCAGGCCATTTCCTCTTGTTCTATCACTTGTTAATTGGGACAAGAGACTGACCCCCACCTGCTACACCATCCTGTCAGGGAGCTGTAGAGAGGAAGATGCTCCTTCCTCAGCCTCCTTTCATCCAGGCTAAACACCCCCAGTTCTCCCAGATACTCTTCACCAGATTTGTGCTCCAGACCCTTCCCCAGCTCTGCTGCCCTTTTCTGGAGTGATTCCAGTCCCTCAATGTCCTTCTTGCCATGAGGGGCTCAAAACTGAACCCAGGATTTGAGGTGAGGCCTCACCAGTGCTGACTACAGGGGGACAATGCTTGCCCTGGTCCTGCTGGACACACTATTGCTGGTACAGCAGATGCCAGGGCTCATCTGAGTAGCTTAAGACATCAGAGATGGCCAGTCAGAACTTTGGCTGTGAACAGATTTTTCTTATGACTGCTGAAGACATTCACTTATCGATAGGCAAAATCACAAAAAAAACCAAAAAACCAAAGCAGCCTTTTCTTTGTTCTGTACTTGGCATCAATGGATTTTTCAAAGGAATGGAGTTAGTATTTTAATAAGGAAGAGTTGAATAATTCCAGTGAAACTTTCTCTTTTGAAATGGACAAATAAGCTTAATGGCTCCAGCTGGAGCATGGGACAGGCAACACTGGGTTCAAGTGTCAAGATTAAATCTCAGATTTAGAGGTGGCTCCATCCAGCTTTTTCAGTGAAATGCTGTGTAATTCTCTGATGATTTCTGAGCTTTACCCCCTCCAGATGTACTAGTGGCATTATGGGGAGGTGATGCCTGACACAGGGCTGTTGGGAGCCTTGCTTTCATGCTAGGCATGAGCTACAAGACTGATGAAAGTTGATTTTGATGTAATTCATGTTTCTGTCTGATATTAGTACTATTCACAATTTTGTCTCGTTTTGACAAACAGTTTAATGGTTTGCATTTTCCCTCTTTTTCTTTTTTTCCTGCTTTCTATTGGGAAATGCAACGTAAAAGGAAGAAGAAGATGAAGAAGAAGAGTCACCACAGAAGCAGCTGGATTTGCCAGCCTTGGAGCATGAGCCCTTATCAGGTATGAGTGATGTTCAGGGCTTGCATCCATTCTGTGGAGCAAATTAAAACCAGTCTTTTCTAGATGGGCCTGAGCGGGGATGATAATGTGCTGACATTCAGATCATGGCAAATGAAAGGAGAGATATCTGTGGTAACAGGCCTGGAGCTTGTTGCATGTCTGTTACAGCTTGTCTATTGCCTTGGGATCTGCTTCCATTTGTGAGCACCGTGGTTCTCTGGGTCAGGCATCAGCTAATGCAATTGAAATTGGCTTCTACCTCCTCCCTTGCACAAGACAGTGACTATGGGTACATGCAGTATCTGATCTCTCCCTCAATCTGCACACTGCAGAGACAGGCTCTTACAGCATGAATAAAGAGGAATTTGTCCATATCCCCCTGTAAAGAACTTAATTCCCTTTTTGCTGACAAGAAACGATGGGCCTTAACCCTCTCTCTAAAGTTTTGGATATGAATCACAGCCAGGCTAAAGGTTGTTGACTCTAGTATGGTAGATCTTGATGTTAAAATCATTGGCCCTTCCCAAAACGTCTGTTAAAAAGACATCCAGCAGAGACTTTATTTCTGCCACTCTAACTCTGTTTTGGTGTGAAGTTCCTGCTTCTCCTACCTTTACCTGCCCACATTTATTTTGGGAGCCTTGTGCACCTCCTGCTTCCAGACATGTGCTGTGGGAAGGGGACAACAGGTATTTCTCACAAAGAGAAGCCTTCAGGCCTGCTATCATCAGTGTTACTGTCACTTCTCAGACACAGCTGCTGTATTTGCTTTGCAGACTCAAAACCTGGAGGGATTACATCTTTCTCTTGTGGCTTTCCAGACAAGGCAAAGCAAAGGAGAGGCCAGCACAGCTCTCAGCTCTGTAGGGTTTCCCCCTACCTTTCCCTCCCTGCCTGGTTTGCTGTGTGCAGAGCAATAAAATAAAACATTCTCAGCAAATCTGTGGTTATAGATTGAAGTGGGGGCTGTGATTAATATGGGCCCACCCAGTGAGACATCAGAGTTGGAAAAGACCCTGGAAAGAGTTGCCTGGTCATCTGTTTATGGTGTTTAAAATTTTCTGGGTGAGTGAATTAATTACTTGTTAATATCCAGTGCTGGGACCTGAATTCTCTGTTTATTTATGATAATAATACAAGCCCTGGTGCAAATGTTTGTCTCCAGCTGCAGATGCTGAGATTTAGGATGCTGGGACTGGAGAGAGGAAAACACAGCAACAACTGAGCAGCTGCTGGTCAGGACAAACCTGCTGAGGGATGGCATTCAAGCTGATAGAGATGTGGAAAAAATGTAGAGGGAAAAAAAGCCTTAAACCCAAGCTGTGCCATCCTCCCCACTCATGTCAGCTCTGATCCAGCCTGGCACGGACACTCAGGGCTCATGTGCAGCGTCTGTGCCACGTCCTGAGGGCAGCACTGCAAGGATGCAGCAGGGAAATGAAACATTTGTACCGATGTAGCTTTTACCCTCCATCAGCTGCAATCAGTCACAAGGCTGCTTTCATTTTTTGTGGCAGAGGAATGAAAGTGAACCTCCTGGCTGTGGCATTTACAATCCAGCAGGCAAATTAGTGAGCAGAGATGCTCTGAGAAGCACACAGCTCTGGGACTGGTGTTTCAGAGTCAAGTGGAGATCAATATTGAGCCCTCTGAACCACAGTTTATCTAAACTCCACCAAAGAGAGAACATGAGCAAGGCTTATGTAATTTTCCAAGCAGATGAATAACAAATATTTTCCATGTAAAGTCTGAAAAGCTCAGACATGATTTTGTTATTGTTTTTTACTATTACTCAGAGGAATTTGTCTTTTTTAAAAACAAAAAAACCAACATATTTTCCTGACTTAAAATCAGAATGGTGCCAACAGGAAGGCAAGTTTTTGAAGAAAATACTCTTCAAAAAACCACAGACAACAAAAGGATTGTTTTTTAATAAATTGTAAAATAATGGAATAAACTGACAGAATGGTTTGGATTGGAAGGGGTCTTAAAGACTATCCAGCCCAACTCTCCTGCCATGGACAGGGACACCTCTCACCTAGATCAGGTTACTCAAAGTCCCATCCAACCTGGCCTTGAACACTTCCAAGGATTAATATCTAAAAAAGTGATCGAGAGCAGGGACAGTTCAGGACCAGCAAGATGCCAAGAGGAACTGGGAGGAGAGACAAAAGCTCTGGGAACCACATTGATGTCCAGCTGCTGTCTGCATCTGTCTGGAACAGCCTTTCCCAACCCAGACCTCTGTGAGGCTGGGCATGGAAGCTGGCAGGAGCTGTGCTGGGTGGCTGAAGCTGCTTTGCATGGTGAGGTTGAGGGAGTTTTCCTCTTGGCACCTCCTTGGGCCTCCCTCCAGGTAGGCACTAAGATCAGCATCTTCCTCTTCTGGGATTGCCCAGGCCTGTTACTGCAAAAAGGGGCTAACTCTGACCACAGGCAGCACCCATGTGTTGCTGGGGACCTTCCTGGTGAGCTTGCAGGTTCCAACAAGCTGCAAAGAGCAGAAGAAGAGCAGAAGAAGGAGCAGCACCCCTGGCAGAGCCAGGAGAAAGGGGTGAGGGTGTTTGGCTGCCTGGAGGAGTGAAGGAGTAAGGGAAACTCTGCCACAAATTCCAAATTAGCACCTGCTAACCTCGCTGCAGGAAGCCAGCTCCACCTTCACTCTCTGGGCTGGGGCAGGCTGTCACAGTGCTGCTCCCCCTGCTCTTTGGTGACAGGTCCTTCTGCAGCTCTGGGCCGTTCCCTGAACATCTGTGGCACAGGGATCCCTGCCAAGGCCCTCAGTGTGAGCCCCGTGTGATGCACAGAGCAAGTGTGGTCATCCTTCTCAGCACTGCTTTGCAACTGCAACCTCACCAGCCCCATCACCCATCGCCTCTCCTGGCACAGACACCACGAGCAAGGCTGGCAGGGGCTGTGACTTCCATCCAGGGCAAGGTCAGCTCCCCAGCCCAGCCAAAAGCCACCCATCCCTCCTCCACAAACCTTGAAAGCAAAGCCAAAGTAGGAAACCAAGGGAAACGAAGGAAAAACAACGTTCTGGCTCCTTGCTAAAGAAAACCCTCAGGGTGGCTCCTCTCTTCTTGCTGCTGTGCTGTGGTTTTAGCTGCACCACAAGCCAACTGGCCATGCCCCAAGCAAAGCAGAAAGCACATTTCTGAGCAGGAATCAGGGGCTTTGCAGGTAACTGGCAAGTGGATGTAGCTGCAGTAATTTAATATATTAAGGACTCTGCCTGGATGTGCTGCTCATCTGTTCCTGCACCAGGGAAGATGATTTAATCTTCTAGTGATAAAGAATATGGAAATTCCAGCTCTGGATGGTGAGCTGCCCAGTGAGACAAGAGCCTGTGTTCATTCCTGCAGCCATTCAGCTCAGCCTGTGCTGTTGGTGACACTAAAGCAAACATCTGCACTGTTGCAAAATAACTTTTTTTTAAAAATGCCTTTCTTAATCTAGGGCAGACTTCCTTCAATTCTGGCAGGATCAAGCCACAGGTATTTTTAACCAGCGCTGAAACAACTGCATTTTTGCTCAGCTGCAAAACAGAGTTTTCCGGGTTCAGTAGGTCTCTGCTCATGGCTCTCTGCTGCTCACAGGGCTGCTCCAGAAAGCCACAACTTCCTTCTACAGCTACCAGGGAATGAAATATTTTGTGATCTGGAACTTTATCCTTTTCTAAGATAGCAGCTACCATAATAAAAGCCTCAACTGCCCAAGATGTTTCTACCCTTGGCAAAAAAAAAAAAAAAAAGTTGCTTGAGCAACAGTGCAGCCACAGGTTAAAAAATGGCAAACGAAGCAGGCTCTAAGAAAGTATTTTGCTGAAGTAACCCAGTGGTGCAAAGTGGAGTTCAACCTCTGATTTGGGTCTTGCAAACCAGCAAATACCTCATGATCCAGATTAACCTCCCTCAAGCATGCTGCAGTTTTCTTTGTGTGAGTGACTGGAGCTCAAGCCAGTCATGGCCTTGCAGGAAGAGTCTGAGTCTGTGGGTAGAAAGATCTGATTGTTTCCATCCCTGTTACACAGCACCTATTGCAGGGTTCATGTGTGTTCCCCTCTGCAATGCCATGTATAAATGGGAAGCTGAAAATCCCAGGCAGTGCTGGAAATAAAAAAAGAAAGGGCTGAAGGTGGGCGGGTGTTTTATTACATGGAGCTCCCTCAACGTGGCTTCCCCTCCATTGACAAAAATTCTTTTCTTGCTCAAAGCATCAGCAGCATCACAGATGCTCTTCCAAATTATAGTCTGTTTGTTTACATTGAGTCAAAAATAAGAACTTCAAAAAAAAATCCCTTCCTGCAGCCCAGGATGCAAATATACAGCACACACCTTGAATATAATTTAAAATAACAACCCATGGCACATGTGACTTGATCCAAAATACAAACACCACCTAACGTGGCAGGGAGCAGAGAGCAGATCCTTTTATGTTTGGTGAACTAGCCCTGCCCTGTCTTTGCTGAGAGCAGAGCCTTTGTCACAGCCCATCTGAAGGGGGCAGACAGAGGGAGGGTTCCTTGGCAGCTCTCCCAGGTGCCAAGGAACTGGGGGTGTCCCTCTGCAGGGTCCCTTCCCTGCCCTTGGTCACTGACATGGAGAAAGTGCAGGGCCTGAAACACCAGCCAGCTCAGGAACAAACTGCTTTGGGTATTGCTTTCCAAAAAGCAGATGGTTTGCAGTTTCCCTGTTGGTGTGGTTGATAGGCAAACACAGGATGGGGGATTTATCTTGAAATGGCCAAGTGGAGTTGGGAATCTGGAGGGATTTCTGTTATTTCCTGCTTTCAATCAGAATAAATGTACTTAAGGATGACCTTTATCTTGATATCTTGTCCCTACCTCTTCTAATCCTGATGTGAAAAACAAAGCAAAGAGGTTCCTGGAAATGTGAGGTTGAAGAAAAAAAAAGGTGCTGGTCCTCCTCTTTTTCCATCTCTGGAAAGGGAATGTGGTCATTAAGGGGTTTGGCAGTTCAGCCTGGTTATTATTTTATTCCATATAAATCCAGAGTTCTTTCATTGTGCTCAGTGAAACTTTCCTCACCTTCTGCTTTTTTAAAATAGAAAATATAAATCACTTATGTTTAAACTACTTTTGGACCACCATAGATCCCTAGCCATTAAAAACTTCTCACTGGAGGAATTAATGCTCTCAGTTAAAATGTCAGTATCCTTGAAACAGAGTCAGCAAAACTTCTGACCAATTAAAGCTTTTGTTTTTAATCATAAAAGTTGTTTCCCAAAGCAAATTGCAGGAGAACATTCTGTTGTCAGCATTGCTTTTAGGGAGCACTGAACCTCTGGCAGACCTGCTAGATAGAAATCCTCTTCTGGAAGCTTCTGCAAGGAGTTTTCCTCCAGCCTTTTGTATCCCACAGATTCTTCCCTTTCAGAATTAGGTCTTCCTCTGTGCTCAGTGAGAGATCAGCCACTTTGGCACAACAGACTTGGTCCAGGTTTTTATTTCTCACTTGGGAGTCTCCAGCAGCTCCAAGCTAACAGCTCTTAGAAAAAGACTTTAGAAAAGGAAAAAATAGTAAGTTTTTTATATTAAAAATATTGCATGTCATGCTGTATTTCAGGAAAGCCTGCGTGCAAGGATCCAGATGAGCTGCCCCTCTCCACATCTGCTTGTGTGACAAGGGACATTCCCTCTCCTGTCCTCCTGGACAGTAAGACTTTGGGCATATTCTTTGTGTGTCCTGAAAGGCCCCTAGCAGACAGGCCTGTCAGTGAAAAGGTGGTTCCTAATATCCAACCTAAACCTCTTGTTTCTTCTTCTTATATTCTCCTTTTTTTAACTCAAGGCAATGAAGTACTATATATGGAGGAGGTAAATGAAGGCTCATATAATGTTCAAATTCTTTAATTTCTTCAGTCTTGAGACCCTTTTTATGGGAGAGTTTGGGAGATACAGAACCTGTATGAGCCTAGTTAGGAAGGAGACATATTAAAAAAACCCCAGATTTAAGGTTGTTTAAACTATTAGCACTTGTAGAAGGGAAATATAATCTTCATAGCTGAAGGGATATGCTTATCTGCTCTTGAAGTCACTGGTTTCAGACTTATTTGGAGGTTAAATATTCATCTAGCTGGACTTCAGGTCTGATTCACTGTGGTGATCCTCACGTTGTTCCTCTCCATTTGCATGTCACACTCCCTGCAGTGAAACTCCGAAACTCCTGATGAGTCAGTTTTGTATTTAGGTTGGATCTGTCTCTAATTCTGTCCTCTTAAAATTCTGTCCTCCCAACCAGCCTCTCAAACTGAGAGCATACCAAGCAGAAAACACCTCAGGGTGCTGCTGGAAAGCAAATTTCAGTAACAAGGAGCTGTTTGCACACAGTTCAAGGATTTGGCAGCTCCTCTTACCCAAGTCAGTAGAAAAAGCTCACCATTATCTTCCAATCTTTGAGTGCTGCTCTGCACATTTAGTGGCACTGTGTTTACCAGTCAGCACTGGCTTTATTTGTGAAAGGGGAGCTGCAAACAAAGGTCCAGCTCTTGTCTCCAGGAGCGGGGGAGGCTGGATTTCCTGTGGGGAGGAAGCTGGGGCAGGTGGTGAAAACCTTGTGGAAAGATTTGTTTTGGCAGCTGTGGTGTGGGGGGATACATCCCAAGCACCCCACACCTATGGCTCCTGTTGCTTGTCGTGAAGCAAGAATAAACCCTCAGGTCTCTTGGGGTTTGTTCAGACTGGAAAGTGCATCCTTAGAGCCAAAAAGATCAGCAGAGTATTTCCTACCTCCAGCCTGCAGAAAGTGGCACGTCAGTGAGCAGCAGCACATCTCCAAGGGCCAAGAGGAGACAGGGAAAGCCACTGAGGAGTTTCACAAAGCCAAGTATTGCTGGAAACTACAAAGAACTGTGTAATATCTGTGATGTAAGGGCTGACTAGAGCAGAGGGAGATTAATTTCTGTTCTTTCTGCTACAGACAGAACAAAAGCACCCACGCTCCTCAGCACCAAGCCATGCCCTGAGCATAAAACCAGTTAGTTACCCAAGAAGGGATGAAAGCTCCTGGTGCTCTGGGGTCAGAGCAGGCAGGACACCACCCAGCAGGGCTGCTGCTCCCAGCACAGATTGAACAGTGCTGCAAAAAATTTACATTCCCCCCCTCCCAACCTCCTGTCCTATTTCAGTGTGGAGAGTGGGAGGGTAGAGGATTAGTGCCAAGAGGTACCTGAAGATCCTTCAACAGCGCTGAGGGAGGAGTAAATAAAGAAACATGAATTCAGGTGCTTGCTTTTCCAGCTCATGCAATGAAAAATTGTGGTTTTCCTCCTGGAGAAAGAGTTCTCCTTCCTAATGGCTGGAACTGCATGAAGCATCCCAGTCCCAGGCCATGCCTGGAGCAGGGTAAATGATGTGCTCTGTGAAATATGGTCAGGTTTCTGTATCAGATTGGCTAAATATGCTTCTGAGGCAGCAGGGTCTTCTCCGTGCTAGACTTTGCTGATGTGTTTAAAATAGTTCCTACGCTTCAGCAAATGCAGATTCCTGCTCTCTGAGGCCCCTCAGATCCGTCTGCTCAGGCTGGCAGAGCCCAACTGCAAGAAGCAACAAGCTGCAGGACCATCTGGCTTCAGAGCAGCAGTGCCAGGCAAAGCACAGCCCCAAGGAGAGGGGCAAGAGCAGGGGACATCCATGCAGGGGGGTCTGGGGCCATCCACACAGGGTGGTCTGTGCCCACCATGTCCCAACAAGGCCACACAGTGTCCCCAAAGCACACCCACACCTGCTTCCTATGGGAAAAACAATCTCTGTGCCATGAGCTTGAGGCTGAGGAGGGATAAGTCACCTCCCCTGTGCATCTCTTCCATCAGCACTGCTGCAGGGGTAGATTTGGGCCCCGTTGCCTGCAGGGAATATCAAGGGGAATGAAATGGGACATTTTTGTTTTCAGTGTGACAAGTACTTGCTGTGGCACGTCAAAGAGATCGTGGCTCTGATTTCTATAGGAGTACTTCTATAAGTGGTTACAAGGTGAGCATTCCAGGGGACTGGAAGGGAAGAACCATGGATGTGAGTATAGTCCAAGGATTAGAAGAACATCCTGGGGACCTGGGTTCTGGTTTTGTTCTGCCACAGTCCCTCTGTATGAATCAAAAGGGATACCATCCCTGGAATGACTTAAAAGACGTGGATGTGGCACTAGGGGACATGGTGTAATGGTGGACTTGACAGTGCTGGCTTAATGGCTGGAGCTGAGGATCTTAAGGGTCTTTTCCATCCTAAAGAACTCTATGATTCCATGATCATTGTCCAATTTGTGTCTCACTGACCCAGTGTTAATGGAAAGCAAAGCCATTTTCCAAGCTAACAGCGGTCTAGAGGAGGAAAGATGTGCAAGACTGCAAAGAGCTGAGCTGTTGCAGAAGAGCACAGGGAACAGCCAGTGCAAGGAAGCTGAGGGTGTACAATACATCCAGCCCACTGACAATTTATTCTGTGCTTTCTTACATTTCCACTTGGATTCCTCTCCTGCCCCACCCCAGCTGCCCAGCCTCTCACTGAATATCTGATTTCCCAGCTGGTAATCCTCACCCCATCCACATCCCTGCTGAATGTGGTCTAGACAGTCTAATTGTATATAATCCTAGAGCTACATCAACACCCCACGCTAAACCCTGCAGTTCTGTGCACGCCAGGGATTAATTTGCACACGTATTCATTCAAAGCACGTCTCATTAAGGAGAATGTTGGGGATTAAAAGGTGAGGCTGAGGTGAAGAAGAAGGCGCATCCTCCCCAGTGTGGGACAGACAACACTGCCTTGGACTGATTTTTGCTTTTCACGCGACAAACATTGAAGGGAGTCACGATGTCACCTCAGAGCACCTTGTGCTGTCCTTGCTCTGCTACTGCTCTTGGCATCTCTCACTCTTCTCCTTGCACAGCCTCCCCATGACCCAGCCATGGTATCTGTGCACATCTGAGAGGGGCACAACTCTGCACATTCTGCCTGCCTCATAGGAATCCATTGCATTCTTCATGGGTACAATGAAGTGCTGCCTTCTCATTTCTGCTGCAAGACCTAGAAATCTCTTAAAATAACAACCTCTTTTCCCTTTTGTCTCCCTTCCTTTGCTAAAGAGGGACTCAGCCTCAGTAGGGCCCCCATAAGTGCACTGGGAGACCCAAGCTGAAGAGCTGACCTCTGAAATGACACCCTGGCCTCTGCTGAACTAGATAAGGTGCTGCGGGAGATTCTGGGAAAGGCTGTTGCACACTGAAGACCTGGCTGGTGTTTTTGCTTAACACAGGCTATTCTCTATCAGTCTCAAGGGCTTGTCAGTGTGCAAGCTTCAAGTTTTGGAAAGTGTGAAAATGAGCTGGATGAAATCAGGAAGGGAACTTATCTGGCTTTGCAGTAGAGACAGGGGCCAGATGCCGAGAGGTTACTGGGAAAAGAGACGACAAGTTTTTTTATGACAAGTGTTTATCTTCAATTGCTCACAAACATTCTTTGTCAGGAGAGGATGGGTGGGGAAGAACAACATCTTTTTCTGTGTTTTGAAGCCTTAGAAATTAGAGACACATTCTTAACAAACACCCTTGCAATCTCCAACAGTCGCATGCTCCAAGGAAGCGCTGGGGCAAGTGGGAGAGTTCTTTGTCAGATCATGTTGTGGTGTCACAGGGCTGACAGTACCCTGAAGCAGGTAAAGGATAAAGGGGAACTTCATGGGAGTCAGGGGGAAAGGGCAGAGAGGGGACAACCTTGCCTTGGGACTGGGGTCTTTGGGGTGCGACAGGGAAGGTGTTGGAGTCAGGTGATGGACTTTTATAGGGACTTGTTCACAGCAGGAAAGACTTGGACGTGGCTCCTCTTGCACAGAGGACATCCTGAAGGAGATTTATGAAGCAGAGAGAAATGGGCAATAAGAGGACTCTTGGCAGAACTGATCTGCAGGTCAGTGTGAAAGGACAGCCAGGGCATACCTGTGGAGAAGCAGCTCCTCACACTGACATGCACAGCTACCAAAACACCACTGGTGAGGCCAGGTTTCATTGGTTTTCCTTCCCTTCACTGACTTCTTTTTTGCCCTTTCCTTTTTTCTTTACTATACCCAAAGTAAACACGCTCTGCTCAGACTGCTGCCCTGACACAGCAAGTCAGGCTGGGTTTAACAGCAATCCATGTTTTCAAAGCTCCACCAGATGAAGTGTGAAGGACTTCCAGCTCTGCTCGCAGGCTGGCTCCCGGAGGGGTCAGCGGCTGGTGCACGGAGCAATGTGTTTCCTGCCCTGCAGCAGCAAACCAGAGGTGGATGGAGGAAACAGATGTGGAAAATACACCACCCCCTCCCCCTCAGCCTGTCTCTCAGAAGCTGCAAAAAGCAGATTTGGGGTTTTTTTTGGTGTGCTGGTAAGGACTGCTTAGTTTTCCTAATGGAAAAGGGCTGCTGATTCTGGCAGTGGGGTTATCATGTTGCCATGCAAACACACAAAGCAGGAGGGAAACATTTTGCTTTTGTCTCTTGCTATTTTCCTTACCATTAGTCAGGTAAAAACTTCATAGGGCACCTTGGTAGGTTTCTCAGATGCAGCCAATAACAACAGTCTTCTCTTAAACCACTGACTGCAGTGGGTGTGATGACTCTGGTCATCTCCCAAGTCCTTGCAATCCCAGCTGGAAGGCTACAACTCAGGTTCAGCCATCCCAAGTGAGCAGAGGCAAGTTTTATCTCCAGCAGAGGTGAGTGTTCGTTAGAGTTTGCATTGTCAACAGCTCAGCTCTCTGCAAGGGAATAAATACACCACCCTCAGATGCAGCAACTGCCAAAAGCCTGGGAGCGTAAACTCTGAAACACTCACTGGGTTTCCTCTGAAAAGAGAATTTGACAGGACTAAACTTATTTGCATGGAAAATTCCTTAAAGATGGGGTCTGGAATCTGCACTGCTCTGAGCAGAGGCTTGCTGTTGCCCACTAAATGTTATCTTGTACATTATAACTGAAGCACATGCAAATCCTCTCATTCTAATTGCAATATCTAGCTGAGAAAAGCCATTATGGAAATTCCTGCAATTATTTGCTATACACTTTATTTAGTCTTGGATTGCACTGAATCAGGATGAGAAGTCTGATAAGGGTTTGGAAAGAGGGTTTCAATACGTCAAAATACTCCACAGAGAATAAACCCATGAGGGATATGGTGAATCTCTTAGTTAATAGATACACATGGTCCTAAAATGCCCATGCAGCTCTTACTTTTGATGAATTGCCCAAAGGAATCCCTATTAATTGCTGCCATCTCCCCCAAACACCTGGGAACCCAGAAGGCTTCCAGTGCATCACTGGTGCATCGGCCTCCCTCTTTTCTTTGGAAGAGAATGGACATGGCCATGGACAAGAGAAGTTTTATAAGCCAAGCACAGAGCCAACGGAGCTGGGACTGCTGCCTGGGACTCAGCCATCAATCAAATAAATAATCACTAAATGAAGAAAGCACTGCTGTTGCTGTCAAAACCAGAGGAATTTTTATCTTCAGTTTCACAGGAAACTGGATGGGGCCCTTAATCTTCTTTACTTAGGGAGGGACAGGAGTGGGAAAATACAACTTTTGCTAAGGAAGAAAAAATTATACAGATAATGTGTAGTGTTTTTGTCAGGCTTTTAATTGTTGTTGCCAAGGAAATGTATACACTTGGGTCAGGGATAGTGCAATGACAAAATGCAAACAGCTTGATTCATGTTTGTAGAGAGACAGAGCCAAATTCATCCCTGGTGCAATTGGGCTGAAATGCATAGATGGATTTGGCTTGTTATCTAGCTAGCAGTTCTCTGTTAACATGTTCTCCCAAGCTATTTTACAAACAACACCTAATTTATTAAAAGGGAAAGTTTAGGAAATGTTTTTTGCATGATTTACTGCTGCTTGCCTGCCAGTTGTTCGAACAAGACTCCACCAGTCTGTTCCTCTTTGCATTTTTATTTGCTAAAAGAAATGCTCTGGCTTTGGGATTTAAAATCTGCCTCAGCAAGCTTTTAAATCAACAGCAGTAATCTTTGATTATCACTTATTCCTCTGTCTTTTTTTACAAGA